>NC_135484.1:113505774-113821082 GCF_052094955.1 Ictidomys tridecemlineatus
CTCAGCATTAAAAGAGAATAAAATTATGACATTTGCAGGTAAGTGGATGTAGCTAGAGAATATTATACTAAGCGAAGTAAGCCAATCCCCAAAAAACTAAAGGTCAAATCTTCTCTCTGATTAATGGATGCTGATCTATGATGGGCAGAGGGGCATGGGAAAAATGGAGAAACTTTGAATTGGGCAAAGGGGAGGGTGGGGAGAGGTCATGAGGATAGGAAAGAATGGTGGAATGAGGTGGACATTCTTACCCCAAAGATGTATGATTGCACAAATGGTGTGTCTCTACACCGTGTACAACCAGAGAACTGAAATGTTGCGTTCCATTTGTGTACAATGAATGTCATGTACAATTAAGTAGAACAAATAAAAAATTTAAAAGAGAGAGAGAGAGAAAATAATGAGGGCTGGGAATGTGGCTCAGTAATAGAATGCCCCCAGGTTCAATCCCCAGTACAAGAAAGAAAGGAGGAGATATGGGGTTGTGGCTCAGTGTTAGAGCGCTTGCCTAGCATGGTAAGACACTGGGTTCAATTCTCAGCACTGCATATAAATAAGTAAATAAAATTAAGGTCGATCGACAACTTTAAAAAAAACAAACCTTTTTTTGAAGGGAAGAAGGGAGTGAAGGAGGAAAAGGAAGAAAGAAATGGTGTCACTTGCAGAAAAATGGATAGTTCTAGAGGGTATGTTAAGTAAAATTAGCCACACCTGGACCTGGTGGTGCACACCTGAAATTCCAGCAGCTTGGGAGGCTGAGGTAGGAGAATTGTGAGTTCAAAGCCAGCCTCAGCAACTTAGTGAGGCTCTAAACAACTCAATGAGACCCTGTCTCTAAATAAAATACAAAATAGTGTTGGGGATGACTCAGTGGTCAAGTGCCTCTGAATTCAATACCCGATAACCTCCCCCCAAAATTAGCCACAGAAAGATAATGATCACATGTCTTCTCTATTATGTACAAAAAAATTTAAAGAGGGTAGATGTGGTCAATGCACAATATATGTCTAGATGGAAATGTCAGTTAATTAATTTGTATAATTAATGTGTTAGTATGTAGCTGGATCATGTGGTAGTTCTATTTAGTTTTTTGAGGGACCTTCATACTATTTTTTCATAGTAGCTGTGTTAATTTACATTCCCATGTGTTCTTTTTTAAAAAGAACAGCTACTTTAACCCCAATCTAAAGTGTAGGAGTGAAGATTTTTAAAATAAATAGAAAGATAGTAAGTCTCAGCAGAGAAATAGAAAATATTTTTAAAAGAACAAATGAGAAATCTATCATTAGAAGACTGTGTAACAGAAACAAAATTTTCACTAAATAGGCTCAATAGAAGGATATAAATAATAGAGGGAGAGTCACAAAACTTGAAGATAGATCAATGAAGAGTACTGTTGAGGGCTGGGGACATGGCTTAGTTGGTAAAGTGCTTGACACCTGCAAGGCCCTGGGTTCAATCCCCAGCATAACCCAAAAAAATTTGGGCTGGGGTTGTGGCTCAGTGGTAGTGCACTTGCCTGGCATGTGTGAGGCACTGGGTTTGATTCTCAGCACCACATATAAATAAGTAAATAAAGGTCTATCAAAAATTTTTTTAAAAAACATTTAAAAAATTTTTTAAAAAGTATTGTTGAAAAAACCTGAAATTAGTTACATTTATCAAAGTTTTAAGTAAGCAATAAAAGCTTCTCGAAGAGGGAGTATTCCAGACATAAGATGGTTCACAATGCCTCCCCCAACATGAAAAACAGAAAATGATATAACAAGGTTACCCAACTGGTAAAGTTTCAAATTTCTCTTACAGGCATGTTGGTAGCCTTCATCCTGTGATTGGCTGAGATTCTGTTGCTTAGTTACCAGGACATACTCTCGGGTTTGGTTAAGTGCTTTACACCTCAGGATAGGTAGGATGGGCTAGAGTTCTCTCTTTTTCTGTGTATGGAACAGCCTTACACCAAACTTTATGACCCAGTACAGACACAAGGTTAGGTAAAACTTGTCAACTTTACATTCTACCACCTGAAAAATAGAAAATATGAGGGAAAAAAAATAGGACTCAGAATCCCAGGGAACAATACCAAAAGATCTAACACTCATGTCATCAGAGTCCCACAAGACAGGGAGAAAGAAAAAATGAATATTTGGTGTAGGTAAACCAACCAACCAAACAAACAAACAAACAAAAACCTGATAAAATAATGGTTGAAAACATCCCCAAAATAGCAAAAGACATAAGTGTATAGACTCAAGAAGCTCACCAATCCCCAAATGGCAAACACAAAGAAACCTACCCCCAATGCATCAAAATCAAACTGCTGAAAATTATAAGGGAAAAAATTCTCAGAAATAGCCAGTGAAAAGCTATGCATCACAGATAGAAAGAACAGTTGGAGGAACTGTGGATTTCACATCAGAAACCATGGAGGCCAAAAAGATAGTGGAACAAAAATTTAAAGTCACGAAAGAAAAGAACAGTGAATCTGGAATTCTATATCCAGGGGAAACATCCTTCAGAAATGATAGAAAAACTAAAGACATCCTCAGAGGAAGGAAAACTAGGAGAATTCGTCATTTGCACACATTTTGTGAAATAAAGACTAAAGAAAGTTATCCAGGCTGAAAAGCAACAATAACAGAGAAAACTAGAAATGTCACAAATGAAAGAAAAGTGAACAAACAGTAAATATATATATATATGTATATGTGTGTGTGTGTGTGTGTGTGTGTATAGATATAATGATTTTTTTTCTTTTAAGTTCTTAAAAACACACATGAGAGTTGAAAGCAAAACAAAACATTGTTCGAGGGGGTTTTCAGTAATATACAAATATAATATACAAGACAACTATAACTTAGATGGGGAAAGGCAAATGCACCAAGTGGTCAGGTTGCTACATTCCACTGAAAGTGAAAATTATTAATTCCAAATGCAATATGGAAAGTTAAGTATGTGCATTATAATTTCCAGAACAATCTCTCAAAAACTATTCAGGAGGGGATGAGATTGTGGCTCAGTGATAGAGTGCTCGCCTAGCATGTGGGAGTCGCTGGGTTCGATCCTCAGCACCACATAAATACAAATTAATAAAAATAGAGGTATTGTGTCCAACTACAACTAAAAACACTATCCAGGAGCCGGGCATTGTGGCACTGTAATCCCGGTTACTAAAGAGGCTAAGGCAGGACGATAGCAAATTCAAGGCTAGCCTGGGCAACTTAACTAGGCCCTGTCTCAAATTGTTTAAAAAGCAGGGAGGTGGGGCTGGGGATGCACCTGAGTCTTAGCGCACTGGCCCTGGGTTGCATCCTCAGTACTGCAAAAAAACAAACAAATACAGCAAAAACAATTTGGGGAATGGCAGAGTTAGGATCTCTGAAAATATAATCCTCCAATGCAAATACTAGCAAAGCTATCAAAACAGAGGAGAGGATTCTGGGAAGATAGCCCAGTAGAAGCTCCCCACCTGGACAACGATTGAACTGCCAGGATCTTACTGATGGAACTATTATGGGAGTCTGGAGTCCACCGAGGGCTTGCAACAACTAGGGGTTGGCCCTTTAGCACATTAGCAACTACCCATCCCCCGCCACTCAGCCAAGTGGCAGACGGCTGTGCACATGTTCCTGTGCAGCTTGCAAACAGCTTGCAGGACCCAGGGTAGCCCTAAAGGACCCATCCTCCACATATAGAGCATCTGTACTCTGATCATTGTGAGATCAATGTTCTCTTTTCTGTCAAAAGTTAAACCTTTAGTGCTAGCTTCTGCAGCACATATACTAAAATTGGACCCATACAGAGAAGATTATCATGGCCCCTGCGCAAGGATGACAGGCAAATTCGTGAAGCATTCCATATTTTTATGCCAAATGTTTTCTCTGATATAAGGAAGCTGATTCATAGTGGGATAGGGAGAGGGAGTATGGGAGGAATAGACGAACTCTAGATAGGGCGAAGGGGTTGGAGGGGAAGGGAGAGGCATAAGTTTAGAAATGATGGTGGAATGTGATGGTCATTATTATCCAAAGTACAGGTATGAAGACACAAATTGGTGTGAATATACTTTGTATACAACCAGAAATATGAAAAATCGTGCTCTATATGTATAATAAGAATTGTAATGCATTCAGCTGTCATATTTGAATAAAAATTTTTTTAAAAAATATGGTAAATACACTCAAGGAATACTATACAGTTTTGAAAAATAAGAAAACTATGCTGTGTGTGACAGCACAAATGAATCTTCAGGACATTACACTAAATGAAATAAGTCAGTCACAGAAAGAAAAATATTGTATAATTTCTCTTACATGAGATATGTAAAAAAGTGAAGTTCACTGATTCAATGACTGGAATGGTGAACAGGGCAGGGGAGAGAGGGCAAGAGTCACTAATGAATGGGCATGAAGTTTCAGTCCAGCAAGATGATTTGGCTCTTAAGATTTGCTGTATAACACTTAAAGCTGTTGAGGGTAGGTCTCAGGTTCATATTCTTACAGAATAAAATGTAAAATAAAGTAACATTTTTTTAAAAAGTTAAACCTTTAGTTTTTTGAGTTTCCTAATATGTAACAAAAATGTGTTTGCTGTCATCTAAAACCTAAATTTCATAGTGTGCAAGTAAGTGGAGCTATTTTTAAGTTATAAAACTAAGTGGTCGCCATTTTGAGCCCCCCAACATTATCTCCCCTGGTCCTCAGCCTTCCCCTCATAATGCCTATAGAGTAGTAGTTGATCCAGAGGTAACTACAGCTCTCCCCCATGCCCTCCCCTATTTTAAATTAGTCAATTATGCAGATTGTAACCCCAAACTCCTACTTTCAAAGCAAGGGGCAGTGCCATGTTAGGGATAAAAACCTGGGCAGATTTCCCACCCAGTGTGCTTGCTTGCCAGATTTTTTTGGTAACACACCCTTCTGCAGCAGTTTGCCTTGATAAATGGCTTTTGAGAACAGGATTTCTTGAAGCACCTTGATATTTCCAACATCACTGATTGCTGCTTCTGATAACAAAGGGACAGACAAGGAGGGGAGCAGCCATTGTTTGTTCTAAGACTCTTCCGCTCAGCCTGAAGTGACCTCCAGGGGACTTAAAAGGCTAGTGCCTTTTTTATTTCCCATTTTTGCCTAGTGTGAGAACCAAACATTAAAGGCTAGGGAATTCTACCTGGGTGTAGTGGTACATGCCTGTCATACCAGCAGCTCAGGAGGTCGAGGGAGGAGGATCAAAGTTCAAAGTCAGCCTCAGCAACTTAGCAAGGCACTTAGCAACTCAGCAAGACCCTGTCTCTAACAAAATATAAAAAAAGGACTGGGGGTCTAGCTCAGTGGTTAAGCACCCCCAGCTACTTAAAAAGACTACAGAATTCTATAGGAGTGGTAGTAAAAGCCTATAATCCTCAGCTATTGCAGAGGCTGAGGCAGGAGGATCACAGTTCAAGGCCAGTTGTGCAACTGTAGACCCTGTCTCAAAATAAAATAAAAAAGTTTGGGGATGTACCTCAGTGGTAGAACTCTTGCCTGGCATGTTTGAGTCCCTCAGTTTGATTCCTCATACCAAAATTAATAAAAGTAAAGATTAAGAAATTAAAAACAAACAATTGCTTACATAGAAAAAATTTAAACGTAACCAAGTATGTCCAAGGAAAGGTTCAGAAAAAAACTGATCACACCACAGGATGATTATTAGCACAGAGAGAGCCTACAATAGAACAAATAAGAACAGTTGCCAAATGACTGCAGACCCTGGGGTAGAAGGAGGATCTGCTTTGCAGAGTTCAAATGTCAAACTTTCAACAAAAATTCAAACAAAGGAACAGGAAAATATTCAAAGGAAAAAAAATCAATACAAATAGTCCCTGAAAAAGATCTGATAACCAATGTTCTAGATAAAGACTTTAAACAACTGCCTTACAGATAGTAAAAAAAAAAAAAAAACTAAAGAAAGATGCCGACAATATCAAGAAGATGATGTTTAAATGAAATGGAAATATCAATAATGAGATAGAGAATCTTAAAAAAAAAAAAAAGAAAGAAATTCTGGAGCTAAAAATACAGTGACTGAAATGAAAATTTTACTAGAGGGGTTCAGGCACAGATTTAAACAGGCAGAAAGAAGAATCAATGAACTTGAAGATAGGACCATGGAAATTATTGAGTCCTAAGAACAAAAAAGAAAAAGACTGAAGAAAAGTGAATAGAGCCCAAGGGATCATGGGACACCATTAAGCAGAGCAATATGCACCTGCAGGAGTGCCAGGAGGGCGAGGGAATATTAAAAGGAACAGTGGCTGGAAACTTCCCTAATTTGATGAATAGAAACATCCAAGAAACTTAAGAAAACCCCAAGTAACATGAACTCAAAAAGATGCATGCTGAGACACATTACAGTCAAACTTTAAAAAGACAAAAGGAGAATATCTTTGAGACAAGGTGGGGTGGGTCTCACTACCTACACCTCAAGTAATCCTTCTGCTCAGTCTCCCCCAAGCCAGGACAACAGGTACATTCCTATGCTTGTCTCTTTTTGTTTTCAGTGCCAAGCGCTGAATCCAGGACCTTCTGGATGCGAGGAAAGCACTCTACCACGGTGCTACAACCCCTTCCCCCGCAAAAGGATCTTGAAAGCAGCAAGACAGAAGTGACACATCTCATACAAAGTAAGACAGATTTCTCATCAAAACCTTTGGATGCCAGAAAGCAATGGGCCAATAACATTTAAAATGCTAAAAGAAAAAAAAAAATAGTGTCAATCAAGAATCTTTCAGCTGGGAAAACTGCCAGGCAACAGTAAGAGATAAATGAAGACCTTTCCAGAGGAGTAAAAGCTGAGAAAATCTGCCCTTCAAGACATGCTCAAGGGAGTCCTGCAAGGTAACATCAAAGGACACTAGAGAGTGACTTGAAGCCATGTGAAGAAGAAAGATCTTGATAAAGATGACTACATGAAGCCAGGCATGGTGGCACGCACCTGTAATCCCAGCTACTCTGATGCAAGAGGATTTCAAGTTCACGACCAGCCTGGACAACACAGCAAGACTCTGTCTCAAAAGAAAAAGGACTGGGAATGTAGCTTAGTGGTAGACTGTCCCTAGGTTAAATCACCAGTGCCAAAAAAAGACAAATACATGGACAATTATAAACGCTAGTATAATTCCAACAATAGTTTGTAACTTCACTTTTTGTTTTCTCCATGATCTAAGAGACAAATACCTTAGATAAATACTTATTGGGCTGGGGTTGTGGCTCAGTGGTAGAGTGCTTGCCTAGCAATGTGTGAGGCACTGGGTTTGATCCTCATCACCACATAAAAATAAATTAATAAATAAAATTAAGATTCTTAAAAAAAGAATGCTTTTTAAAAAACCAATTAGCCTACAAGCTGCTATTTTTTTATTTAAAACTCTACATTTTGTTTTTAATATGATTTAAGAGACTAATGCAATTGAAAGAATTATTAATTTATGTTTGGGGGCACACAATGTACAAAAATGCAATTTTATGACATGAACAACCAGAAGGTGTGGGAACATAGCCTTTTGTATGTTATTGACGTAAAGCTGGTATAAATTCAAATTAGAGTGTTAACTTTAGGATTTTAAATATAATATACATGGTAACCACAAAAAAAATAGTTAAAGAATATACCCAAAAGCAAATGAGAAAGGAGTTGCAATATAAATAATAATAATAATAATAATAATAAAACAAAAAAAGAATATAGTAGTACAGCAAGTGAAGTATGAAATAGCCATGAGGAATATATAAATCATATACAAAAATGACAAAATCTCTCCTTATCAGTAATTTTTTAGAGAGAATTTATTAATATTTATTTTTTAGTTTTCAGTGGTCACAACATCTTTGTTTTATATTTATGTGGTGCTGAGGATGGAACCCAGCCCCTGCACATGCCAGGCGAGCGCGATACCGCTTGAGCCACATCCCCAGCCCAGTAATTATTTTAAATGTAAATGAATTAAAGTCTCCAATCAAAATATAAAGATTAGCAGAATGGATTAAAATATGTGATCCAACTAGCTGCTTCTTTAAGAGATGCATTTTGGGTCCAAAAACACAAATAGATTGAAAGGGGAAGAATGAGAAAAGATATACTATTAAATAGTAACCCAAAGAGAATAGGGACAGTTCTACAATGATAGCTATAGACTGTAATGTAGGCCTCAGTACCCCACCCTCAATACAGACCGAGTTGGGCATGGTATCATCCACCTATAATCCCAGCTCCCGGAGAGGATGAGACACAAGTGAAGGCCAGCCTCAGCAACTTAGAGAGACCCTGTCTCAAATTCAAAAATAAAAATAAAAAAGGACTAGGGATGTAGTTCAGTGGTAGAGCCCAGAGGTTCAATTCCCAGCAACACACACACACACACACACACAGAGAGAATAGAACAGAGAACAGAATACAACAGAACTTCAACATCAAAATAAGCCAACTAGATCTAACAGTCAGACAAAGAACACAAACAACAGCAGCATACATGTTTTTTCTGAAGTGCACATGGGATATCTTCCAAGATAAACCATATTTTAGGCCACAGATAATGTCCAAATAGCTATAAAAAGGTAGAGATCAGGGAATCAAAATTACCTTCTCTAACCACTGTGGGATACAGTTAAAAATAACAAGAGGCTGGGGTTGTGGCTCAGTGGTAGAGCACTCGCCTTGCACATGTGAAGCACTGGGTTTGATCCCCAGCACCGCATAAAAATAAATGAATGAAATAAAGGTACTGTGTCCATTTACAACTAAAAAAATTTTTTAAACTCAATAACAGGGCTGGGGATATAGTTCAGTTGATACAGTGCTTGCCTCACATGCACAAGGCCCTGGGTTCAATCCCTAGAACCACCACTACACACATACACACACACAAAAAAAAAACAACTCAATAACAGAAGTAAAATCAGAAATTCCACAAATTTGCAAACAATTATACAACATACTTAAAAATATTCAATGGATCAAAAAAAATACATTAGAAAGAAAATTAGAAAATACTTAGAGACAAATGAAAACAAAACTACAACACACCCAAATTTATGTGACACAGTGCTGAAAGGGTAAATCATGGCTACAAACATTTCTATTATAAATTTTAAAAAGATCTGGGCCAGACATGATGGTACATACCTGTAATCCCAGTGGCTTGGGAGGCTGAGGAAGATCAATCGAAAACTCAAAGCCACCCTCAGCAACTTAGAAAGACCCTGTCTCAAGATAAAAAAGAAAAAAGGCTAGGGATGTGGCTCAGTGGTTAAGTGCCCCTGGGTTCATTCCTTGGTACCAAAACAAAATAACAACACCACCAAAAAAAAAAAAAAAAAAAAAAAAAAACCTTACTATAAAGCTACAGTAATCAAGACAGTGTAGCACTGGTCACATAATAGACATAATCAGTGCAACACAATATAGAACCCAGAAATAGACCACACAAACACTGCTAACTGCTTTTGGACAAAAGTTCAAAGGCATGTTGGTGAAGAGAAATTGTCTTTTGAACCAATGGTGTTGGAACACCAATTGAATATCCATATGAGTGCCAACACACACACAAACCTTGAACTAAACTGAAACACTCCACAAAAATTAAACCAAAACAGAACACAGACATAAACTTTGAATTGTAAAACTATAAACTTTTAGAAGAAAACAAGAGAAAATCTTCATGACCCTGTAATGGCTAATGATGTGGAACACCTTTTCAAGGGTTTATTTGCCATCCTTGTATTTTCTTTGGTGAACGATCTGTTCAAATCTCTGTCTGTTTAAACAATGTAGGCCAACCATGGTGCCACCCACCTATAATCCCAGCGTCTTCCAGAGGCTGAGGTAGGAGGATCTTAAAGATTGAAGCCACCCTCATCAACTTAGCAAAACCCTGTCTCCAAATAAAAAATTAAAAGGCCTGGGGATTCTGGGCGTGGGCCTGTAATCCCAGCAGCTTTGGAGGCTGAGACAGGAGAATCTCAAGTTCAAAGCCAGCCTCAGCAATGAAGAGGTGCTAAGCAACTCAGTGAGACCCTGTCTCTAAATAAAATGCAAAATAGGGCTGGGGGTGTGGCTCAGTGCTGGAGTGCACTGAGTTCAGTCCTCAGTACCCCTCCCCAAACAAAAAAGGGGGCTGGGGATATAGGTCAGAGGTAGAGCACACCTCTGGGTTCAATCCTCAGTAAAGGAGGGGAAACTGGATTGGGTTGTTGTCGAGAGCTGCCACATGGGCATGGAGTGCCATAGCTTTGAGCGTCGAGAGTGTGGAGATGTGGCAAGCCAGCCATGGGCTGTGTGTGTGAACTATGAGCACTGAGCGCACAGGGTGCACTGAACCCACGTTGGCCCTCTGTTTGGACGGGCGACATATGTTGTGTCTTTTCATTTGCTCTGCAGTGATCGCCACACAGCACATGAGATGGGTGTGGCCTTCCTAGATGTCAGTCAACCTGCTGACAGCAAGACATCAGGAAGCTAGACTCAACCCCCTCAAACCTGACCCCTTGCCTCATTTGAATGACTTCTCCCAAATAAAAGGGTTCAGCACGTGCTCCTCACTCTCTTTCTTGCCTGCCTTGTCCACCTTGTGGGAGCTGCAGCTGAGAAGCGGTCACTGAACCCAAAGAAAAGGTACATTCTGTGTCTGTGCCTTTATTTATTCTCCAAATTCACTTGAAGTGACCCTGACTGGTTTAGTCGTGTGTCACGACAGGTTGTTTTCTCACTGTTAAATATTGGGAGTTCTTTGTATATTCTGGATACAAGTTCATTGTGGGATAAATGATCTGCAGATATTTTTCTCTCACTGTGTAGCTTCTCTTCGTTTCTTATCTGTCTTCCACAGAGCAATAGTTTTCAATTTTGTTGCACTTCAACTGACCAATGTATTCTTCTATGGATCATGATTTTTGGTATCATGAAAATTAAATTGTAAGATAGTCTTCGCTATGGATGTGTTGCTGATATTCAATCCATTTAAATTTTTTGTTTCAATGGTCATAAGTGTTGCAAATCTCCATTTATACATTTTAAAATAACTACTGTTGCAAAAGAAAGTCTCTGGAGTTTTATTTAATTTGTTGGTTTATTATTTATATGTGTGGTGCTGGGTAAAGCTCTATTTTTTTTTTAAATGGAGACAAGACTAATCCTCTATGAAGGCATGGAATAATTCCCCAAGTATCTTGGAGTTAAACTTAATTTTTTGTTTGTTTTTGTGGTACTGGAGATTGAACCTGTAGCACTTTACCTCTGAGCTACCTCCCAGCCCTTTTTATTTTTGATTCTGAGACAGGAGATCAGAAAGTTAACCAAGACTGGCCTTGAACTTGTGATTCCCCTGAGTAGCTGCGATTACAAACACGCACCTCCATGTGTGGCTCTATTGTATTTTCTGTTGTCCTAAGACCAAGAACTCATCTTCTGTTAGGTGAACATCTTAACAACTTTGATTCAGTTTATAAAAAAAGAAATGATTGCGTATCTGGGATTCAACTTAGAAGCCATCAAGATGACAACAGTTTTTGAAAGATTTCTGAGATGTTCCAGAAATTTATAGAATTCTCTTTTCCAAGAAAGAAACAGAATTTTATATTCTAACTCCCTGTTATAAAAGCATATCCTCCAGCTTCTTCCTTATCGACCACGTAAGCCAGGAATATTTTTAAAACTTTTTCAGTAGCATCCATAATATTGACTTTATAGCATCGGATTGAAAGGTTAGACTCATTCACATGGTTAAAATATCTGACAGCGAAGCCAACACATCAATAAAATTCCTTTTCTCATAACGTCCCAGGAGTGAATTTTCTTTTCTTTTGTTTTTGTTTTATTTCAGTTAAAGTAAAATTTCTGCCCTTAGTTTAAGTGAAAAAGTGCTTCAAGGCACATATCTTCATGAAGGCCAGCAAACTTCTGTGTGGTAGAAAAACAATTCATATTTTGTTCTCGTATCTTGATGAAAAAAAATTTAAATATTGGACTCAGTGATCTGCCTTGTTGATGACATTTATGGCAAAATGTCTTTTTCAGGTTTCTTAGAAGAATCTTTGTTGTCAGTACATGTCTGTGTTAAAAACAAATAAAGAAGCCTGTGTGAAAAGTTTGCTTTCTCATTAAAGTAGCAAAACTAGATGCATCACCAAGCCTTGCAGGAACTCCATCTGTGCAGAGTAGGAAGTTTCCTTTCCAAAGTTTTATTTGGCAAAAAAATCCTTTTACCATTTCCAAAATGTTCAGAGTCTTGTTCATTTAAAAAAGAACTCACAAAATAAGAATTCTTCTTTGATGGCATCAGCATACATTTAGGAAACAAAAAGAGGGAGTTGGTATTATGATTTAGACATAGAGTTGGTATTATGGTTTAGACACACACACACAAAAAAAAGCTCATATGTGTTAGGCAATGCTGCAATGTTCAGAGGGGAAAACACTGGATTATGAGAGCTGAAACCTCATCAGTGGATTAATCCACTTGATGGATTAACTACTGGGTGGTAACTGTAGACAGGCGGTGAATGATTGGAAGAGATAGGTCATTGGGGGCATGGCCTTGGACTATATCTTGTCCTTGGCTTCTCTCTCTCTCTCTCTCTCTCTCTTCCCTATTTTCCAGCTGCCATGAGCTGAGCATCTTTCTTCCACCGTGATGTTCTTCCTCGCTTTAGACCCAATGCAAAGTAATCAGCTGACATGAACTGAGACCTCCGAAACCATGAGCCAGAATAAACTTTTCCCCCTCTAAGTCATTTATGTTGGGTATTTTAGTCACAGAAATGAAAAGATGATTAACACAATTGGCTACAAGAAGAGATGCCTATTGGGAGACACTTATTAGGATGCTCTTTCAGGCTGGGCAGATGTGAAATATCCATTCAGTTTTGTTATCATACTTCAGTTCCCATGAATTTTTATAGGCACACACCACATGGGGTTTTGTGTCCTATAACATTTAATAATAGAAGTAAAACAATATAATACAAGATTTATATTATTCATCCTTTTCTTTGACATTTCATTTTAAATAGGGTTTGTAAAAAATACAAAATGAAGCTAAATAAAACATTAAATTATTATTATTATTTATTGTACTGGGACTTGAACTCAGAGATGCTTAACCACTCAGCCAAATTCTCAGCCCTTTTTTTTTCTTTTTTTTTTCTTTTTGTTGTAGATGGACACATATTTTTACTTGTTTATTTATTTGTTTCTGAATGTGGTGCTGAGGATCGAACCCAGTGCCTCACGCTTGCAAGGCACGTGCTCTCCCTCTGAGCTACAGCCCCAGCCCAGCCCTTCTTATTTTTTATTTTGAGACAGGGTCTCACTAAGTTGCTGAGGCTGGCTTTGAACTTGCCATCCTCCTGCCTCAGCCTCCTGAGGTGCTAGGGTTACAGTCGTGCAGCACCATGCCTGGCTTATATTAACTTTTTTATTTTGAAATAATTTCACATTTAGAGAAAAGTTTCAAGACTAATACAAAGAATTTTCATATACCCTTGACCTAGATTCCTCAACTGCTAATATTTTGCCACATTTACTTTATCATTTGTGTATATATAAAGTTAAATTCATCTCTTTATATATAGTTTTCTCTATTATCTTTTTATATACACATATTTTCATTTCTGTATTATTTTATGAACCATTTGAAAGTAAATTTCAGGGGCCGGGGTTGTGGCTCAGTGGTAGAGCACTTGCCTAGCATGTATGAGGCACTGGGTTCGATTCTCAGCACAGCATAAAAATAAATAAATAAAATAAAGGTATTGGGTCCATCTATGATTAAAAAAAATTTTTTTTAAAGAAAGTAAATTGCAGACATAATGCCTTTTATCCCAAAATACTAAAGTGTTTATGTCATAAAAACAATAATATTCTCTTACTTAACCACAGTATAGTTATAAAAATGAGGAAGTTAACATTAATCTGATACTCTAACTTATAATCTTATTTATATTTTACCAGTTTTATCTCATAATTTCCCTTGTAGAAAATAATTTTTTCTGATCCAGGGACCAATCCAGAAACATATACCAAATTATGTGCAAAATCTTTAATCAGTCAATCCTGAACAGTTTCTGAGTCTATTTTTAATATTTCATAAACTTGACTCTGGAAAAAAAACTTTATTTAAAAGTTTTTGTTGACAACGAATACTCAATTGAATTTGTTTAATGTTTCCTGATGATTAAATTGGACTCCTGTGCTCTTGGCAAAAATACCTTAGAAATGACCCTGTGTCCCCAACAGGAAAGGCATGACATGTAATGTAAATGTCAAATACCTGGTGGTGTCTGTCAAGTTTCTCTACCTTAAAGCTACCATTTCCTTCTTTGCAATTAAAATATATTTTGAGAGTTGGGGTTGTAGCTCAGTGGTAGATCACTTGCCTAGCACATGTGAGGCACTGGGTTCGATTCACAGCACCACATATAAATGAATACATAAAATACATAAAGTAAGGTCCATCAACAACTAAAAAAAATTTAAAAAATATATTTTGAAACTATACAATTTTTTTCTGTCAAATCTTCACCACCTAGTTTTAGCATCCTCTTGCCTAAAACTATTTTTATTGTGCTATCTGCTAAAGGGTAGCTTTCTACCCCCATCATTCCTTCTACTTTTTTTTTTTTAAAGAAAGAGTGAGAGAGAGGAGAGAGAGAGAGAGAATTTTTTTTAATATTTATTTTTTAGTTCTCGGCAGACACAACATCTTTGTTGGTATGTGGTGCTGAAGATCGAACCCGGGCTGCATGCATGCCAGGCGAGCGCGCTACCGCTTGAGCCACATCCCCAGCCCCATTCCTTCCACTTTTATTGTTTGGCATTCTATTGTAAATAAGAATATTTCCTTCTACCTAATGAATGCATACACTTAGCATAGTCTTAGGTTATTATCAATTACTACTATTATTTATTTTAATGTTTTAGGTGATATTTTGAAATACAACTTTCATATTTTTAAAATACTTTTTTAGTTGTTGATAGACCTTTATTTTATTTATTTATATGTGGTGCTGAGAATTGAACCCATTGCCTCCTACATGCTAGGCAAGTCTCTATCACTGAGCTACAACCCCAATGCCTCATATGGTTTTTAAGTAAATTGTTGTCGTGGCTTAATGAGAAATAAGTATAGATGTCCATTGGTATCCATTGAGGATTGGCTCCAGAGACCCCAAGGATAACAAAATCTGAGAATGCTTAAATCCCTTATTTTAAAAAATGGCATTGTATTTGCATATGATTTGCACACATCTCCCCCACTGCACACACTTTAATTCATCTGTATGTTACTTATGATACACAATACAATGCAAATACTATGTAAATAATTGTTAAACTGTATTGTTTAAAGGAATAGTGGCAAGAAAAAGTCTTTACAAATGCAATACAGACACAATATTTTAAAATACTATTTTCCATCTGTGGATGGTTGAATCTGTGATACCAAGTCAGTGGACACAGAGCCAACTGTCATTGTAGGTGAGGTAAAATGGTACTCAAGGAGTGTGTATAATGAGCTATAAAACAAGGCAAGTTTTATATTTTATCTGAGATACTATTTCCTTTAATGACATGTGGTTATGAGAACTGTACAGCAGCAGAAGCTCAAGAATTGTGTCCCTTGCCAGGTGTGGCAGTACACATACTTATAATCCCAGCGGCTTGGGAGGCTGGGGCAGGAGGATTACAAGTTCAAAGCCAGCTCAACAACTTAGTGAGGCACTTAGCAACTCAGTGAGACCCTGTCTCTAAATAAAATACAAAAAACGGCTGGGGATGTGGCTCAGTGGTTAAGCGCCCCTGGGTTCAATCCCTGGTACCAAAAGAAAAAAGAAAAAAAAAAATCGTGTCCCTTCATAATTAGAATAAGTTATACTCCATATATTTATGTCAAAATACACTCTACTCTCATGTATATATTTTAATTTATTTATTTTTTAGGTGTAGATGGACACAACGCAATGCCTTTATTTTTATGTGGTGCTGAGGATCGAACTGAGGATCCCGCCCGAGCTAGGCGAGTGCTCTACTGCTGAGCCACAATCCCAGGCCTCTCATATATATCTTGAACGGGAATGACAACAACAAAAATTGTGTCCAAAAAAATTGTGTCCAAGAACTGACTATTGTAGCCCCTGATGTTAAGCTGCCTCCTAGAGATGAGAGTTCTTGTTTTGTTACATTATTCAGAGATTTTTATTTTCATATATATTATATCACACAATATCAGTGCTCTAATTATTAATTTATTCAATCTCTTTGGGGGCCAGTACTAGAGATTGAGCCCAGGAGTGCTTTACCACTGAGCTACATCCCCAGCCTTTTTTTTTTTCTTTCTTTCTTTTTTTTTGCAGGGGTGGGTACCAGGGATTGAACTCAGGGGCACTCGACCACTGAGCCATATCCCCAACCCAACCCTATTTTGTATTTTATTTAGAGATAGGATCTCACTGAGTTGTTTAGTGCCTCGCCATTGCTAAGGCTGGCTTTGAACTCATGATCCTCCTGCCTCAGCTGGGATTACAGGTGTGAGTCACTGCACCCAGCTTATTTGTTCATTTTGAAACAGGGTCTCACTGAATTTCTGAGGGTCTTGTTAAGTTGCTGAGGCTGGTCTTGAATTTGTGATCCTCCTACCTCAGCCTCCTGAGTTCTGGGATTACAGAGGTATACCACCACACGTGGCTACAATTTATGTTCTCAAGGTAGTTGGTAAATTAGAAAATTAAAGTCTTTTATATTGCCCTGATAACATTACTAGCACACCTCATTTTTTGTGTGTGGATTTGAGTCATTTTCTGATGTCATTTCCTTTCAGTCTAAACGACTTACTTTAGCATATCTCGCAACTATTCTGCCAACCCTTATTTAGGAATGTCTTTGCCTTTATTTTTGAAGAGTAGTTTGGTGGATATAGAATTTTTCCTTCAGCATATTAAGTGTGTTGTTCCACTGTTTTCCAGCCCCCGCTGTTTCTGGGGAGACGTCCAGCACATCCTGCTTGTGCTGTGCTTTGGGATGAGTCAGTTCACTCCTGCTATTTTCAAGACTTTCCCTTTACAGGGCTGGTGATGTGGCTCAGTGGTGGGAGGACTTGCCCAGCATGTGTGAGGCCCTGGGATTGATCCCCAGCACCACAATTTTTTCTTTTTTATCTTTGTCTTTTAACAGACTATGATGTATCTAGGTGTGGATTTCTTGGTATTAATCCTACTTGAAGTTTTTCACCATTTTGGATATATAGATTGGGGTTTTCATCACACATGGGAGGGTTTTGACCATTGTTTCCTTTAAAAAAACAAAACTGCCCTTTTCTCTCTCTCTCCTCTCCTTTGGGTACTCCCATTGGACATAAGTTGCTAAGCCTGATACTTTCTTACAGGTCTCTGAGCATTGTTTTTCTTCAAGGTTTTATTTTATTTTTTTCCTTTTATGTTCTTTGTATCGAGTAATTTCTATTGATCTATATTCAAGGTCACTAATGTTTTTCCAGCATTCTAGAATCTGCTACTAAGTCCCTCTAATGAAATTTCTCATTTAGTGATAGTAATGTGTGTGTATGTGTGTGTGTGTGTGTGTGTGTGTGTGTGTGTGTTTTGGGGGATCGAACTCAGGGCCTTGCATATGCTAGACAAGCACTCTACCACTTAGCTATATTCCCAGTCCAAAATTTACCATTTTAATGATTTTTAACTGTACAATTCAGTGGTGTTAAGCACGCCGAAGCTGTGCAATCATTGCTGTCATTAATCTTCAGAATTTTTTTATCTTCCCATCCTGAAACTGTATGCAGTAAACAATAACTCCCCACGGAGCCTCAGTCCCTGGCAACCACCATTGCCCTTTTTGTCTCTGTGAATTTGCATATTCTGGGAAATTTATAGAAGGAGACTCAGAGGATGTGCGCCTTTTGTTTGTTTGTTTTGTTTTGCACCAGAGAGTGAATCCAGGGGTGCTACTGAGCCACATCTCCAGTCCTTTTTATAATTTTACTTAGAGACAGGGTCTCGGTGAGTTGCTTAGGGCCTCACTAAATTGCTGAGGCTGGCTTTGAACTTTTGATCCTCCTGCCTCAGCCTCCTGAGTCACTGGGATTACGGGCATGGACCAGCTATATTAATTCTTTGAGAAATTACCATAATGTTTTCCACAGTGACTATACTATTTTACATTGCTTCTACACACAACAGTTCCAATCTCTCTACATGTCCTCACCAACACTTGTTTTTTGTTTGTTTGTTTGTTTAATTTTCTTGTTTGATTTTTCAGTACTGGGGATTGAACCCAGGGCCTCCCACATACTACACAAGTATTCTATCATTGAGCTATATGCACAGCCTTTCTGTGTGTGTGTGTGTGTGTGTGTTTTAGTCATCTTGTTTTTGCTGCTGTGACTAAAAGAACCCAACCAGAACAATTTTAGAAGAGGAAAACTGTAATTGAGGGCTCATGGTTTCAGAGGTCTCAGTCCATTGACAGCTGCCTCCATTCCTCAGGTCTTAGCTGAAGCAGAACAACATGGTGGAAGAGTGGGGCGTAAGCAATCAGCTCACGTGATGATTAGAAAACCCAAAGAGACTCCATTCTCCAGATACAAAATATATACCCCATAGCCACGCCCCCCACGAACCACTTCCTCCAGCCACACCCACCAGCCTCCAGCCCCACTCAGTTAATCCCATAACTCACTGATTAGGTTAAGGCTATAACCTTATAATGATTTCTCTTCCAAACCTTCTTGCCTCGTCTCACATGAGCTTCTGGGAGACACTTCACATTTAGGGCCTCACTAAATTGCTGAGGCATAACAGTGTGTGCGTGCGTGTGTGTGTGTGTGTGTGTGTGTGTGTGTGTGTGCTGTGTATGTGTAACAGAGTGTTGCTAAATTTCCCAGGATGCCTGGAACTTCTGATCCTCCTGCCTCAACCTCCCAGGGAGCTAGGATTACAGGTGTGCACACCCTACTCAGCTTGCTTTTGTTTTATGAATAGCCATCTTAATGGGTGTGAAGCTGGCATCTCATTTGTAGGATTTTTTTTTTCCTTTTTACAGTGCTGGAGTCAGCACCTGGGGCACTGTGCTTGCTAGGCAAGTGCCCTACCACAGAGCCACGTGCCCAGCCCCTGGATGTGGTTTCTATTTGCATTCCCTTAATGATTAGTGTCGTAGAGCACTTTTTTAATGTGCTTATTAGCCATTAGAATATTTTCCTTGAAGAAATGTCTATTCAAATCTTTTCTTCATTTTTATTTTTCTGCCTTTGTGTGCGTGTGTGTGTGTGTGTGTGTGTGTGCGCGTGTGAGTGGTTATTAAATACATGGCCTCACACATGCCAAAAACGTGTTCTACCGCTGAGCTACTCCCTCAGCCCCTTTGCTCAGTTATAAATTAGTTGACTGGTTTTGATGTTTTTTTTTTTATTATTATATTTTGGTACCAGAGAATAAATCCAGGGGCAATCAAACACTGAGCCTCATCCCTAGCCTTTTTTTTTTTTTTTTTTTAAATTTTTTAATTTTGATACAGGGCCTCACTGAGTTGCTTAGAGCCTCACTAAATTGCTGAGGCTGGCTTTGAACTCACAATCCTCCTGCCTCAGCCTCCCAATCCACTGGGATGACAGGCCTACACCACCACGCCTGAGCCCCCATTTGTCTTCTAATCTTTGTTGTTGTTGAAAGTTGGATATTTTAGACCCTCATAGCAACTCTGGATTCTAATTTTTTCCCCTGTAAATTGTTGGGTTTGCCTATTTTTGTTGTAGTTCTTCTTCTTAGTACCTTGTCCGGGCTAAAGCCATTTCTCTCTCCTGTAGTATGTAGCTGTTGATGTCTCTATTCTGTTCTTTTTAATTCCATGTGTATGTGTGTGTGTGTGTGTGTGCGTGTGCGTGTGTGTGTGTGTGTGTATGTGTGCAGAGGATTGAACCTGAGGCCTCAGGTTCAAGTGCCCTATCACTGAGCTATGCCCCCAGCCTCTAATTCATATTTTTATTTCTGGTTTTCACTGGGTTACTCCATGTCTGTTTAGATTAATGCTTAACAATCCACAAGACAGTAAGTCCAACTTGACTAGACCCAGAAATCCTACACCAGTTTTTTTTTTTTAATATTCAGTATTTTTTTAAGGAAAAATGGTATACAAATACTTCCTCGGACTATACTATTTGTTCCTGCCTTTACTTCAAAACAAAGGTGCTACAGTTTGAATCTGGAATGTTCCCCAAAGCACATGTGTTAAAGGTTTTGTCCAGCTCCCGGTGCTATTGAAAAGTGGTGGAAATCTAAGTGTTGGGCCTAGTGGGGGGTTTCAGGTTACTGGGGCATGCCCTCAAAGAGGACTGTGGGACCCTGGCCTGTTCCACTTTTTCTCTTTTGATCCCCAGTCACCAGGTGAGCAGTCCTCCTCTGCCACGTGCTCCTACCACAGTGCATTGTGCTATGGCAGGCCCAAACCAAGAGTCGATTGTCTTGGCCTGGAACCTCACAACCTGTGAGCCCCAGTGAACCTTGCCTCATCTTAAGTGGGTTTATCTTGGATATTTGTTACAGTAACAGCTGACTAACACAATAGAGAATGTACAAAAGGAAATCTAAAGGGGAAAGTTAAAGAAATAATCTCTATTATTGCAGAACTCGTAGCTCTATTTCATGTGCTAGCAATAGTTACCTTAAATAACACCTCGTAACAGTGACTTCAATCATAAGATACGTTTAAAATTGCCTGGCCCACATTTATGGACTGTACACTTGTCCATGATTCAAAAGGCCAAGCAGCCATACAGTTTTAAGAATTCTCATTTGAGCCGGGCATGGTGGCCCATGCCTGTAATCCCAGCGGGTCAGGAGGCTGAGGTAGGAGGATTGTGAGTTCAAAGCCAGCCTCAACAAAAGTGAGGAACTAAGCAACTCAGTGAGACCCTGTGTCTAAATAAAATACAAAATAGGGCTGGGGCCGAGTGCCCCTGAGTTCAATCCCTGGTACCTCCCAAAAAAACATTCTCATTTGAACTGTCTGGTTTATAAAACTTAAATCAGCATTGAAAACACATCTCCCTTGTTTGATTAATAAACGATTATTGATAGAAATTGCTAAAAAGCAACAAAGATGTCTGGATTTTCCAACTTGAGAAATACCCCTTCACCATTGGTGGTGACATCACTACTAGATTCAGAGTAGCCTAATGGCTTTGTCACACAAATGTAAATAGATGAAAGATTTTTTTTTACATATTATAACCATGTGTTTTCTTGTGGTAGAGCTATAATACTGTAGTCCTGGAGTAATGATAGAAATAATATTTTGAAGTACTTACAACTTTAATATACAAAAATAGCGATTATTTCTATTGCGCACAAAGTCACAAGTACTATTACTATTACTGGTGTTTATTGCGTACTATAGTAGCTATTTACTGATGCATAACACATTGCCCAAGAATTTAGCAGCTTAAAACAACACTTATTTTCTCACATGGTTTCTTAGAGTAAGGAATACAGAGCAGGTAGCACTGGCTCAGGGGCTCTCATGACATTGAAATCAAACTGTATGTTAGGACTATTGCCATCTAAAGTTTTGGCTGGGCTGGGGAACCCATTTCCAAGCTCATTCACGTATCTGTTAGCAGAAGCCTCCTCCTTCCTCACTGAACCTATTCATTCTGGCTTGTCAGGCTGAGAGCTCCAATCCCGGCCTCCCTTGCTGCTAAGCGTGACCACGTTACTATGTTTTAGCCAAGGAGTTATATGTAGAAGATGTTGGGTAGAACTTCTGAGAAGTCATTTTAAAAGACAGATACTTGGGGGCTGGGGATAAAGCTCAGTTGGTACAGAGCTTGCCTTGCATGGCGAGGCCCTGGGTTCAATTCCCAGCTCTGCCAAAAGATAAGAAAAAAGAAAAAAAAAAAAGACAGATAGTTGTTGTCCTAGGCTGTTAGGCAATCACTAAGGGCGGTGATGGAGAAAGAGAGCCCGAGTCTCTAGTAATAATTAGCCTTTCCCTTCAGCTTCCTTGGTGTGTGGGTGTGTTGGGGGGACGGCTTGCTTAAGGCCCCGTATTTAAGCCTGACCTAATTCTAACATGCACACACTAAAATCTGCTGGCCCTCACGAAATCCCTGGGAGGAAAAAGATCATCTTTATTTTATAGAAAAGGAAATCAAAAGACCGATTAGTTAATACTCTGTGAGTAGTGAAGGTGCATCAGGAGTTCAAGTCCAGGTGTATCTGGCCCCCAGCTCTGCTCATGGCCACTAGACTACATGGTGGTTTTTCAGAATGGGCAGTAGCGAAAATGGTAAATAGCGATTGCTAACCGCGAGCTCTTGTGATGTACCGGGCACTATACGCTCACCCTTTCATTTCATCTCTACAACAACCCATGAGGTTGAGGTAATTATCCCCATTTTACAGATGGGGGAACTGAGGCTTGGAAACTTTCAGTCATTTGCTCATGACTCAAGCAGAAACGCGGGTGACTGGGATACCATCTCATGTGTACTTTAGAAGGTGGCCTCTGAATAAGGTGTGGAAAATGGAATGGAGAGGGAAAGAGCGAAGACCAGGGGCTTTCTTAAAGGGCTGTTGAAAGATCTTGCAAACAGAGGAGGAAGGCCCAGGCCCTGGCACACTCTGACCCAGGAGCTGACTTTGTGTGTTCTGAAAAGCTCCTCGCAAGTCAGGCCTCCATCAGAGGCCGAGGTGGAGGATGTGTTTGACTCCCTGTTCCCCGCCCCCTGAGCTTTGGAAACTCTCCTCCTTCTCTCTGGCATCCTTAGCCTCTGGGATCTCACCAAAGTTTGTAAAGAGAGGAGATGGGTGAAAGAGAGAGCGGATAAACCATTTGCTTTAAAATGCCATAAACTTAAAAAAGAAACTTGCGTGGAGTTGGAGGGGACAGCAGAGGTAGATGGGGGAATGAGGTGGCACTGTTACCAGAAGCTCAGTCCTTGTCTCCTTGTCCTTGTACAATAATGAGGACATAGTTTTAAGAAAAAGGAAAAAGAAGTTTTAT
Source organism: Ictidomys tridecemlineatus (assembly GCF_052094955.1). Lineage (NCBI taxonomy): Eukaryota > Metazoa > Chordata > Mammalia > Rodentia > Sciuridae > Ictidomys > Ictidomys tridecemlineatus. Next base: position 113,528,812 of record NC_135484.1, read on the forward strand.
TCCTTTGATAGCAAACGAAAAACACAGGGGACTTCTGTCCCAGAGGCTTGATTCTGCCCATCGGCAGGAACAGGGGCCTTTTTTTGGCGGGGTCAGGGGAATTATTGGGGATTGAACGCAGGGGCACTCAGCCACTGAGCCACACCCCCAGCCCTATTTTGTATTGTATTCAGAGACAGGGTCTCCCTGAGTTGCTCAACGCCTTGCTGTTCTTGAGGCTGGCTTTGAACCCGCAGTCCTCCTGTCTCAGCCTCCTGAGCCCTGGGATTACAGGCGTGTGTAACTGCTACTTGGCACAGGGGGTTTTTAAAGAGGTGACTCAAAGCCTACATTCCAGGTTCTCTGGAGTTGTAATTCACTTGGTAATTTGAGGGATTGTCATCTCTAAGATCTTCTGGTGCCATCTCCAAAATCTGGGTCACTTCATTCCTATTCTGGATTTGTACTCAAGGACAGATAATTCTGCCCAGGATGGGGAACAAAGAGATTAGGAAGGGAGAGAGATTAGGAAGGAGTAGGGAGAGAGGAAGAGAAAGAAGTGTGTAGTTTTAAAAATCAGTTGCAGAGGCAGAGCAGCAAGGGTTGTGTTCAAAGCACAAAGTGGACCCGTGTTACAGGACCATCAGTAAGCAGGGCCAACTGGGCCTTATCACTCAGCACCGTCCCATGAGGGGCCACCCAAATTCCATAAACAGGATGGGTCAGACTGGATAGTGACCTCATATCTGTTAGGGGAGATTCAGAGAGGTTGGGTAACTGAGGTTCAGAGAGGTTGGGTAACTGGCTGAAGGTCACAGAGTGAGTAAAATGTAGACCTGAAGCTCGTATTCTTTTTTACCACCAAACTCGCCACCTACACAAGCAAGGCAGCCTGGAAGCTGCTCCTTCGAACAAAAGAAAATGATTTGGAAGGATGAAGCCTAGCATGCAGGATTGAGGCCAAGCCATGTCAGCCACGGCAATGGATTCTGAGCACATTAATTAGAAAAGGAATCTATTGAAAGGATTAAAAGGAGATATCTTTGAGAGAGTTAAAGAGGCTTGGCAGCTCTGTGGCCGGGAATAATGTCTCAGATCACTCACAGAACCAGGGTGGTGCAGTCACTGCCTCTGGCACCTCAGCACACACATCAAAGCTCACATGGCAAAGAGCCCTGACCTTGGGCGATGCTGTGGGGACCACAGCCATGAAAGCTCTGGAAATCGTGCTTATCAGCCACCATCCCCACAGAACCACAATTCTGCTGATCCTAGTTTCTTTGCACCACAAGCTTCCAATTCGCAGCTTCAGTGTGTCTAATTAACAGATCCTTGTCATGTGTACAACTCTAGTTACAAGGGATTCTGGGAAAGTGGGGGAGGGAGGGAGGCTAGGCTTCATAATGAAAGGAGTAGTTCAATGTGAGACAGTAGTATGGGTGCTAGAGGCCAAACAGAAGGGCTGGGTGACCAAAGATTTCTGTAACAGTATTTTGTAAGAATGATTAATTTGTTCCTGCTGTTGCTGCTGAAGATTAAGGGGAGGGCAGGAGATTAAGGGGTATGATAAGAATGTAGTTGGAGCCTTCCTGTGAACATATTCCTTAATAATACTTTTAATAAATATATTTATTAAATATACGTATAGAGTTGTAACAGCAGTGCCCTAATTTGGATCTGGAATGTCCCCTAAAGGTCCGTGTGTGGTGCTTAGTCCCTAGTGTGGTGCTATCAGGAGGTAGTGGAGCCTTTCGGAGGTGAGGCCTAGAAGGTTTTAGGTCGTTGGGAACATGTCCTTGAAGGGGACATGTCCTAACTTGGAGGTAAATGGCTTGGCTCCACCAAGTGCTCCCACTATAATGTGCTGCTCCCCCAGCAGAGGCCTACAAGCAGTATGTTCACTCAGTCACAGATGACAACCTCCAGGACTGTGAGCCAAAACAAAACTTTTCTCTTTGTAAGTTGATTTATCTCAGGTATTTGTTATAGTAACAGAAAGCAGGCTAACGTGCAAGTATATTCACATACACACACACGCACACACACACACACACACACACAGCATTTTGACCCTGCAGCCATCTCCTCCTCTAATCCCTGAGCCTCTCTACTTTTTAGTTTCCTCTTGTCTTCATTTCCCATAACAAGTCTGGAATCCAAGTTCTACCCCTTCAAACTCTCATCATAACCACAGCACCTCTTTATCAAAATCCTGTTCCTAGACCAAACCAGCTTCGTCTTCTCCAGACCCAGGGGCTAAGCAGGGGCAACCCCACAACACTGCCTACGGTTGCCAGAGAAGCCCGTGCCCCCTCACTGCTGTGTCCCCACACAATGCAGCCCAAACCTTTGGTTTCCCTAAAGAGATCTCCCCTGTCTGTGCAGTAGCTCTCCCACATCCTCTCCCGCTCGTCCCAACCCTCAGCCCAACACATCCCCCTCCCTTCAGTCATCAGAAGATCCCTTTCCAACTTCACAGGACAAACTTGTGGGAGGCCATCACATCATGTGACCACCATTTTCCTCTCCTGACAGGCTACTCTTAAGTTGCTGAACACAGAAGCCCTGATCTTGAGGCGAATGTGCCTTCATGCGCAGGCGTGCCTTCCTGCAACCCCGTGGGTGGAGCTACACTCACCTGTTCCTTTGTGATATTACCCTTTGCCCTGTTAGGATAGAATCTTCCATGGAAGTGCCTTGTGTGTGTCCCCTCCTCTTACTGTGCCCTTGGGTGTGGCCTACCCAGGTGTCAGTCAACCTGCTGACAGTGGACATCATGAAGATAGACTCAGCCCCCTGAAACCTGACCCCTTGCCTCATTTGAATAGCTTCTCCTCAATAAAAGGGGTCAGCTTCTCCTCAATAAAAGGGGTCTCTTTCTGTGGATCCTTAAGGTCACAGAGGAGCCGTCACAGTGACCCCAAAGAAAAAGGTATTTGTGTCTCTTGTGTGGTTATTTTGTGCAGCCCAGTTCCCCTGGAGTGACCCTGAGTGTTTTAGTCTCAACGTGACAAGTTGCATCCCTGGGTGGGCGAAAGGCACAAACAGGAACCAGTAGAGGAAAAATTCCCCTACTTTCCTCTACCATATTTTCCAACTCTTTTCTCCATCTCTCTATTTCTCACTCACTAATGCAGAGTGAATGGCTGTTTTGCCTCTACAATATGTCACTAAAACTGCTCTTCCGATGGCTTTGTGGTCACTAAATCCAATGATATTTTTATTTATTTGTTGCTGCACTGGGGATTGAATTCAGGGGCAATCTATCACTGATTTACATCCCTAGCCCCTCAAAAATTGTGATCCTACTGCCTCATCCTCTTGAGTTGCTGGGGATGCAGGCGTGCACTCAACTTTTTGTTTTTTTCATATTTATTTTTTAGTTGGAATTTATTTTTTAATAAATAAATAAACTAAATACCTTTAGTTTATTTATTTCTATGTGGTGCTGAGGATAGAACCCAGGGCCTCACACTAGCTAGGCGAGTGCTCTACCGTTGAGCCACAACTCGAGACCCGTGGACTCAGCTTTAACATTCTATCTTACTTGACCAAACAGCAATTTCTGGCCCAGCGAGTCACTCCCTTCTTCTGAAACACTGCTGTGCTATATTAGCTATTGGCAGACACCAGTGTGTGTGTGTGTGTGTGTGTGTGTGTGTGTGTGTGAGTGTGTGTGTTGACATGAATATACACACACACAGATAGATATTGATACACAGAGAAAGAATCACTGTAAGGAGTCGAGTTCATAGAGTCATGCAGGCTGATAAGTAACTGACGGTGTAGTTCCAGTACTAAAACCTGAGCCCTGAGGCCCAAGAAGAGCTGACTTTTCCGTCTGAGTTCAAAGGCAGGAAAGGGCGAAGGTCCCAGCTCAAGCAGTCAGGCAGGAAGGTCTCCCCTCTTACGTGCTAGAGGGTCAGTCATTTGCTCCAGTCCGGCCTTCAACTGATGGGAGGGAGCCCATATGCACTGGGGAGGGAAATCTGCTTTATTCAATCTACTAATTTAAGGGTTAATCTCGTCCAGAAACACCCTACAGATCCAGTATAAAGTTTGACCAAATGTCTGGATACCCCACCATTGGCCAATCAAGTTGACACAGAAAGTTAACCACTCACTTGCCTCTCAGATCCGGCACCGTTAACTCTCCTGACTCTTGCTTTCTACCCTTTCTTGGTCTCTGCAGGTTACTCCCCTTGAATGTTGTTATCCTCAGGATTATGTCTTGGGTCATTTTTCCCTCGGCTCCTTCTCCTGGGGATTTGACCCTCTTTCATGACCTCCACGCCATCAATGCATCCACAGCCCCACCTCTGGATCACAGCCCAGCTCACCACTGAACTCTTAGTTCTGCTGGGAAGCCACAAAATCTTGATGATCAACAGCATGTTCTCCAGCCCAGAGCAGGAACTGCTTCATGTTCCAATACGGGCAGGACATCACAAGGTGACCTAATGGGGGCACTTACTTGGGTATTCTTCACAGGTGAATTTGTCCATATTGGCGACAAAGGACTTGAAGCAACGGCACTTAAGCTCTCCCAGTCAGCAAATGGATGCAGGGTTGGGGCTGGGGTGTAGCTCAGTGGTAGAGCACTTGCCTAGCATGTGTGAGGCCCTGGGTTTGATCCTCACACCACATAAAAGATAAGTAAATAAAATAAAGGTATCGCATACATCTACAACTAAAAAAAAAAAAAAACTATTAAAAAATGGATGTGGGCATACTTAATGGGTGACGATTTACCTTTGGGCTTTGTGGGACTCATTTCTCAAATCCACCTAAACTAGAACAACTTTAACAACTTCTAAGCATTGTATGGAAATGATGTCCAGAAGAAGAGGAGGAAAAAACAAAATTTGTGTGGATAGTAAAGGGGAACATTCTAATTAGCATGCCGAGAGATTCTGTAGCTGGCCCAAGTGATTTTCTTTTTTCTCTCTTCAAACTCAACAAGCCGCAGACAAAACTCATTTGCTCAGCATCTCCCCCCATTTTCCTCTTCCTGTGTTAGGTCAGTGAACACTATCACCGAGACAGTTGTCCAAGGCAGAAACCCATGCCACCCCTAACTTCAGGCTCTCACTTACCCCCCCAATCCAATCATAAACCATCCTCAAAGAACCTGCTGAGTATCTGTGAAATCTTCCACTCCTCTCCACCACCACTGCCTTATTTCAGGCCACCTAACCTCTTGAACGGATTACTGCAATTGCCTGATGTGTCCCTAGTTCCTCTTGTCCTTCCCTCTAACCCACCCTTCACATGGCACAGAGCGATCTTCCAAAAACAGAAAAATGCCACTGCTCCCTGTTATGATCTTCAGTGACCTCCATCTGCATCCTGGATAAAGTCCAACTCTCACTTGATTTTCTCATCTGTAAAATGGAATTGCTATCAGGGTTGGCATGAGTTCACTCATGCACTAGCAATGCTCAACAAATGTCACTGTGCTCTTACTGACCCCTGCACTGTACCATCCTGCCACACAGAACGCTTTACATTCATCCATCAGAGGCCATGTGCTCGCTCTCCCCCACCTCCAAGCCTTCCCACCTCTCTCCACCCAGATGTTCCTTGTCCCCTCCCTAGCCCTACCCTTTTTGCAGCTGTACTCTGCTGATCCCTAGCATTCTTGGGGTCTCAGCTTCGATGTCAGATGTTCCAGGTTCCATGCTTTTTTGGCTCTCAGGACTATCCCACCTAAAAATGCATTTATATGTGTTCCCCAGAGGACAAGTTCAGGGACTGTGCCCATCTCCTTCAATGCTGTAACCCTAGTATCTAGCACAGTGCCTGGCACGTAGTAGGTGTTCAATAAATATTTGGGGAACAAATGTATGATGAGAACTCTTCCCCTCCAGCAGGGGTTCAAAAGCTAAGGCCTTCTAAGAAGGGCCTGGTTAACTCTAGAAGGGAAAGGGAAGCGAGCAGTCCTGTCCCTTCACATTTGGGCATCTGAAGGGGAGATAAGGGGGAACTCTATTTCACATTCTAGAACTTCAGGATCTGGGACACAAGGGTAGGAAGTTTTTGGTTTTGATACTGGGGATTGAACCCAGGGATGCTTTACCACTGAGCCACATCCCAGCCCTTATTTTTATCTCGAGACAGAGTCTCACTAAGTTTCTTAGGGCCTCACTAAGTTGCTGAGGCTGGCTTTGAACTTGTGATCCTCCTGCCTCAGCCCCTGCCATGCCACTGGAATTACAGGCATGTGCCACTGCTGCTTGTAAGTGCTGCACATTTGGAAACAAATCATGTGACTAGGTAGATTACAAGGTTGGCCCTCAAGCCCCACATCATGACCTTTGAGTTCAGGGCGGCTGCTAGCTCCAGGACATCGCAGGGTCACCTGAGCCTTCCTCATAAGTCCCCTAGGTGTCTGCCTGCACCGGACTGCGATGTGCAGTGCTGAGGGCCCAGATTTGCCACAGAGGTGCCCTTGAAGGACCCTGGCTAGAGCGAGGCGGAAGCCCAGGAGAGCCTGATCTCTTAGGACTGGTCCCCACATCTCACGGGGAAGTCAAAACAGAGGACTGAAGAGGTTTGGGCTGCGCAGGCCCATCCAGTAAGAAATGCCGGCTTTGGACATGAGCCAGGTTCAGCGTCACCGCAGGCTCTGCTGCCTGGAGTTTGAGGAAAATGAAGAAACATTCCCTCTCTTAATTTCTATGTCAAAGAGAGCCAATCATAGGATTCATCAGACCAGGTGGGATGTGTGTCAGATAAACACACCTAGGGCACCCCAGGTTCCAGGTGATCCTCAGATGTGGGGTAGAGAGACTCCAGCTTACAGAGGATGCAAGAAACACACAGGCAGCTGAAGGGAGCTGTCCCACATTCCTTGGCACTCCTTGGCACCCCTGCGGTCGTGGTGACTGCCTGGTCGTCACTCTCAGAGGAGGCAAGAGCAATAAAGAGACAAGGCTCCAAGGTAATAAGGGAATTTAGGTCTTCCCATGAAAACAGCAGCTTCCAATCAGAGAAACAGACGACAGGTGTCAAGCCACCAACCTGCAAAGGGCAAACTCCCCACCTGGCACAGTCTGATGGTTGGGACAAAGCGAGCCGAGAGGTAGAACGAGCCCTTTCTAGGCTAACGGGACCAGATGGCTATGGGACACTTGCCACTCACTGCAGAGCCCCTCATAGAAGCTGGCTGCGTGCATCTGCTTAATGAAACCCTCTCCGCCCAGGGTCTCCAAGCCCTGCTGTAGTGACTATGCCTTTAATTAAAGGCAGAACGCACAGCAGGGGGCACAGCACAGTAGTTTGGTGCTGCAAGGCAAAAAAGTTACCATGAATTTTTCTAGGCAAGCAAAATGCGGATGACACTTATTATCAGATATGTCTCCAGGAAAAGAACACTGTAGTTCAGAGGAAAAAAATGCTAGTTTGGGTTAATTTTTGGTTTGTGTCTTAAACATAGAATATTCTTACTTGTTTAGGAGTAATGCAATAACTGGGATATAATTATTTAGGCCTCACTTTGCTATACTTTAGAGATGAAAATACATTTAGAGATGAAGAAATCAAGGCTTCAGAGAGGTTAGGTAACTTGCTTGAGGTCACAGTTATAAACAACAGGACTGGGATGCAAACCAGATGGTCTGGCTTTTACATTTTAAGTTTTTATGTATTATTATTAGTAGTAATATGTCTTTGAGAGTGTTTGTTGTTGTTCATATTGCTGTTTTGGGTACCAGGGATTGAATTCAGGGGCACTCAACCACTGAGTCACATCCCCAGCCCTATTTTGTATTTTATTTAGAGACAGGGTCTCACTGGGTTGCTTAGCACCTCGCAATTGCAATTGTTGAGGCTGGCTTTGAACTCACTATTCTTCTGTCTCAGCCTCCGAGCTGCTGGGATTATAGGTGTGCACCATGGTGCCTGGCTTGTTGTTGTTTTTTATAAAGCATGGCACACTTGGGAGCGATGGGGCATCCTGAAAGGAGTAGCTGCAAATTGGGGTTGGTCCATTATGAGGTCAGTCTCTGTAGATGACCTTCAGGTTCAAGTCACAGTATTTTTTTTTTTTTTTTTTTTGAGAGAGACTGACTCTTTTTTGTAGATGGAAACAACACAATGCCTTTATTTATTTTATGTGGTGCTGAGAATCGAACTCGGGTCCTACCCGTGCTTGGCGAGCGCTCTACCGCTGAGCCACAATTCCAGCTCTAAGTCACATATTTTTAAAGGGTCTTTTCTCTAATGATGGATGTGCACGGTGTCCACTATAGCAATGTTTTAAGAGTAAAAGCAACCAGACTTTCATCAGAAATAGACTGGAGAGCTGGAGGTCAGCTCAATGACAGAGCATACCCTGCATGAGGAATGGAAATGGTTTCCTAGCACACATACAAAAAAAGTAAAATACAGGCTGGAAAAGTAAATCATGGGGCAAATACACAATGAAATAATAGGTAGCAGTAACAAAGAACAAATCCTTTATGTACTGACATGGAACTACTGGCCAGCTACATCTGAAAGAAAAGCAAAGTACAGAATACTACAGAGTTTATCCTCTGTGTAAAAGAAGGGCAAATACCATGCACATGTTACCTGTTTATTCAGAGAAGGTCTCTGGAAGGGTACAGGAGAAACTGTAATATTTGTTGCCTCTAGGGAGGAGAGGGGCCACTGGGGATAAGAGTAAGAAGTTTTTCACTCTGTGTCCTTTTGTCCTTTTTGATTTCAAATCACAAAACCATATTACCTATTCGGAAAATGTGATATGTCCTCTTAAAAACCAATGAGAATATGTGAACTTAAAACAGAATAGAAAAAAACTAATACACAGCCATGCAATCATGTCAATCAAACACGTGCAGAGAAACAAGAAGTCCCTACATAAAGATGGTAATAATCTTCTCCTGTTCTGTTTTTTTTTTTCAAATTTTTATGATGTGTTCATGATAAATACTTTATATGCAATTTTTCTATGTTTAACCTTATTTCCTCTTTGGCTCTACCAGTATTTCTTTCTTTTGGTTTCCTTCTTCTTTCAGTGCGGGATCAAACCCAAGGTCTCAGGCATGCTAGGCAAACACATGCTCTACCTCTAAGCCACATTCCCAGCCCTCTACCAGCATTTCAATCAGTCATTCTGGGCAGAAAGATGGATAAGAAGACCAGAGACTCCAGAATCAGAATTTCATGGTATATTCAATAAAGCACTCCCACCATTCCTAAAAAGTTGCCAAGTCAATTGTTTTCAACATTTTATGAAAATACATGTTGTATAAAAAACAAAATAGAAAGGTTCTTAGACAGTAAAAAGTGAGAGGGAAGCAAACCATTTGACGACACAAGCAGTTTCACAATTCTACTAGAGGGCCCTTACCTTCAAATGACTGCTCTTCAACTTCCTGTGTTTTTCCTTCATTCTCATCACAAGTAACCAAGGACACCACAATCTGTCCTAAGCGTCTCTCTCCCAAACATTAAAACTATGTTTTTTTTTTTATTCTTTTTTTCTTCTGTTTAAAAAGGGGAGGTGAACCAGGTGTGATGGTATACAATTGTAATCCCAGCTACTCAGAAGGCTGAGGCAGGAGGATTTCAAGTTAGTGAGACCCTGATTCAAAAGAAAAAAATAAAAATAACTGGGGATGTAGCTCAGTGGTAAAGCATCCCTGGGTTCAATCCCAACTACCAAAACCAAAACCAAAAACCCCACACACAAAATGGGGGAAGCAGAAAGGAGACACTTTTTAATTAAAAAAAGAAAGAAAGAAAGAAAAATCCCTGACCCTGAGTTCATGACATTGGGAAAACAGACATGGAAATGTCTTCAGAACACCAGCTGAAGGCAAGGAACCTGAAAACAAGTTAAGTAGTGACCAGACTCTGAAATAAAAACAGAACACGACAGAGGCCCCCTCACGTGGCCAGGATCTCGGGCTTGGCTTCTCAGGCTGAGATTCACTTGAAGTCTATCATCTGCTACAGTCACTTTCTTGGTTGTGATCTATGAGCTGCCAGTGTTTACTCGTGAGACTCTCTGGGAGCTGGAAGGGAAGGAAGGTAAATACGCCAAAGCTCAGCTGAGCAACCGATAGGTTTTACATTTTATTTCCAAGAAATGACATCTTGTTTTCACAAAGAAGAGAGAAACTAGACTGTCAAAAACAGGCTGCCTTTAGGGGCAGCATGAGGTACACCCAACTGTCCAAAACGAACATCAACTGAGTGCTTCTGAGGTATCAAAAACAACAACAAATTAAAAAAACAAAAACAAAAAACACAACTTAAATAACCCATCCAACATGTAGTGAAGCAGTCTGTTAAGTACCCTGAAGCACTTGGTGCTTTGAGTCCTGGTAGTGCTTCAGACGACGATGGCAGCAGAGCTGGCCATCACGGAGGCGGGTGACGCAGGGCTTCCTAACTCAGTCTCTGTCCCACGTGGCTTCTCTGATGACCTCCAGAGTGGCCCGAGTCACACCCAGAGACATTCCTCAAGAACATCCCCAGCTCCCATCGCCTTGGAGTCTTTCAAATGTCCTTCACGCTGGTCTTCAGGACAATCTCTTTGCTTGGGAAAGAAAAAAAGAAATAAGGAGGAGCCCGAGTTCTCTCCCTCCTCCCCACAGCAGCCAAAAGGAAGGGATAAACACAAGTTGGATCATGTCACCCTCTGCTCAAAGCCTGTGCCCAGCGGCAAGAGGGGCTGAGGACTGAAGTTACTGCCCCGGCAGCAACAGGGTCCCTCTGGGCCAGCAGCTTCCAGGCTCCCCTCTCCTGCACTGGCCTCCGCAGGGCTTATTTAAAGGTGAAGGGGCAGGCAGTCAAGGTCAGCCTTTGACCTCTCTACTCTAGCCAGGCACAGTTCCCTCAAATTCAACTGTCTACAGCCACTTCGATGTTTATAGCTGCACAATTCATAATACTAAACTGTGGAGCCAACCTAGATGCCTTTCAATAGATGATTGGATAAAGAACGATGAGATATATACACAATGGAATATTACTCAGCATTAAAAGAGAATAAAATCATGGCATTTGCAGGAAATGGATGGAGCTGGAGAATATCATGCTAAGTGAAGTAAGCCAATCCCAAAAAACCAAAGGCCGAATGCTCTCTCTGATACGTGGATGCTGATCCATAAGGGGGGCAGGGTGCTGTGGGGAGAATGGAGGAACTTTGATTGGGCCAAAGAGAGGGATGGAAGGGGAGGGGGACTGGGGGCAGGACAGATGGTGAAATGAGATGAACATCATTACCCCAGGTACATGTATGACTGCACATCTGGTGTGACTCTATATCGTGTACAACCAGAGAAATGAAAAGTTGTGCTCCATTTGTGTACAATGAATTGAAATGCATTCTGTTGTCACGTATAACTAATTATAACCCCCCCCAATTTTTTTTTAATTCGACTGTCTATGCATTTAGGGTTCAATGAAGGAGGGTTAACAGTATCCAGGAAAGCCACTCTCCTGAGCTGTGGAGGCTTTTCCAGGGGCTAGCAGGGAAGTGGTAGCTTTTGGTGAAAGGAAAAAGACCCCTCTCCACTGAGCACTAAACTCAGGGAATCTGGCCTCCTTATGGAAGGATGGCTCTGGAATCACAAGGAGTACACCTCAACAAGGAATCTGAAGTCCTAGGATTCTGGCTGCTGTTTCACATGGTCCGATTAATGCCACAGCTGCCCTCCACTAAGCACTGGGAGGACATTCCTGTGATGCCCTTTCCACATCACACTGCATACCTAGACGTCAGTTATGGGTGACAAGGGGAGTAAGCTAAACAGAGGACGATCCCATTTTGATGACAAGAAAAGGATAATAGCAGACAAAAGAACAGAGAGGGAAAGGTGGGGTAGTATTAGAAAAATAAAACCTTTGAGTAACAAGATCATTCATTTTCTATCCCGTGATACGTTTTTAAAAATCAAAACTTCCTAGAGTAATGTTACACACTATTTCAGTGTGTGCATGAGAGCCATTTTCTCTTGGGCGAGTGAGGTCCTATACAAGGTAGGCAGTAATACTTCATGCATATAATTCTGGATTCCCTCAGAACAGGACTAGATAAGTTAAAAGGACCTATTAACAAGTATTCTCTCTGGGTGGGTACAGTTTGCCAGATAACCATATTGCTGTCACTCCCTGAACATGTCAGCAAAGGAGGATGGGCAAGATCAGGAAGATACTTCAGAGTCTGACTCTGCCAGCTGCTCCTGTCCCGTGTTTGGACCACTCTCCTCTTAACATCCAGCAACCTGGACAGAGCTGTGGGCCAGGTGCATCTTTCCAGAAATCCCCAACTCTGGAGGAGCCTCTGTCTCACAGAGTCATAAAGGGTGTGGTTCACTCTGTAGTTCACAAAGGTCGAAGTGCACTCTCACCAGTAGCCTCAAACCAACATTCTGGTGTTAAGGGAGAAAGGGCTGTGAAACCGAAGCACAGGCTGTCAGCCCGGGCAGTCCATGGGTGAGAGCAACCCCGCCCAGGGTCCTGCCACAAAGTAAGAACTAATAACACCAAACATTTGCCAATCGAGTTTCTAGATCCTAAATTTGATCCATTTAAAAAATTCCCATGCACAAAGGATTAAATCAGCTTTCAACTGGCCCTAGAACATGCAAGGAGGATTGGTATTTGAACTGAGAATTTTCTCTAAACTCCATACTGCAGCCCCATGAAGCTGCCTTTGGCACATCTTTCCCTAAATAAGGTTTTAGAAACTTCTATCTCTAGAGAAAACCTCAAAGCTGCATTCACTGTGATAACTACAGAAACTGAGATGGTTGCCAGAACTGTTCTCAGCAAGCGCATGCAATAGGAGAGGCTGTTTCTGTTTCCTGTGTAGTCCCTACGGTTACCAGAAAGGGCAAGAGGTAACCTCTCGAGAGAAAAGCGGGATTTGGTGCTTTCTCTGCATAATGAACTGTGTAAGGGAAACAGAGGTGGACATAGAATATGGGGCTCTTCCTTCCCTTCCCAATGCTTCATGAAGTCATCTACAGTGCTTGGACTGTGAGAAGGAACCTAGGCAGCAGGCCAGGCCAAGAATGCACATGGGTGTCCCCACCTAGGCAACAACCAGCATACTTCATATGTCAAAGGTCATTACCTAATTCTAATTAAATTTGGATTCCCAGGGCATGGCAAAGAGGGAAGAAAAAAGAAAGTATTTTTCTGGCCTGAGTAGATACTTCCTAAGCCTTGGCTGTCCTGTAAGACTAGCACCATGTAAATACTGTCTCATATGGACACATGAGGCAGGGGTGGGAGACAGGTCACACCTTTCTCATGCCTCTTTGTTTTGCTTGTGCAGTTTCCTCTGCTTGGAAAACAAATCCCCTAGGGAACCTTTAAGGCTCAGTTCAAAAGTCATATCCTCTGTGGAGCTTCTCAGACCTCCACCTGCCCAGGCCAAATTACGTGGCCCCCTCCCTGAATTTTCACAGCAACTTGCTGTGGAATTCACTGCCCTGTCTACGGCCTTTATCTCCTCCACCAGTGAGTGCTATGAGGCTTGAGATGAGGCCTTATTATCTCTTTATCCTGATGTTTAATACAGTGGTCCTGTGGGGGATAGGAAGCAAAAAAGGAAGGGCAAGGGAAAATCACATGGACCTTGGAGATAAAAACCTGGGGGGGGGGATCAAATAGCAACAGCACAGAGGTATCAGTGGGAAACACTGGTTCTAAAGAATGAGCAAGCCGGGCGCAGTGGCGCATGCCTATAGTCCCAGCAGTTTGGAAAGCTGAGGCAGGAAAAAGTTCAAAGCCAGCCTCAGCAAAAGCGAGGTGCTAAGCAACTCAGTGAGACCCTGTCTCTAAATAAAATACAAAATAGGGCTAGGGGTGTGGCTCAACGGTTGAGTGCTCCTGAGTTCAATCCCTGATAACCCCACCCTCCACCAAAAAAAACAAGAATGAATGAAGTTCACCCCAACCTCCACAGGTCAGAATATCTTCCTTGGGCACACCTAGCTCAGGTACACTCACAGTCCTCAGCTCTGTGCTGAGCTTGCTGGGATCTACTCTGGCTAACCAACCAAGGCCAATTTCATACCATAAGTGCTTGAAAATCAGGGTCAGATTCTTGGCCTGACTCAAAATGGCTAACATCTGTTGAAGGGCTAGAGAAAAGAAAGCAGTGACCGGAAGCTTCTATTCTTAGCAGTTTGGCCTCTAAGATCTTCCAGCTTCTCCAGACTTCAAGAAAGGTACAACCAAGAACTTCATGAACACGGGCTTCAAATGGCCAGGTGGTAGGTGTAAGGGCAGTGAGCTCCCAGGCTCTGGTGGACCTATTACAGGGAGCCAATTGACATCACAGCACTTTAGCTCTGAAGCTGTCCCAGGAGGTAGTGCTGGACTATTTAAGGGACTGAACATGATAATCACATCTATGCTATTTTAATGCACAATGGATTCTTATTCAATAAGCAATCCTTGTGTTCGGAGCCTAGACATTCTTGATCCAGAGTCCTGCAAGTCTCAAGCACAGAGGCTCTCTGCAGCCCTTAACAACAGGCTCCAAGTGTGGTGACAACAATTAAATGAGCAGCTATTCTCTACAGGCTCCAAGTGTGGTGACAACAATTAAATGAGCAGCTATTCTCTACAGAAGCATAGTTCATTCAGGAAACTTACTCATCCCTTCCCCAACTCTTTATCCAAACTCCCTCTGACTGTGATACTTGCTGGATCCCCAGATTAACTGCAGGATTATATTTGTATATTTTTTATTCCTTTGGTTCTAGGGATTTAATCCAGGGGCACTTTGCCACTGTGCTATTCCTTCAGCAGTTTATTTATATATTTTTAAAAAATTTAAATTGTAGTTGGACATAATATCTTTATTTTATTTATTTTTATGTAGTGCTGAGGATCGAATCCAGTGCCTCACACATACTAGGTGAGTGCTCTAGGGGAGTGGGGGATAGGAAGCAAGAAGGAAGAGCAAGGGAAAATCACATGGACCTTGGAGATAAAAACCTGGGGGGGATCAAACAGCAACAGCACAGAGGTATCAGTGGGAAACACTGGTCCTAAAGAATAAGTGAGCCGGGTGCAATGGCACACACCACAACCCCAGCCCTGCTTTTGTTTTTTTATGTGGTGCCAGGGATCGAACCCAGTGCCTTATGCATACTAGGCAAGGGCTCTATCACTGAGCCACAACCCTGGCCCCGTTTTATATTTTTGAGCCAAGGTCCTGCTGAGTTGCAATCTTTCTGTCTCAACCTTCTGAGCTGCTGGGATTACAAGTGTGTGCCATCACACGCGGCAAGATTATATTTACATCTCTTTAGCTTAACATTATATCCAATTTGTCTAATTAAGCTGTGATTCTTATGGATAAGTCCAGTATGTGTTTTCTTTGGGCATTCTTCAAGCTGTGAATCTGTGACTTACACACATTCTACTTGAAACTGTCCACACAACTCAAGGATTTTGCAACCCCTGGACGCAACTCAACAGCACCTCCAGTGCAGCAAATGATCTGTTTTCTAACCAGATCTCTTTTTCTCTAATTTCACCACCAAGGAACAATTACCTAAGTTTTTCACTTCTCCAATGTTCAAACAGCAGAGGTTACTTCTGCCTTAACTCTTTCTCATTCAATTATCTGAACTTCCTTTATTCTTTTGCATTTCTTCTACCTTTGTCCTTAGTTCAAGAATTCTACCTACCGCTCTCTTTTCTTCAACAATAACAACCATCTGTTGGCGTTAAGAAGTAAATAGGTCCTCTGTTGAGGGACAGGGATTCTCAGAACCACTCACCTTTTCGTTCTCTAATGAGGACAATTCGTCGTTCTTTCACTTCTGAGCTCAGATTATCCACCATCTTATTAATGCAATTGTCCAGAACCAGGGAATGGGTTTTGGACTCAATGTCCTTCCGACAAATGGGGCATTCTATCTTCCGCTTCATCCATTCATTGATACAGTAGGAGCAGAAACTGTGGGCACAGTTCAAGGTGACCGCCTACGATGGAATGGGAAGATACGAATCACACTTGTTATGCTTACTTTCTCAAAGCTAGTTTCCAAGGCCAAAAGGAAAGTGGGCTACAGTTCTATCTGGAAGGCTTACAAGGGGTATTAGAATTATCCTTGGTGATGGAAAATTTTAAACTTCTTATTAGACAATTCATTTCCTCCTTTCTCAAAGGCCATAAACTCAGTTAAGGTCCTAGACTTGATCAAAGTCACATATTCAGGTCTCATGTATGCTGATTTGCCTGTTTTGTTCCACAAACCAAGTTCCACCACTGCCAGAAAGATCAGCCACTTGCAAACAGATATCACTGGATGCTGAGGGCCATTACCAAGTAGGAATGACGCATCGAAATTTCCTTGCCAAGCGTACCCCATGCTGCTTAGAGGACATTTGATGGAACATTGCATGCATGCTTTAATAAGGTGACCTTGCTCAAGGACCAAGGCGGATTCGGGTTTAGAGCTGATCAGGTTTGAGGAAGTAACCGGCTCCTTGAGTTTAAGGCGTTGCCAGTTTAAGATAATGGGTTTTAGGGAAGTTGGCGGTTGAAGATTATTGCTGGGATTAGGGTGTTCCTGCTGCTTGTTCCCGTTGAGTTCTCGTGAGATTAAAATGGGATTTGGAGAGAGCCTCGTGGAGTAGGTGGTTTGTGCGGGAGACAGTAGAACGCGTTTGCCCCTGGACCTGTGTGGAGGTGGTGTGAGAGCTGGAATAAAGAATTGCTGTTTGAACCTACAAAGCTGTGAGTGCCTCGTGATTCTGGTGCCAGCCGAGACATTGGCCTTGGCATTTTGGTGGCCCGTACGCGGAACGTCTGAATTTGGAGGTGAGTAAAATCGCTCGCCCCTGAGGGAAGGCGAGAGAATGGGTGACCATTTCAAAAAACAATGTGTTCTTGTTTTGATTTATTTCGTTTTTGTTTCAAGCTGCCTATCCCTAGAAATTTCTCAGGCAAACTGGGAAAAATGGTTGGCTCAAGGTTTGAAGTTTGTTAGCCCCGAGAAAGAGAAAATTGATACAGTGAATTTTTATTCAGTTTTTGTTTCATTCAGTTGTGGTTTTGTTTTGTGTTATCTTATTGGGTTGCGTTATCTTTATAGAAGATTAGAAATTATTAAAAAAGAAGCCGAAAAAGTGTTAAGTAAATTGTTAGAGATTCAGACCATGGAGGAAGACATTTTAGGTCAAGCAAAAGAGAAGGTCTCTCGAGCTAGTTAGAGAAAGGGAGAAAATTTAAAGGAAAGGGGGTTATTAGAAAAAAGGCCACAACAAGAGGCTGTCACTAACTCCGTTTTACCAGAGGGTGTAATTCAACCAACAGCCCCACCGATGGAGACAGCTGAGTGGCCCTCAAACCCCGTAGTTGATAGATGGGATCCTGAGACAGGACCTCAAAGATTAGCATGCCCTGTATTTGAACAGGCAGGAGGGCGGCGAATTCACCGTATTTTAGAATTTAACACAGTGAAGCAGTTAAAGGAGGCTGTAACAACCTATGGTCCTCAAGCCCCCTTCACGGTAAGCATGGTGGAGTCCATTACTAACTTGGACATGACGCCAGCAGATTGGGCTAGCATGTGTAAATCTGTGCTAAATGGAGGACAATATTTGTTATGGAAGGTTGCCAATGAGGAATTTTGCATGGAGACAGCTAGGCGAAATGCAGCAGCCGGTTACCCTCAAAGAAGTCTTGAAATATTATTAGGAAGGGGACCTTATGAGGGTCAGCGGCAACAAATGGAATATGATCCTGCTGTATATGTACAGATTGCTGCAGACGCAGTTAGGGCATGGAAGACTTTACAAGGACATGGAGATTTACAAGGTCAGCTATCTAAGGTAATACAGAGACCTAATGAACCTTACGCTGACTTTGTAGATAGGCTTATTCAAACGGCTGCCAAAATTTTTGGTGACACAGAACAAGCAATGCCATTAATAAAACAACTGGCTTATGACCAAGCAAATCGTTGCTGCAGAGAGGTTATTAGACCATGGAGACATGAAGATTTAAACACATATATTAAATTATGTAGAGATGTTAATGAACAAGGGCAAGTCTTGGCAGCTGCAGTACAACAGGCTTTAGATGCCAGGCTAGAAACATGCTATAATTGTGAACAAACAGGACATTTTAAAAGGAGTTGCCCCATAAGAGGAGGGTTTAACAAAACTAGAAATCAAAGGAATAGAATACCGGGTATTTGCCCACGATGCCGTAGAGGGAGACATTGGGCTAATGAATGCCGTTCTCAAACCACCATAGAAGGTACTCCCTTATCAAAAAACGGACAAGGATCAGGTATTTACCCACGATATCGTGGAGAAAGGCATCAGGCTTCATTGCCAAAAAACGAACCGGGGGGCCCAATGTTCCGGGGCCCACAACCACAAATATACGGGGCAGTGGAGGAACCCAGAAACCCCATCAGGGTGGTGCCCAGGACACATTGTCCATTAAATCCCTCATCAGACAAACCCGAGGGAGCGCAGGGTTGGACATCTGTGCCTCTGCCAGAGCAGTATTAACTCCAGAGATGGGAGTTCAAATCATTCCCACAGGAGTAAAAGGACCTCTTCCCCAAGGAACAGTAGGCTTATTGTTGGGACGTAGTTCATCTACATTAAAAGGACTTATGATAAGTCCTGGGGTAATTGATCCCGATTATGTAGGTGAAATAAAAATTATAGCTAGTTCTCCAGGAGGTATATCAGTAATTTCACCTGGAGATAGAATAGCACAGTTGTTAATACTACCCAGCCTACATAATAAGTTCTCTAGTCTTAATGTAGAAAGAGGTTCCAAGGGATTAGGCTCCACAGGTGTAGATTGGGCTATGTTGTCTTTAAATTTAGATTCTCGCCCAATGTTAAAACTAAATATTCAGGGTCGTGACTTTAATGGACTGCTGGACACAGGTGCTGACCTTAGCATCATATCTCTTCAAGAATGGCCAAAACATTGGCCATTACAACAAGCCACTCAAACGCTTCGAGGCCTAGGAGTGGCGACTAATCCCCATAGAAGTGCTATGGTATTAGATTGGAAGGATCCTGAAGGATGTGAAGGAACTATACAGCCATATGTTTTGGATCACCTTCCTATTAATTTATGGGGACGAGATGTCCTAGATCAACTAGGTTTGATGTTAACAAATAACATCAATCCTAATGTGCCCACTACTAGGGCTAGACAAGGTATCAGGAAAGAAAAAAGATTAGGAAAACAAGAACAAGGTATAGCAGCGCCAATTCAAATAGATCAAGGAACAGACAGACATGGGTTGGATTTTCAGAAAGGGCCACTGAGACAATCAAAATTACTTGGAAATCAGAAAGACCAGTGTGGGTTCCTCAGTGGCCCCTGACTAAAGAAAAGATACAAGTAGCCCATGATCTGGTCAAACAACAATTAGCGGAAGGACATTTACAACCTTCCGTATCTCCCCATAATACTCCCATTTTTGTTATCAAAAAGAAATCGGGTAAATGGAGATTATTACAAGATTTAAGAGCAATTAATAATGAAATGGTCATTATGGGACCTGCTCAATCAGGGATTCCTCAATTGTCTGCTTTACCAAAAACGTGGCATGTTTTAGCTATAGACATTAAAGATTGCTTTTTTTCGATTCCAATTCATTCCGAGGATAGTCCACGTTTTGCATTTACTATCCCTGCATTAAATCATGAAGGTCCTGATGAGAGATATGAATGGAAAGTACTCCCTCAAGGAATGGCTAACAGCCCAACTATGTGTCAAATTTATGTTAATAAAGCAATCCAGCCACTTAGAAATCAAAATCCTGAACTAAAAATATTTCACTATATGGATGATGTATTATTGGCACATAAAGATAAAAACACATTGCTGGAATGTTATGCCACACTTACAAACTTGTTAAAAAATTATAATCTAGAGATAGGAATAGACAAAGTACAATTAAATTTTCCAATTAATTATTTAGGAGTTCTATTATCCCCAACCATGGTCCGTCCACCTAAAATTCAAATACGAGTAGATCAACTCAAATCACTTAATGACTTTCAAAAGTTGTTGGGAGATATAAATTGGATAAGGCCTTATCTAGGCATACCAACAGGAGAGTTGGGACCTTTATTTGATATTCTAAAAGGTCCATCAGATCCAAATTCACCCCGAATGTTAACTCCTAAAGCTAGAAAGGCATTAAAAATTATTGAGACATATATGGAAAATATGCATTTAGATAGAATTGATATAAGTTTGCCTTTATTATTTATTGTACTACCAACAAGAAATATTCCTACAGGAGTATTTTGGCAGGAAGGTCCATTATTGTGGATACATTTATCTTATTCTCCTAACACTATTCTTACTAGGTATCCTGAGGCTGTAGGACAATTAATACTCAAAGGTATAAGAGCAGCAAAGACAGTGTTTGGAATTTCTCCCAATAAAATTATTACTCCATATACTATGGAGCAAATTGATGAGTTAGCTAATGAATTAAATACTTGGGCAATAATCATGTGTAAATCGAATGTTTCATTTGATAATCATTTACCATCTAATCCTTTGTTGTCTTTTTGGTCTAAGCATCCTGTAGTTTTTCCTAAAATGACAAGAAAAACACCTATCATGAATGCTCCAAATATATTCACTGATGGGTCTAATAATGGTACAGCTGCAGTAGTTACCCCTGATCAAACTTTTACATTTTTAGTTCCCAAACAGTCAGCTCAAAAGGTAGAGCTTAATGCAGTTCTACAAGCTTTTGTGATGTTCAAAGATTCTGTATTTAATTTATTCTCTGATAGCCAGTATGTAGTTAATGCTATAACATCCCTTGAAGATGCTGGTAGGATTTCCCCTTCCTCTACTGTTTTCTCTTTGTTTTCCACTATACAAAGTCTAATCTGGGATAGAAAAGATCCATTCTTCATAGGACATATCAGGGCACATACAGGATTGCCTGGAGCCCTTAGTTTGGGCAATGATTTAGCAGATAAAACTACACATGATATACATATTTTTTCTACTGTAGAAGAAGCTACAAATTTTCATAAAAGGTTTCATGTTAACGCTAATACTTTACAGAAGCGTTTTAAAATAACTAAGGAACAAGCCAGGCATATAATAAAACAATGTCAAAATTGTGTGACCTTTTTACCACAAGTTAATCTTGGAGTCAATCCTAGAGGACTGATACCTAACCATATTTGGCAGATGGACGTCACACACTTGCCAGAATTTGGAAAATTAAAATATTTACATGTTACAGTTGATACTTCTTCCGGATTTTTGATGGGCTCCCTTCATGCCGGAGAAAAAACTAAAGATGTTATAGCTCATTGCTTACAAAATTTTGCCACTGTGGGTGTTCCTAAACAGTTAAAAACTGATAACGGTCCTGGTTATACGTCTAAATCTTTTAAACAATTTTGCTCATCATTTGGTATTACTCATATAACAGGAATCCCATACAATCCACAGGGACAAGGCATAGTTGAAAGAGCTCATCAAACTATTAAAACATACCTATTAAAGCAAAAAGAGGGAATTGGAAAGGGGTATATATCCCCCAAAGATAAACTTAAAATAACCCTTTTTACTCTAAACTTTCTAAATTTGGATTCATCAGGACTTAGTGCTGCGGAAAGACATATGTATCCGAAAAATGTACATAAGCCTAAGGTACTTTGGAAAGATATTCTAACAGGACAATGGAAAGGTCCCGACCCAGTTATTGTCTGGAGTCGGGGTTCCGTTTGTGTGTTCCCACAGGGAGAACAGCAGCCGATTTGGATTCCAGAGAGGTTAACCAAAACAATTTCTACAGAAAAAGAAGATGATTTGACTGAAATCCATAACAGCTGAAATCCAGAGCTCCAGCTTGGCTATTCTTACATCTGCGACAGTGATTAACCACGGTGCCTTTTTTTTTTTTTCAATATCTATTTTATTATTGCATTTTTCCCACATCGTAAAGTTCTATTTTATTTTTTGAGCTCATACAAACCTAGGTTAATGTTTTTCTGATCAGTTTTGTTTTTTGACTGTTTTTTATTTTTTGACTGTGGAGTTTTTAAACATTGCAATGGAGATTTTATCTAGGTAAAGCTACAAGGCCGTTATTATTGTCTTATGTGTTGTATGTTATGTCTGCACTGTTTTGTGTTGCATGTCAGTATGTGTGTATGTCCATATTTTTATATGAGGAGCGCTCATGAAAAAATGGATCCGAATTTCTTTTTTATTCACGTGATTTAAGTGGTTTAATTTAAATTAGTTAAACAGCTGTTAATGATTGCTTTCAAAGGTGATTAACAGATCTGTTTGCTTACTATTGTTTTTAAAGGTGATTAACAGATCTGTTTGTTTACTTTCACTTTTCCTTTTCATCATATTTAATAATTCTGTTCAGGATAATGTCTCTTTAACATCATTGCCAGAATTCCCATCTCCATCCCAGTGCCGGTGAAGACAAAGAAAACCAAACTACAGCTTCTATGATAGCTACCACAGTAAACTGTATAAACTGATGCATCAATGAATATAACTCAACAAGTAATGCTCAATCAAGGACTTGATTTACTTTGGGAGGAAATGGACATATTGATAGACTCCTCCGATTTGAACTGCCTGCAGAACTTGCCTGGACTATATATCAGTTGCATGCATTGTGAACTATCGTCTGGTGCAGCGAATTGTGGTACTGCTGGCATATTTTTGCTGATGGTGTCACCAGTGATGCAATTTCCTTGCCAGCGCACCCCATGTTAATTGTGGTAATGCTGACATCTTTGCTGATGGTGTCACCAGTGATGCAATTTTTCCAAAGGAGCCGTCAATTGGCTTGGTGTTGTGGCATTTCTGTATCTTCCTCCCTTCTACTAGTGATGGTCTAAAATTTGGGGGCCAACAGAGGTGAGGCAAGAACCTCACCCCCCCACTGGCACCAAGGTTAAATTTGGGGGCCAACAGAGGTGAGGCAAGAACCTCACCCCCCCACTGGTGCTTAGGCCTATCCACAAGCATGGCTGAATGCTGGACCGGTAGTCAGTGACGGGTTGATCTGATTGCAGTGGATTCAACCTAAGACAGGAAATTGACGTGTAAAGGTCAGTTCTCCCATGACGGGTAAGAACCATATGTTGAATTGGACAACCTACCAGGCACGGTCCTAAGCCGCATTGCTTGTTGTTTAATTAATCAGAAGGGGGGAGATGCTGAGGGCCATTACCAAGTAGGAATGACGCATCGAAATTTCCTTGCCAAGCGTACCCCATGCTGCTTAGAGGACATTTGATGGAACATTGCATGCATGCTTTAATAAGGTGACCTTGCTCAAGGACCAAGGCGGATTCGGGTTTAGAGCTGATCAGGTTTGAGGAAGTAACCGGCTCCTTGAGTTTAAGGCGTTGCCAGTTTAAGATAATGGGTTTTAGGGAAGTTGGAAGTTGAAGATTATTGCTGGGATTAGGGTGTTCCTGCTGCTTGTTCCCATTGAGTTCTCGTGAGATTAAAATGGGATTTGGAGAGAGCCTCGTGGAGTAGGTGGTTGGTGCGGGAGACGGCAGAACGCGTTTGCCCCTGGACCTGTGTGGAGGTGGTGTGAGAGCTGGAATAAAGAATTGCTGTTTGAACCTACAAAGCTGTGAGTGCCTCGTGATTCTGGTGCCAGCCGAGACATTGGCCTTGGCAACTGGACATAAGTAGAAGGTGTGTGAATGCTTTGATTCAAATACATTATTAATTCCCTTTTAAAAAACAAAATCATGTCTTGCTGTAATCCCAGCAACTCAGGAGGCGGAGTTCAAAGCTAGACTCAGCAACTCTGTGAGACCCTGTCTCTAAATTTAATAAAAGGAGGGGAGGCTGGGGAAGTGTCTCAGTGGTTAAGCACCCCTGGGTTCAATCCCAGGTTAAAAAAAAAAAACAAAAAAAAAAACCCAAAGGTGACCAGTAGGACTAAAAATATGATTCAGTGGTAAAACATCTACTTACTGTGCCCAGGCCCTGAGTCGATCCCAAACATGGCAAAAAAGAGAAAGAGGCAGGAGGAAATGATCAGAAGAGTAAGTCAGGCAATATGGTGTAAATACAAACCAAGCCAAGTTATTTGTCTTTCCTCTGACTCTGAAGATGCTCCAGATTAGCTGACACATCACCCATTCCAACCTCCCTTTCCTCTTCCTCCACTGGTGTCCATAAGCCCTGTCAATACAACACTGAGTTTCCCCAAAGTAGGGAATCATCTAACTAGAAAGTGTGGGGAAAATTATGACCTGAAGTCAAAGTGGATCCAGACTAAAGAAACTGGTCTCCTCAGGAGAGATATTTTCAGGAAGCTGATAGATCCTACCTTTGCAAAGACTGCCTGGGAAAATAAAGCAGTGTACATATGTGTTTCCTATTTATTTATTTTGGTACTGGGAATTGAAGCTAGGGATGCTTTACCACTGAGCTATATCCCCAGCCTTTTTTATTTTAAGATAGGGTCTCTCTAAATTACTAAGGGTCTTGCTAAATTACTGAGGCTGGCCTCCAACCTGCAAACCTCCCACTTCAATCTCCTGGGTCATTGGGATTCAGGTGAGTACCACTATATACTAGTCTAAAAAGAAGTGGCATTTAACAACCTGATTATGACATTTGTAGTCTAACAGGAACTGGTCACAAATGGCAGAAATTTATGAAACCAGAAAGAGATGATGCAAAAATATGACAGAACAAATGATAGCCTTGGAGAGTGAGGTTTCATTTTCAAAAGGAGCTTCAGATTCCTGAAGTGTATTCACTTTAGCCCCTGAATTCCCAAAGTGACCACTTATCAACGACATTTACCACCTTGTTTAAAAGGTGGCATTATAGGCTGGGATTGTGGCTCATCGATAGAGCACTCGCCTAGCATGCGCAGGGCCCTGGGTTCGATCCTCAGCACCACATAAAAATAAATGAATGGAATTAAAAGTATTGTGTCCAACTACAACTAAAAAAAAAAAAAGTTGGCATCACAAGCCTACTCTTAGCATTGTGCTCATTCGGAGTAAAGCAAGCTTTATTATTTTTTTAATACTTTTTTTTTAGTTGTAGATGAACACACAATATCTTTATTTTTATGTGGTGCTGAGGATCGAACCTAGTGCCTCATGTATGCAAGGCAAGCACTTTACCACTGAGCTCTAGCTCCAGCCCAAGCAAGCTTTATTGAGCAGCTATGTCCTGTTTGAAATTGTAATGTGGCCCTGTTTTCCCCTCCCTCACCACAAAGAGATAAGGCTTTATTTCTGCCAAGAGCGTTAACTATAATAATAATTATTCAAGGATAAATACAAAAAAGGTTAGTGAAGGGAAAGACAACTACAAAATCAAATAAGCAGCCATCTCTAGATGTCACTTTGAAATCAAACAGTTATAAATTCCTGAGAGAAAAAAAAATCTCTTCAAAATGTTTCCCTTTAGCAGAAGGAGGCCGCATAGTCCATGTTCCACTCAGGGCTGGAGGGATGGGAAGGGGTGAGCCACAGCTCATCGTTACCTCGACGAAGTATTCTGAACAAATAATACACTGGAGCTCATTCTCTAGCACGTCATTCATGTGGCTAAGCACTTCCTCCTTCTGTGCTTGCACCTTCTCTTTTTCTTCCTGCAAAGATACACAATACCATCTGTCATTTGGAAAAACCGACAAGAATGTATAACAGGACATGGGGCAAGGTTCGTTGACTAAAGTACGACTCAGGAGGAGTCTAAATTAAAATTCATTCTGGTGCAGCCACATGAGAATAAAACTCTGTCCTATGAGTTACTGTTTCTCAAGAATTGCTTTCTAACACAAAGCGGTAACTAACTCCCTTTCTTTCCTCTCCTATTTGCTATGGTCTAAATGTCTCGGGGCTGGGTTTGTAGCTCAGTGGTACCCCACTTGCCTAGCATGTATGAAGCACTGGGTTTGATTCTCAGCACCACATATAAATAATTTTTTTCCTAAATTGTCTATATCGCTCCAAAATTCACATGTTGAAACCTATCCCCTATATGATGGTATTAAGAAGTAGAATCTTTGGGAGGGAACTAGGTCATGAGGCCTCTGCTCTCATGAATGGGATTAGCCGTTTTATAAATGAGGTTCAAGGAAATGTGTTCTCCTTTTCTACCATTTGAGGAAGATATCATCTGTTAACCAGAAAGTAGACCTTCCCCACACTGAATCTGGCAGATTGGTCAAGAACCTTGGTCTTGGACTTCTCAGCCTGTAGAACGTGAAAAATACATTTCTGTTGTTTACAAGCTATCCAGTTTATGGTATTTTATTATAGCAGCCTGAGTGGACTAAAACACTATTTTCTTTTTCAGTATCTGCATGATTATAAGGATAATATCTATATTCTCTGAAGGCAGAAGGCAGGAGAGATGGCCTCCTAAAATACTTTCAGGCTCCAAGCTCTATGATGCTTGCCACTCCCCACACTTGTAGAGGTCTCTAAGATAATTTCCCTGTGCTTTTTCCAAGAAGTCAGACTGCCTATGGACATACATTTTGGGGAGGATCCTAGGCAGGTTCTCTTGCTTTTTTTTTGGGGGGGGGGAGGAGGGGGTATCAGGGATTGGACTCAGGGGCACTCAACCACTGAGTCACAATCCCAGCCCTATTTTGTATTTTATTTAGAGACAGGGTCTCCCTGAGTTGCTTAGCACCTCACTTTTGCTGAGGCTGGTTTTGAACTTACAATCCTCCTGCCTCAACCTCCCAAGCCACTTGGATTACAGGTGTGCCCCATCATGCCCAGCTCTAGGCATGCTCTTTTGATACATTTAAGACAGTTAACTCATCCCCTCAAACAAAAGCAACAAGAGCCCCTGGGGAGGAAAGAAAAAGCCATTTGGAGTATATTTGAGAACTGGTTCTTTTTTCATCTTTTATTTTCTCTTCCAATCAAAGCAAAGACTGTCAGGTTACTTAAGGAAGTGAAGAAATTCTGGACCCATTTCTAACTAGAATAAAATTCCCTAAAAACTTAAGAGCACAGGGATTGAGGGATGTAGTTCAGTGGTAGAGTGTTTGCCTAGCATGCACAAGGTCCTGGGTTTAATCCCCAGCACCACAATAAAGAAAAAAAAAGATATGGTGGTTTCTTGGAAGTTGGGGAAGAAGGTACTAGGTGATTTGAATACAGGACACGGATATCAAGTCAACTGAAGAAAAAGAGTCTCTTTCTTCTGCACTCAGCTTCAGGTCTGTATGTGGAGTAGGAAGGGATGCAGTCAGGTATTCATTTCAAGGTTTTAAACTGGTAACCTGTGGACTGGATCTATCCTGCAGACTTGTTTAGCTTGGTCTTCATGGTATTAAAAAGCACGTATAAAAACCCTAAACTTGTATGTGTATTGAAACGTCATGTAGAATCTCTTAAATATGTACAATTTCTATGGTTTTATGCATCAGTTAAAAAATTTAAAACTGTGCCAGACATGATGGGACATGCCTATAACCCCAGCAACTTGAGAGGCTGAGGTAGGAGGATTGCAAGTTCAAGGCCAGTCTCAGCAACTTAGTGAAACTCTAACAATTTAGCAAGACCCTGGCTCAAATTAAAAAACAAAAAAGACTGGGGATGCAGTTCAGTGGCAAAGCACCTCTGGGTTCAATTACCAGTACCAACAAAAAATAAATAAATAATACAAAATAAATAAAAACAAAAAATATTTGTGGCCAATGTTTGAAAACTGGGGTACTTTATACAAACATCTGGATTTCCATCTCCTGTGGAAAAACCAAATATATGACAACACCAACCTGCATTTCTGGACAGCTACAAATGACTGAGCAAAGAGCTGACTCATCAGTTTGTGTGGAAGGCGAGTACCACAGTCCTCAGCAATCCCTACCATGTTTTTTATACTCAGGCCCCTTTGTTCACTTTTATTACTGGCCATGGTAGGCACTTAGGTTTATAACCCGATTTAAGAGTTCTACCGATTCACTGAGGGAAGGAATTGCATAAATGCATCAAGATGAACTATTTTTTAATTTTGATTATAATACTCCTTAGTCTGCATTCACCATACCCTGAAGGAGCACCCATCATTCAGAAAGGACTAGAATGCAGGGTGCAAGTGCCTCATTCCCAGCACTTAGCTTCTAAACAAGGGAAAGAATTAGATGTTGTCTTGCAAGCAGAGTCCTCTACAGGCCTGAATAATTTTACAGATTATTTCCCCCGAGGCTCGGAGCAGCCACAATCTCTCTCATTCACCATAGCAACCCTTGCACTGTTGAAAATGCTGAGTTGCATGTACTAACCAAATTCTAAACCTCCATCTTCTTTCCAGTACCTTGGTCTGCTCCAATTCTTTGTTCTTAGCTTGGATGATTGTTTCAAAATCCTTCTTACTGCGATTTAACTCTTCCATTAGAGTTCGATGCTGTAGAAACATAATAGATACATAGATGAGCTACACACCTGTTCCCCCCCCCTATAGTCTCTGACTTTGATTCAGAAATCAATGAATTAACAATTTCAAAATATCATCTTTCATTCAGAGTATCCCATCTACCTGCTGCTTTTTTCATGCAAAGGGGCCGGTAGGGAAGGAAGCTATTAAGTCTATTAGTCTCTCTCCATTAACCCAGCCTCAGTAGCCCCAAACCAACTGAAAAACAACATGGCCTTCCAGGAAGTGTGATTCTGAACCTTTGGTCTGAGGCCCATGAAAGTGCATCTTATTAAAGGGTCTCTTATATGATTCTGGAAACCAGTGTGTAAGTACTATGAAGCTACCCAGCAGGGAACTAATCCCCAATCTGAGGTTGTCAGACCCAATCTGAGGGGGATACTCCCCCAATCTGTTTGTCTGAGAGGAAGGCCCCAGTTGGCTTAGGGCCAGCACCCCACTTTCGTTTTTGTCGACAATCTGAAAAGGGAATCTGTGTCTTTTTGTCTGTGTCTCTGTTAAGTGTGATAGCATTGTTTTACTTTGGACAGATGCAGTGTCCCAAGTTCCGATCTGCCTTAGATGTGTGGAGGTAACTTTAGCTAAATTTTAGCCTGAAAATGTCCCTGGGATGCTTCTCCTGCTTCCCTGAAAGGGACCAAAAGTCAATAGAATTGCCAGCTTTTTTGTTCTCACCCTTTACACCCCTTTGAGCTGTGTTTTAAAAAACTTTGATAAACTTTACTCCACTTTGTTAAATGGGATTAGGGAAGCAATGTTTTCTTCCCGTAGTTGGCTTGAGTGCACCCACTGCAGAGGGAAATGCCTTCTGGGGATCTAAGAACTTTGATCAATCTCCCTTTTGCTTTTTCTCAAAACATTGTCCTCATTATTAAATTGGCATTAATTGGCTTCGAGGACAGGAACCAAACTTTTTTTTTTTTTTAAAGAGAGAGTGAGAGAGGAGAGAGAGAGAGAGAGAGAGAGAGAGAGAGAGAGAGAGAGAGAGAGAATTTTTAATATTTATTTCTTAGTTCTCGGCGGACACAACATCTTTGTTGGTATGTGGTGCTGAGGATCGAACCCGGGCCGCACGCATGCCAGGCGAGCGCGCTACCGCTTGAGCCACATCCCCAGCCCCAGGAACCAAACTTTCAGTCACAAATTTTGGCACCCCAGAGGGGACTCTGGAGGAGACCCCGCTCTGCTTTCTTGGGAAGGCCTAGCACTTCAAACAACTGCATGCGGAGGATTAACTTTTGACAGCTGACTACTGGAAAGGAGATAATGCAGCGTGCCTGGGATTGGACCTAACCAGAGGAACTAATCCTGTAAGTAAAAGGAGGGACTGAGGGACTCCCAGCAGCTGCCGAAGCCCCTTTTGCTTCGGGGAACTCCCTCTTCCTTCTCTGCACTGTAAAGATTGCTCCATCTCTGTCTACTTTAAAAAAAAGCGGGGGAGGGACACTGAATGCAGTAAAATCGCCACACTGAGACCCTTGATGTTACACTTCTGGTTGTCCCTCTGTGAGAATATCTGGTCCACTAGTGTCGATATCTATGGTGCCACTGGTGTAGGAGTCATAACTAAATGGGAGTTAGAAACTTGGGGAGATTTTTCTCTTATCTGGTCTGTTTTAAAAGTTCCTGTCTGTCAGCCGTAGTCTGGAGCTCCTTTCTGTCTATCTGTCATTGTGTCTGTCTGTATCTGTTTCTGGCCTTTTAAGACATGGGCAATAATGTGTTGATATCAACTGTGGAGTCTTTAAACATTGCAGTGGAGATTTCACCTGCGAAAAGCTACAAGGCCTTTACTATTGTGTTATGTGTGCACACTAGTGTTATGTGCTGTAAACAGATAAAAATAATGATGTCTTTATGAAAATTGGCAGATATATAGAGCGCTCATGAAAATTAAAAAAAAGTGGATCCAAATATCTTTGATTCACGTGATTTAAACAGTTCAATTTAAATTGGGTAAACAGATGAAAATAAAGATGTTTTTAAAATTAAGCTTACAAGTTTTTCTAGGTGCCCCCCCAAAAAAACTAATAAAATGTGGATGTCTATGAAATAATCTGCCTAAATTCAGAAATTTACAAGGATTGTTTCAAAATGTGAACAGAAAAGGAGGTTAACAGACGGAAAAGGGAAATTAGAAGGTTCTAGGTATGGATTTTAATAGAAGGAAAATGTGTTTCTGGATAAGAGAGTCTATGTGATTAAGTAAATAAGAGAGTTTAAGTAAGTGATAAAGCAGGTCTGTGTATGTTGGCTATATAGGTTTAAGTAAGTGATAAAAAAAGGTCTGTGTACGTTTGTAAGTTTGTCTTTACAGTCATAAGTTAAAAAGACAAAGATTTCTCATAACATTGTGTTTTATTAAGTTTTGTTTCTTGTTTCTAAAGTAAGTAATCTTAAAGGAATTAAACAGCTGATTAAACAAGAACTGTTATTTTAGAAAATTGTGCTATGTCTTTAAAAGCTAAACTTGGTTAATATAAAAACATTAATACACCAACAAGACTTAATGATCATTAATATATATGTCCCAAACAATGGTGCAGCTACATTCATCGAACAAACTCTTCTCAAGTTCAAGAGTCAAATAGACCACAACACAATAATCATGGGAGATTTTAACACACCTCTCTCACCACTGGAAGATCTTCCAAACAAAAGTTGAATAAAGAAATCCTAGAGCTCAATAATACAATTAATAACTTAGACTTAATTGACTTATACAGAATATAGCACCCAACATCAAGCGGATACACTTTCTTCTCAGCAGCACATGGATCCTTCTCAAAAATAGACCATATATTATGTCACAGGGCAAACCTTAGCAAATACAAAGGAGTACAGATACTACCAAGCAATTTCATCTGATCATAATGGAATGAAATTGGAAATCAATAATAAAATAGGAAAGAAAAAATCCTACATCACATGGAGAATAAACAATATGCTACTGAATGAACAAAGGGTTACAGAAGACATCAAAGAGGAAATTAAAAAATTCTTAGAGGTAAATGAAAACTCAGACATAACATATCGAAATCTCTGGGACACTATGAAAGCAGTACTAAGAGGAAAATTCATTTCATAGAGTTCATTCCTTAAAAGAAAGAAAAACCAACAAATAAATGACCTCACACTACACCTCGAAGCCTTAGAAAAAGAAAAACAAATCAGCAGCAAATACAGTAGAAGGCAAGAAATAATTAAAATCAGAGCTGAAATCAATGAAATCGAAACAAAAGAAACAATGGAAAAAATTGACAAAACTAAAAGTTGGCTCTTTGAAAAAATAAATAAGATTGATAGACCACTAGCCACGCTAACAAAGAGAAGAAGAGAGAGAACCCAAATTACTAGCTTACGGGATGAAAAAGGCAACATCACAACAGACACTTCAGAAACACAGAAGATAATTAAAAATTATTTTGAAACCCTACACTCTAATAAAATAGAGGATAGTGAAGGCATCACGATAAATTCCTTAAGGCATATGAGCTACCCAGTTTGAGTCAGGAGGATATAGACAACCTAAACAGACCAATATCAAGTGAGGAAATAGAAGAAGCCATCAAAAGACTACCAACCAAGAAAAGCCCAGGACCAGACGGATATACAGCAGAGTTTTACAAGAACTTTAAAGAAGAACTAATACCAATACTCTTCAATCTATTTCAGGAGATAGAAAAAGAGGGAGTACTTCAAAATTCATTCTATATGGCCAACATCACCCTGATTCCCAAACCAGATAAAGACACATCAAAGAAAGAAAACTTCACACTAATATCCCTAATGAATATAG
This sequence comes from Ictidomys tridecemlineatus, assembly GCF_052094955.1. NCBI lineage: Eukaryota > Metazoa > Chordata > Mammalia > Rodentia > Sciuridae > Ictidomys > Ictidomys tridecemlineatus. The sequence continues at coordinate 113,561,013 of NC_135484.1, forward strand.
ATGCAAAAATCCTCAATAAAATTCTGGCAAATCGGATACAAAAACATATCAAAAAGATCATGCACCATGACCAAGTGGGATTCATCCCTGGGATGCAAGGCTGGTTCAATATACGGAAATCAATAAATGTAATTCACCACATCAATAGACTTAAAGATAAGAACCATATGATCATCTCGATAGATGCTGAAAAAGCCTTTGACAAAATACAGCATCCCTTTATGTTCAAAACTCTAGAAAAATTAGGGATAAGGAAATTACCTCAACATGGTAAAAGCTCTATACACGCTAAGTCTCAGGCCAGCATCACTCTAAATGGAGAAAAATTGAAGGCATTCCCTTTAAAATCTGGAACAAGACAGGGATGCCTCTCTCACCACTTCTATTCAACATAGTTCTTGAAACACTAGCCAGAGCAATTAGATGAAAAAAATTAAAGGCATAAATATAGGAAAAGAAGAACTTAAATTAGCACTATTTGTCGATGACATGATCCTATACCTAGCAGACCCAAAAAGTTCAACCAAGAAACTTCTAGAACTAGTAAATGAATTCAGCAAAGGGGCAGGATATAAAATCAATACCAATAAATCAAAGGCATTCCTGTATATCAGTGACAAATTCTCTGAAATGGAAATGAGGACAACTACTCCATTCACAATATCCTCAAAAAAATAAATAAATAAATAAAATACCTGGGCATCAACCTAACAAAAGAGGTGAAAGATCTATACAATGAAAACTACTGAAACCTGAAGAAAGAAATAGAAGAAGACCTTAGAAGCTGGAAGGATTTACCTTACTTATGGATTGGTAGAATTAATATTATTAAGATGGCGATATTACCAAAAGCACTTTACAGATTCAATGCAATTCCCATCAAAATCCCAATGACATTCCTTGCAGAAATAGAAAAAGCAATCATGAAATTCATCTGGAAAAATAAGAGACCCAGAATAGCTAAAGTAATTCTAACCAGGAAGAGTGAAATTGGTGGTATTGCAATTCCAGATTTTAAACTATACTGTAGAGCAATAGTAACAAAAACAGCATGGTACTGGTACCAAAATAGGCGGGTAGACCAATGGTACAGAATAGAAGACACAGAGACAAATCCACAAAATTACAACTACCTCACATTAGACAAAGGTGCTAAAAACATGCAATGGAGAAAGGATAGCATCTTCAACAAATGGTGCTGGGAGAACTGGAAATCCATATGCAACAAAATGAAATTGAATCCCTTTCTCTCACCATGCATAAAAGTCAACTCAAAATGGATCAAGGAGCTAGGAATCAGACCAGAGACTCTGCATCTAATAGAAGATAAAGTTGGCCCTAATCTTCACCACGTGGGGGCAGGCCCCAAATTTCTTAATAAGACACCTATAGCACAAGAGTTAAAACTAAGAATCAACAAATGGGACGAATTCAAACTAAAAAGTTTTTTTCTCAGCAAGAGAAATAATATGTGAGGTGAATAGGGAGCCTACATCCTGGGAACAAATTTTTACCTCTCAAACATCAGATAGAGCTCTAATCTCTAGAGTATACAAAGAACTCAAAAAGTTAAACAACGAAAAAGCAAATAACCCAATCAACAAATGGGCCAAGGACTTGAACAGAAACTTCTCAGAAGAGGATATACAATCAATCAACAAATACATGAAAAAATGCTCACCATCTCTAGAAATCAGAGAAATGCAAATTAAAACTACTCTAAGATACCATCTCACTCCAATAAGAATGGCAGCCATTATGAAGTCAAACAACAATAAGTGCTGGCGAGGGTGCAGGGAAAAAGGTACACTCATACATTGCTGGTGGGACTGCAAATTGGTGCAGCCAATTTGGAAAGCAGTATGGAGAAAGTTGGGAATGGAACCACCATTTGACCCAGCTATTCCCCTTCTCAGACTATACCCAAAAGACCTAAAAAGAGCATACCACAGGGACACAGCCACATCAATGTTTATAGCAGCACAATTCACAATAGCTAGAATGTGGAACTAACCTAGATGTCCTTCAATAGATGAATGGATTAAAAAATGTGGCATTTATACACAATGGAATATTACTCAGCACTAAAAAATAACAAGATCATGGCATCTGCAGGCAAATGGATGGCATTAGAGCAGATTATGCTAAGTGAAGTTAGCCAATCCCTAAAAAACAAATGCCGAATGTCTTCTCTGATATAAGGGGAGTGACTAAAAATGGGATAGGGAGGAAGAGCATGAGAAGAAGACTACCATTAAATAGGGAAGAGAAGTGAGAGGAAAAAAAGAAGGAGAAGGGGAGTTGCACGGAAGATGGAAGGAAAACCTCATTGTTATACAAAATACATATATGATGTTGTGATGAGAAAAAGAAAAAAAAAGTGTGTCACATTAGATTGGATAGAAAGGATGGGAGAGGAGGGGAGGAGTAGGGGGGATAGGAAGGGCAGCAGAATAGACATTATGATTGATGTATGTACATTCCATGTATGTATTATATGTCAAAATACATTCTGCTGTTATGTATGACTAAAAAAAATAAAAACAAATCGTATGTTTAAAAAAAAATCAATGTAATTATTGTGCTATTAATGTGTTCATATCTTCCAGGTATACAAATCTGTAAGGTAGAAGCTTTAAAAGAGCATTTTATCAACTGGTGTTGTAAAGTTGTATGGTAATTTTAGGCTTAAAAGAAAAACATATTGGAGATTTATTTATATCATTTGATGTTCTATATGAAAAGTTCTGTATGTAAAGTTTTATGTTACTTTTACACTGAGGTACAATTTAAATCTATTTTTAAGTTAAAGAGAGCCTAATCTATGTAAAAGTTAATACTGAAAAACACAAAAGTACTTTGCTACTTTTCTACAAAAGGTTAAAAGCTTTCAGCCTTTCTTTAATTCATATTTTGGACGTGATATTATATCGTGTTAGCTAATATTCATGTGAACTTGAGCAACAATTCATGTAAGCTTTGTAAAATGATGTTTAAAAAGCAAAGATCAGCTTCAGAACTACAGCACTTTACTTAAGATTGATGAAGAGCCCCGCCTTACCTGAAATAAGGCTCTGTGTCCCATCTTATTAAATGTGAGAATGACTACAAAAGAAGTAGGCCAGATTTCAGTACATTTAAAGTTGTGTCCAAAAGCTGGCTTTTGTCAAGATTACTAGGATCTCAAACAGGGGATATAATGTATAACTCTGCCAAAGTTCAAGGTAGCTATTTCACAAACTAAATATGTTTTTACTCTTGTTTATTTTGTTTTGTAGTTTTCTTATAAATGATCTAAAGATTGCCTGTTAATGTTTTGCAGAGGTACTGCTTTAAGAATACACAACCTGGGTTAATTTAAGATAATGAGTTATCACCTACAGGATAGAGAGATAGACATTAAAGCCCAGTACTCTTAATATAAGGCTGTTGAAATTGATTTGATGAATGTTTAAGATTTAGAATTAAAGTTAAATTAAAAGGGCCAAGAAAACCAATATTTGGCTCTTGCCCTCTGAGTCAGTCTGAATACAGGAAACAGGGGACTTCTCTCAAGAGCTTTGTAACTCTGGGCCACATAACCTCCCGATCAGGGAGATTAATGAGACCACCAAAGAACAGAAAGCCAATCAGTGCATTTGCTATGAAGAGGAGGGTCATTGGAGAAGGGAGACATCCCTGATGCTTCCAAGAGAAGCCACATGGTCAAGCAAGACCTGGACCCATCCTAGTGCAAATGGCACTAGCAGAACTGAGAAGCTGCTGTAAAGTTCCCCCAGGACTCCCATGGAAACTCAGCTGTTAACAATAGATAGAAACAAAAGTCAATTTGCTTCATCTTAAACACTTAGCAAAGACAGTTAAAAACAAAACACAGTTATTCTTGGGCATTTTAAATAATAATAATAATAATAATAATAATTAAATGTAACTTAAGGTATACACCTTGTGTTAGCCCCCAAGAATAAGTATGACTGGAGGCTACTTCTTAGGCAGGAATGCCTGATTACTATCAAAAGAAACTATATCAAGAAGAACTGCCAGAGTAGTTTTTAGTTTAAGGCCTACAGATATTCCTAACATACACATGTAGGCTTGGTGTTTGCTAGTATAATCATGCAGCCCCAAGTAACAGAATTAAAGGTTTCTCTATTAGACACAGAGGTCATACTAGCAATAGGATTTTGCAAGATCAGATGACATTATTAAACTGTATCTTAATGGGAAAGGACATCTGTAACACTAAAAGTTAAATGTTATGCTTTCAGTAATGATAACTGGGGATGTTAAAGCCTGGTGAGGAAACTTTTATTTATACAGCGACATGTTCCAGCTGCTGCAACATTTATTCAGTACTCATGGTTTTTGTTTCTCTCATAGAAGCATCCATCCCCAGATGACTTTACAATCTGTTCTTCCCCAACCAGACTTCAAACTGAACTGACTTCTAAAAGGGAACTCTCGTCCCCCCATGTCCCCTATATTGTCGTCCCCTGCATTGTCAAGCCCCCTCATGTTCGATGCCCCCCTCTCAGCTTTGAAGCAGCTAGAACGAGCCATCGCCCCTTCTTACAGCAATAAGGTGTTCCTAAAATTAGAGGGGGGAATGAAGCCAGAAATAGATAGACAGTGTAGATAGGTAAATTGAGTCAGGTTGGATTTAGGAGGCCAATTTTGAGTGAGTCTGGGAAGTTGAAGACTATCCCCTGAGGGTTACTGTTTACTCTACCAAGATGTAGAGCCTGCCCAAATAGACCCTCAACTGAGGGAACCATGATTGGTTTCCAAGTTTCCAGACAAAGGGGGGAATAAGAAACTGATACGACTCCATTTTTGAGAAACCAGCCTCTACCTCAGAGCAAAGCCTGTCCAAGGAAGGGGACATGACCCTTGTCCTTGGAAAAACCCACAGAGCACTCTTAGGCACATACCCACCCTGCTGAGGTGTTTATCTACAAATAACAGGAGAGATCTGCAGCGCCAGGTGTCCCTGACTCAGTCAGGCTAGGTGAGGACCCATTGCAACCCCCTAGCAGCCACCAATCAGCATGAGACAGGGAAATACCTGGGATGCCAGATGACCCTCCCAGTAGTTTATGGTGGTTGATAACATGTTGGGAAACCATGTAGTTCAGCATGCACTTCCCTCATGGCTTAAACCAATCAGTTCAAACGAATCCCCCTCTTGTACTAACCAATACCCCTACCCAACTTGTTCCCATCAGTGAATGTGCTAATCATGTTTTAGAGTTGTTTTATGATCTTCCCGCGGTGTGTGATGATTTGCTAAGAGATGCTATGATGTATGTGAAGTCCCTGCCTTCCCCAAAGAGTGTATAAAACTGCTGCAAACCCTGGGCTCAGGACCTCTTAGCGTCACCAGTTGCTGTATGCACAGAGGACCGAGCTAGCTCACAATAAACGCCTCTTTGCTGCTTATATCGATCTTGGTCTCTGGTGGTCTTTTGGGGGTCCCGAACTTGAGCATAACACCCCCCACCACACACACAAAGAATCAAACCAACCAATCAGCTAACATTCAGGGGGAAGGAAGATTCTGAGAAATGAGATACTTATTTTCATTTAAATAAAAAAGACCTTTAACCTATTTATTCTACAAATCACAAGGCAATGTTGCCTGAACCTTGCGAGTGTCCTCTAGAAGTAGGCATAACCAAGAACTAATAGTTAATTCATTATGACTAACTGCCCACTGCAAACGTCTAGGAGTTCCATGTCTATGAAACAAAGTTAAGGCTGGAGGTGTGTCCGTGGTAGAACATGTGCTTAGCATGCTAGAGGTGGAAGGAGGGAGGGAAGAAGGAAAGGCGAGAGAGAGGGAGGAGAAAAGGAAGGAAGAAAATTTGTGAGTTCTTTCACATGTAAGCATAGCTTATTTTTTAGAATCTCACCTCAAATTATTTTTTTAAAAGAAGTGGAGAAAGACAAGCATTTCTGCAAAGATATTCCTCAAGAAACAAAAGTTTAAATGTGTGATCTCCTGGAATAAGTCATGTCAGAGGTCTGGGTCTTCATCTTGACCACTAATTAGATTTATGTTCCTTAATTTTTTCATCTGAAAATGGGAAAAACGGGTGCTCCTCTTAACCCCAGTGTTGATGAAAAATAATAGGTATGAAAAACATTCAAAAAAGTTTTTAAAGCTCTATGGAGCCAGGGGTGGTGGCACAGCCTGTGATACCAGTTACTCTGGAGACTGAGGTGGGAGGATCACAAACTCTAGGCCAGCCAGGGCAATTTAGCAAGTTCCTGTCTCAAAATAAAAACATAAATAAATTCAGCAGCCCTGGGTTTCATCTCCAGTATAAAAAAAAGAAGCTCTATGGAAATACAAAATTTTCTATGGGCCTAGGAACTTCAGAAGGCCCAGGAGGGTGGAAGGGTGGAAGAGAAAACAATCATTGCTCTCAAGTTGAGAAAGGCATGCCCTCAGGCACGATGGTACAGAGCCATGATATTTGCATCACACTTTAGGTTGATGAATGCATGCCCAACCACCCTCTGACTTAAGTGTTTTCCTGTCTGCCTCAAGGCAAGGTGAGGAGTTGTGGGTGCAGGGAATTCAATGATCCTCATGGAACCTTACTCTTTCCCAACTGATGAAAAAAAAATTATTAATTTAATAATGCTCCAAATGGGAAACATGCCTACCCTCCCACTCTATAAAAATAAAAGAGCTCAGGAAATAAAATTCCAAAAAGACTAAATTGATTTTCACCCAATTCTTTCCAAATCTACTTGTGGACCCCTCAAGGAAATTAAGGCAGGCACCCTGTGATGCTTCCAAACAATGTAGCTGTTAGTACTGTAAGACCCAGTTTACTAACTTTCATCAAGGAAATTCAAGTCACCCCACTAATCTAAGTAAACTTTATCAAACTACTAATTGTAGTACATAAAAGGCAGAAAATACAGCAGGTTTTAAAGATGCAAAAAAAAATACATAAAAATAATCAAATGGGTGACCGCTTTAGTGACACATATACTAAAATTGGAACAATTCAAGAAGATTAGCATAGACCCTGTGCAAGGATGGCGCGCAAATTCATGAAGCGTTCCATATTCTTAAGCACTTGCCTTGCAAGTGTGAGGCACTGGGTTTGATCCTCAGCACCACATAAAAAAATAAAGAAATGTGTCCACTTACAACTAATATATATATATATATATATATATATATATATAATAAAATAATCAAATGGGAGAAGTAGCCAAGTTGAATGAAATAAATTATAGGCAATCTTATAGAGGAATTTTATTCCTGTGAGCTTTACTCTTCTGTTGATTTAATGTGTTTTGGTGACCATTAAAACTGCACATTTTCAATCTGACTGAAAATGCTTAATTAGAACATTCTCGAATGGTTTTCTGGATGGCCACAGCTCAGGGATGATGAGGCTTAGAGGCCCTCACAAGCCCTGAGGGCCAAGTCATAGATCACTTTTCCTCTCGGCTGCCCTCACTATTCTTGAAGTAGAGCCACTTCCCCAGAGAGCCTCCTAATTGCTACAGACTCGGTTCCATTGACACCAGAGCAACTTCTGCTCAGATGAAGATGTAAGTTTTCATACTGAGATCTGGCATATCTGTGAGGCTCCAAATCTCCAGCCTGATGGTGTGAGCATCTGCCACCTGCTCTGTTTGCAGACTAGAGAAGCTGCAGAGGTATGGGCTAAGCCATAGGGGCAGCTAGTGGCCATGTGATGCCCGGCTACTCTACAATCTCCTTACAGAAGCAAGAGATAAATTACCTCCTGCAGAGCCTGGGCCAGCTGTTGCTTGAGATCTTCTTCTCCTTGGTCTTTATCCAAACCCTGCAAAGCCAAAACAAAATGAAAGGTTTTCCTATAAAAAAAAAGGGGGAAAAACCCAACAAGGAGCAGAACCGATGAGCTAGTGTTAGAATCTGGAAATAACAGGGGTCAGTGAGCAGGCGGAAATCTCTTCACTCTCACCTAAAGCTTATGGCAGTAAAGGATTTGAGCAGTTATCCCCACAAACACTGCACACCTCAGGACTGTCAGCTTCAAGCCACCACTTGGGTGGTTCTGGAACAGTCCATGCCTCCTTCACTGGCTAATGCCAAGACACCCGAAAGGATATAAACTGAGAACTTCTGAATCTAAACTCAGACATAATGTCTAATGCTGGGACTCAGAAGATCTTCTATGTTTTTTCCCTAAATTCTGGTCACCCTGTCTCCTCATTCTGAGACCACTTTTTGCTTACAAACTAGTCTTCCTATCCCCCAGCATGAGCTTATGTTATATTTCCTCCACCTGACGGTGTGAGCGTCCGGCAAGGCTGCGATAATGCAAGCCTTCCACAATCTCATTAACCTAGTCCAGCTTCTTCCAAAAGAACCTCTGGGCTCTTCCCTCCTTAAGAATTATCGGGCTAGGGATGTGGCTCAAGCGGTAGCGCGCTCGCCTGGCATGCGTGCGGCCCGGGTTCGATCCTCAGCACCACATAGCAACAAAGATGTTGTGTCCGCCGAGAACTAAACAATAAATGTTAAAAATTCTCTCCACTCTCTCTTTAAAAAAAAAAAAAAAAGAATTATCTACCCATTTAGTATGCCCACATGAAATTGTCATCTGGTTTAGAAACTCAATAAAAACTGTTTTCCTATTATATTATGTGCATAATACATCTTGTCTCTTCAACAGGATGAATTACTTAATGGTAAAAACCATTTATTAAGCATTTTTTGCCCAGCAGAACTTTTTAGTGCCAGGCATCATGGTTACCCAAAAAACAAAAACAACAAAAAAATCTATGTGAACTTCTGAACAAGGAGCAGGGGTAGGCTAAATCCCCAGGGCTGGGTGGGCAGAGGGAAATGCAGCTAGGACTATATACACTTTGCTTTGAGCCATTAATACACGACCCCTGGAGAAATTCTCTAAACCAGGTTTTTTCACCTTTCGTTAACATTTGGCTACAGGAATAGGTTTTGCACCTATACCTTGAAGCATACAGAGTGGCCACAAATATTAACAGTAACTGTGCAGGATGTAGCTCAGTGGTAGAGTGCTTACCTAGCATGTGTGAGGTCCTGGATTTAATCCCCACCATCACAAAACAAAGAGTAACTCTTATTCCTGAACACATTACCCTTCAAGAGGGTTCTGATCTAGTGAAGGTTTGAAACACTAAATACGTAGAGATAAAACACCCTTTATTAATCTAAAGAACTAGTCTAGGCTAGATAAGGGAAACAAAAAGGTACACACATGCAACAGTATATACCCTAAAAAGAGCTTCATTTTTTAAAAAATATTTTTTTAGTTATATATAGACACAATATCTTTACTTTGTTTATTTATTTTTATGTGGTGCTGAGGATCGAACCCAGTGCCTCACATGTTTGAGGCAAGTGCTCAGCCACTGAGCCTCAGCCCCAGCCCTAAAAAAGAACTTCTTAATCCCTGTTCTCTGCTATTACTAGCCAGCTTAAAGGGATAACAGAAATTAGAATGAAATTTATAAATTGTTCAGAAATAAGCCAGTTGTTCTTCCTTGCCCTGAGCAACCTAAGCAAAAATAAAAGCTTATTCACTTCAGTTGTGATTGGTCCTTCTTATTTCTAAGTCAACAACGGAGAATTCTTGACATTCAATGATACCTGAGCAAATGGGTGGGAGTAATGTGTGGTTCCTGCCAGATGGGAACTGACATTTTGAGTAGGAACAGAATCAGGTTTGCCTAAAGCTTGTGTAAAAGCTTGTCATCTAAGCAAATGATTCAGGCATGGAAACACATTTAGCATTATTTTGACACCACCAAGACAGTCATCCCAGTAAAGGAAAGTAAGTGGCTTATCATTTCAACATAATACCAGAGACATGGTGTCCCTGCCCTCTGCATGCTGGATGCTCAAGACTGAAACAAAAACATTTTCTGTTTTTCTAGCCTCTGACCTCTTAGGTTAGCTACAGCGTGGACTCATCCTCAGAGCTAACAAACTGTCAGGTACAAGGGCAGAGTAACCAGCTGACCTACTGCCTTGCAGCTAAGTGATTTGGCTTTGATCACTGAGCAAAGACAGATAAGTCGTGAGGTCAACTCTTGGCTTAATTGGAGTGGAATGTGGTTTTGTGCCATCCTGACCTTCATCCAACTTCTTCACCTGACAGTGGCTCTGAGATACCTTGGCTTGTATCCTGAGATCGGTTATGCTCTAGCTGGCTCTTTCAGTCATCATACCCTATATCTTGACACCCCCCAAGTCTGGCTCCTGGTCAGCATGCTCAAACTTTAACCCCCTTCTCAACTTTCTTCTCCCATTTCTATCTCCTGTTTCTGGTACTCAAACATTTGGTCTCTGGACCAGAAATAGACAGCTCTAGATAGAGGTTCCCAAAGTAACAGCCCACTGATGGGCAACCTTGCCTTCCCTTCAGTGTGTACCTGGAGATGCTGCTCCTCTTCCTGGAAAGTCTTTTCTAGTTGCTCTACTCTTGCCTGCTGCTGAGCCTGCTCCGCATACAGCTGGGATTGTAAGTCCTGCAGTTCCTGCTCCATTTTCATAATTTTCTTTGAGCTCCCCTTTTGGGTTTGCCTTTTCACATTCAGAACAGCAACTTGTTTTTCCTGCATCTGCGTTTTCAGCTTCAGAATCCTGGACATGGTCACCTTAAACAGCTCTAAGCTGCTCTGAGATGCTGAAGGATTTGAGGCTTTCTGCTTCTTTTGATGAAGCTCCATGACTTTGGGAGGGCCAGGGCAAATACTAGCCCCTGGGGTCTTCTCATGTGCTTCAAGAGAAGTCAACTTAGGATCCAAATATTCAGAGGGTTCACTTTTCCCATGTGACTTCAGTGGCTGACCAGGTTCACATGACACTTTACTTATTTTGGATTTCAAATTTGAGGGGCCTTCAGCTGCAAGACCCTCCAATTCATCTAAACTAAATTTCCTTTTAGTTCTCAAGTCCTTATTTTTTTCATTCATCCTGTCACTCTTTGGGGACAGATAGGGATAAATTTTCTCCCATTCTTCTTCAGTAACTTCATATTCATACTCTGCATTCTCCTTATTTTCCAGAGGCACCCCAAGCTGGATGTGGTCTCCCTTATGGATGAAATAAAGCTTTAATGGTTCCAGGCGCTCTCTGTTCAACCAAACACCATTCAGACTCTGGGGAAAGGGAAAGAAAGATGAAGTAAGTTTCCTGGTTTTGCTCTTCTTTTTAAAAAAAAAAAAAAAATGGAGCTTTATTTTATTTTATCAATGGAGCTTTATTTTATTTATTTATATGTGGTGCTGAGAATCGAACCCAGTGCCTCACACATACTAGGCAGACACTTTACCACTAAGCCACAACTCCAGCCCAGTTTTGTTCTTCTTAATGAAATTTCTCACCTGCTGCTGCAAAACCTTCTGCCTTTTCAGAACAAACACCCTTGAGAACAAATAGAAAAGAAAGGTCCATAAACCACCATCCTTAGAAATAGCATTCTTCAAACAGTGTTTTGGCTTTTTACCCATATTTCACATTCATGCCTCCACTGAGAACTGCCTGGAAAACAGGCAAGAATCACCTTATTATTGGTGGATGAATTGCTCAAACACATGCAGTAGCACTAAAGGAAACTGAAACTGAATTGTTCTTATTGACCTAAACTGCAGGCAATAGCCCAAGAATGAAAAAATTGCTATTAGCGAAGAAAGCGTCATCTAATAGTGAAGTCCACAAGGCCAACTTGGCCAGGCATGCTGCTCAAGTACTGTTTCTGAAGTGATGCCTCAACACAATGAACAAAGCACTTCTCAATATGCATAAACCAAAAAAAGAATAGCAATGCTCTGTACTAGGATCAAACTGTAGGTGGGATCTGGTCTAATTAATACCAACAAAGGCCCATAGTGGTTAAGTGCTAGAGTTCTGAAGCAACACCTTGGTCTTATTAGTTGTATGTCCTTTCATCAATTTAACTTCTTTGTGCCTCAATTTTGTCTGTAAAATAGGGATGGTAAGGAGCAAATAAGATAATGTGCATAAAACATTATTATATGTGTTTAAGTATAAAGTAAATGCTTGATGTTTACTTGTCTGGTTTTAATGAAGTGTAAAGGTCAAGATTTTGGGGGTGGGGTGGGGGTGGCTCAGTGGTGAAGCACTTTCCTAGCATGCATGAGGCACTGAGTTCGATTCTTAGCACCATAAATAAATAAATAAATAAAGTCCATTAACAACTAAATAACTAAATAAAAACCAATATGGAACCTGAGGCTGGGGTTGTGGCTCAGTGGTAGAGCACTTGCCTGGCATGTGTGAGGCACTGGGTTCAATTCTCAGCACCACATATAAACAAATATAGTAAAAGTCCATCAACAACAACAAAAAAATTATCAAAAAAAAAAAAAAAAAAGGAACCTGGGTACATGTACAAATATGTAACAACAAATCTCATCATTAGCTACAACTATAACGCACCAACATAATCATAATTATTTGTTAATTACAAATAAAATAAAAAATAAAAATTTTAAAAATTACAACTAAAATAAAATAAAAATAAAGAAAAAGAAAAAGAATATGGAACCTGGGGGTGGGGATGTAGCTTGGTAATAGAGTGCTTGCCTTGAAATCACAAGGACCTGGGTTCGATCCCCAGCACCTGGAGTCAGGCTGCCTGGATTTATAATCTGTCTCTATCACTTACCAGCTGTGTGACCTTGAGCAGATTTCTTGCCTCTTTATGGACCATTTACTTGCATCTATAAAATGGGGAATAATAACAGTCTCTCCCTCATGATCTTTGTGTGAATTTAATGAGTTAACGTGCAGTTAGAACAGTGCCTTGTCTGTGGCATTTTATAAATGTTCACTACTATTATATCCTGGCTCAACTGATTTATTAAGTCACTCCAATTTTAAGCTCCACATCTTACAAGGTAAATACATCAAGTGCAAAGGCAGAAGAAAAAAAAAATTTTTTTTTTTTTGTACTGGGGATTAAACCCAGGGATACCAAGGTATATATGCCCAGACCTTTATTTTATTTTTATTTTGAGACAGTGTCTCACTAAGTTGCTGAAGCTGGCCTCAAACTTGCAATCCTCCTATCTTAGACTCCCAAGACACTGGAAGGTGTGTAACACCATGCCCATCTGAAAACTTTTAGCAGCTGATTACAGAAAGAACAACACGAGGGCACAAACAGGTGTGGGATTACATGGCACAGCCTATAAACGCAAAGGAATATCAGGTGAAGCTGTGGTGTTAATGGAAATGATAGGTCCTAGCTAAGGGATGCTAAGCAGAAATGATAGGTCCACAAACAGATCTGAAACAAATGTAGGCTTTAGAGTTAACAGATATTGGTAGTAATTTTAACCCATATCAAGGACTTGACTTTAGGGGAGAGGCCAAAAATGAAACTCACTTCTGAATTGAGACTAAGACTTATGTTGGGGTTTGGGGATGTGACTCAGTGGTAGAGTGCTTGCCTAGCATGTCCAAGGTTCTGGGTTAGATCCCCAGCATTGGAGAAGGGAAAAACTTATCTTTATACTAGCAACTACAGCTGCTTACTTTTCAGCCAGAAAAAAAATCCTTGATCAACCTGAATATGACAGAAGGCTTCACCACAAGGCACAGAGGATGAATGGGGAATAGAGATTGGATCTTAGCCATGGTTTGGTATTAGGCCTCTATTTCTGGCTTTTTCTATAGTATTTGGCTTGAGCAGAATATATGTGTGTGTGTGTGTGTGTGTGTATATATATATATATATATATATATATATATATATATATATACATAAATAAATAAATAAATAAATGCTAGTCAACCCACTTCCTTGGGCCTAACATGGCTCACCTGGCAACCTTCCCCCATTCTTCTACTCAGCCTAGGGGAATGATCAGCCCTGCTGACTCTGCATCAACACATAGTGAAACAACAAAGGATGGGGATGGAGCCAGAACAATCCATTTGAGAACAATTTTAGAACATAATAGTTGATTTTAGATTACACGTAGGAAAAAGGTCTCAGGCACAGTAACGTGACATAGGGGGCCACCTGATGCCTGTATATAGAATTTAAGAAAAGTTTTAAAAGTAGCATAAATAGGTTATAGAAGCTCCAGGCTAGAAGGAACAAGCAATCTTTAAGAAATTGGAGCAAACTTTTGACATGTCTTGCAGCCCTCCACTGGATTCTCTGCATTAACCTGTCTCCTACAGGGTTCTTTTGGCCTGCAAAATAAGTTCTCAAAAATTTCCCAATACATTTTATCCTTGGATCCCTCTGTTTAACCATTCATCACTTCCTGGTGACACCTAGTGGTATAATTTGAACCACAGCTCTGAGTCAGGTCTGTTCCAAAGGTGACTACAAAACGATGAAAAAACTATGACTGGATTAGGACAGTCAAGCCTTGCCCAGGAATATGGTCACGAATACAATGGTTTAAATAAATCATGCTTTGTTCAAGGATTTTCTAATGTTGGTTTTCATAGTCACCAGCTTGGACAAGATCCAGCAGCAGCAAAATTATAACCAGAGGAAAAACCTGCCTGAAGTCTTTCAGCCACCCTCCAGTCTCCAAGCCATCAATGGCAAAAAAAGATGGGATAGGGCACACCCCCCAGACACCTTACTTCACCCAAAGCTCAATCTCTATCCAGCTACTTTTAAACAATTGTAAAAAACAGTGAAAACCCAAAGCCCCAAGGCAATGTTTTCTTGGAGTTTTCTAGATGAGTTTGGCATCTTTCACTTAGCATAATGGCTCTGAGATTTCTCCATGTTGCTGCATTATCAGAGGAATTTAGTTTTTTATTGCTGAGTAGTATTGAGTGTATGAGTAACTAGAATTCAGCCATTCCCTGGTTGTTTTTCCAGTTTTTTGATGATTATGAATAAAACCACCTTAACATTCATGTACAAGATGCTATGAGAGAGGATAAATTTTTGTTAATCTCTTTGTTAATTTCCTATTTTAGAAATAGGAAACTAGAGAAACTCTTTATAAAAAATCACCAAAGAATTTTTTTGGTTTTTTGTTTTGTTTTATTTTTAGGTTGAAGATGGAACCCGGGGGTGCTTTATCACAGAGCTAAATCCCCCCAATTTTTATTTTTTCTTTGGAGACGGGGTCTCACTTAGTTTCTTAGGGCCTCACTAATTTGCAGAGGCTGGCCTCAAACTTGCAATCCTCCTTTCTCAGCTTCCTGAGTCACTGGGATTACACGTGTGTGTCACCACAGCCTGCCATCAGAGTTTTTTGAAGTGGAGCTACTATTTTATATTCCTACTTGCAATGTATAAGAGTTCCAGTTACTCAGCATGCTCACCAGAACTTGATACTGAGTTTTATTTTAGAAATCCTAAAAGGTGTGCATTGGTCAATATTTTGTGAAGTCATTTTTAGCTGGGGATGTAATTCAGTGATAGAGCACTTGCCTAGCAGGCATGAGGCCCTGAGTTCAAACCCCAGTATTCCAAAAAAATCCAAATGAATAATTAAATAAATAAGTCTTTAATAAAAGTACAACATACAGGCATAAAAGTGCACAAATCATAAATGTATAACTAAATAACTAATTACAGAGTAAATATATCTTTTATAACAACCATGAAATAAAAAAAAAAATTATAGGCATTCCAGAGACTTCTACTATTTGGACATCCAGCCTCCAAAACCATTTACTTTCCAGAACTCTAAGTCTGGATCAGTCAAGATCCATTTGCAGGTAAGGAAATGGAGGAAAGGTTTCCTGTGGGAAGACTTCCTGTCCCAACGAGAAGAGACCAACACTATCTCCCTGACTACACTTGGCAGCAATGAATTCCACTCCCCAAGTACCAGTTTTAACTGGTACTTTTCTTTTTCTTTCTTTCTTTTTTTTTTTTCACCTTTTTTCTTTTGAGACAGGGTCTCCCTAAGTTGCTGAGATGGCTTTGGACTTGTGATCCTCCTGCCTCAGCCTCCCCCTAGCAGCTGGGATTACAGGTGTGTACCACTGTGCCAAGCCACCTCCACTCTTCTTAATTGTAACATCTCCATCTATTTTGCAAACAATATATGGGTACTGATGAAGTCATGGTATCCTAAATGGGATTTTTTTTCCTGTTTAAATCATCGAGTATAAGAAGAAACTAAGGGCTGGGGATGTGGCTCAAGCGGTAGCGCGCTCACCTGGCATGTGAGGGGCGCTGGGTTCGATCCTCAGCACCACATAAAAATAAAATAAAGATGTTGTGTCCACCGAAAACTAAAAAATAAATAATAAAAAATTCTCTCTCTCTCTCTTTAAAAAAAGAAGAAGAAGAAGAAACTAAGCCTGACGTAATGGCACACACCTGTAATCCCAGCAGCTCAAGAGGATGAGACAGGAGGATCACGGGTCCAAAGCCAGCCTCAACAACAGTGAGGTACTAAGCAACTCAGTGAGACCCTGTCTCTAAATAAAATACAAAATGGGCATGAGGGTGTTGCTTAGTGGTTGAGTGCCCCTGAGTTCAATCCCCGGTACTCCCCCCCACTAAAATAAAGAAGAATCTATAGGAGTCTGAGCCTTGCTTTAGAATTCACAGTGGAGGGCTGGCAATGTGGCTCAGTGGTAGAGCACTACTTGCCTATACTGTGTGAAACCCTGGGTTCCATCCCCAGCATTGTTAAAAAAAAAAAAGAGAGAATTTACAGTGAACAAAAAGGTATCATCAAACCAGTTTTTAATCATTCTGACTCAAGTAAAAATGCATACAATTTCACACTGTGAACCCATGTAGTGAACAGGCCTGGTTCACTACAACAATTTCTTTCTCAACTCAAACTCCTACTGTGCTCACACAACAGGTCCACTCCTGCCTTTTCATTCACTCAGCTCTCGACTGCTTCTTGCAGAGGCTGGGAGTCTCTCCCTCAACACACGCCTTTTTTTTTTCATATATGCAATAAGCCTAGTAGCTTATGTTCATCGATTGTCTATGATCTGTGCATTTTTTCCATGCACTCTTTTGATGTATAGAAATAGTCTGAAATTCACTGTTTCCTATGTTAAGTGACCGAGATGCTGCCATAAGACCCAGGACACTGATGAATGGTGCTATCTGGACTTTCAACATGCTCCTTGGCAAGGTACCTCTGACGGGGTTATATTTTATTTCCATGTTCTAAGAAGGTGTTAGTACCATTTCTCAATGTCGTTCTTTAGACAAACTGGATCAACTCATTTTCCTTGTGTCTTCAGTGTGGCTTTCTTCCTCAGTGTTGCAGGTTGAACAAATGCTACCCACAGTATCAGACTGTCTCACTGACTGACACTCATGGACATGTGATCACATTAGAAGGAGCAAGCAAAAACTGTAACTTATTTACCAAATTTCCTTCTATTTGTAGCCTCACCTGCATTAGAGAAAGAAAAGCAATAATTTTACAGGCATTTTGAGTTGTTTCTTTGGATTCTTTTTGTTTGACCTGGTAAGGGGGGGCGGGGTAAGGTTTACTTTTTTCAAACAAATGCCATGTGAAAAAAAAAAAATCTAAAACACTGGCATCTTAGTAGGAATATGAAAATTACACTTTTCCCAAAAATTAAGTTGGAAAAATCTATTTACAAAATAATAATGATAAAAGGCAGAGTACTCTTTTTTGGCAGTTTTGATAAGCAAGGTCCTTGCTCCTAATGAAATGGATAAATAAAATTAGATAATACTATCTTTAAAAAGCATGCCAGCTTTGCCTAGTTTTGAACATTATATAATTTTGAACATTTAATGTTTAAAATGGAAAAGAGATTTATATAGATTATGTATGTATAATATAATACACGTAGTATTTTGTGTGTCTGGTTTCACAAAAGAAGCCACATACACACACACACACACACACACACACACACATATACACATTTACTCTCTTACTCAATATTATGCTTGTGAGATATATCCATATTGTTGGATAGTCTAGTCATGCATTCATGTTTACTACAGTATAATGTTTCATTATAAGATATAAGACTACTCCACAGTTTGTTTATCCATTTTGTTGATGGACATTCCAGTTGTTTCTGGAGAGAAAATACTGTGTCATGAGCTACATATGTTTAAATTTAATAAGTAATGTCAAATACTTTTCCAAAGTAGTTGTATCAATTTATTCCCATCAAATATAAAAGAACGCTACTTGTCCCATATCCTTGCCAGAACCTGGCACTACCAGTTTAATTTTAGCCATTCTGGTGAATGTACAGTGTATTCCATTGTAGTTTTGATTTCCCTGAACACTAATGAAGCTGAATAACTTTTCATGAATATCAAACATTTGGAACATTCTTTTGTGAAGTGCCTGTCTTTTCCATTTTGTCGTTTTTTTTTTTTAATAGATTTGGAGTTCTGTCGGTTATACAGCAAACATTCTACTGAGTCTGCCTTTCATTCATCTCACAGTATCTTTTTAAGTTCTAAATTTTGTAATACTACCATCAGTTTTCTTGTTTGTTTTTTTTGTGTGTTTGTTTTGCTGTACTGGGCTAATCCCCAGAACCACACAAAATAATAAAAAATAATTTTAAAAGAGACTTGACAAATGACTTCAAAAATAACCACAACAATAATATCTTGCAGCAGAAATTCAAATCTCTCATCAGCAGAAGACAACTGCAATACTATTGTGCCAGAAAAAAGCCCGAAGGAAAGGGAGCATCTGTCAAGCCAAATAAGTAAGTAAACAAATGAGGGAAGGGGTTTACTTATAAAAATTATTCCTAGGCAGGCACAGTGGTGCAAGCCTGTAATGCCAGCTACTTGAGAGAATAAGGGAGGAGGATCACAAGCCTGGGCAACTTAATGAAACCTTGTTTCAAAATAAAAAATAAAAAGGGCTGGAGTTGTAGCTCAGTAGTAGAGTGCCCTGGGTTTGATTCCCCAGTACCACTCTCCCCAACTCCACCAAAAACAAAAACAAAAAACCCTTGTCACAATTTTTCCCAAAAACCAGTCACCTCATAAACAGAATCAAAATTAAGAGGTTTATGCCAGGCAAGGTGGCACATGCCTGTAATCACAGCAGCTCAGGAGGCTGACACAAGAGGATTACAGGTTCAAGGCCAGCCTCAGCAACTTAGTGAGACCCTGGGGATGATGTGGCTCAGTTATTAAGTGCCCCTAGCTTCAATCCCTGGTACCAAAAAACAACAAAACAACAAAAAAGACCCAACTAAACTAAGAGGTTTAAACCAATTGTACAGAAAAGGTTTGGAAGAATGAGGAACCTATCTTTCCTCCAAATTAGCCAACTGAGACATGAAGAGTCACAATGATAATCATGACAGCCTTACAAGAAAGGGTACAAAGAAACACTGGAGTGCAACCCTAGAGCACAGCCATGACCTACTGCTAACACAGGCTGCTTCTATCATCCCTGTGGCTGACATTCCAGGAGTACTCCATGAGTCAGCTGGTAGCTTCCCAACCTATTAAAATCTGCTAATCCCATACATGGATCACATCCATGTGGCTCATAACCAAAGATAGCAGCAGCAGAGAATTCACCTCTATTGCACTAATTCATTTCTTTAATGGCCAACTCTGATGAAGAAAACATCCTTCCTAAAGATTAATTTTTATTTTTATTTATGTATTTATTTATTTGAGGATGTCTCACTATGTTGCCCAGGCTGGTTTCAAACTCCCAGGTTCAAAGAGTCCTCCTGGCTCATCCTCCCAAGTGCTGGGATTATAGGCACATGCCACTATTCCTGGATCCTAAGGTGCTTCAAAATAAACTATTAGAGGCTTTAAAAACCTTAGCAGGGCATGGTGGGCTCATGCCCGTAACCCCAGCAGCTTGGGAGGCTGAGGCAGAAGGATCGGGAGTTTAAAGACAGCCTCAGCAACTTAGCAAGGCCCTAAGCAACTCAGCAAGACCCTATCTCTAGGGATTGGGTTGTGGCTCAGCTGTAGAGTGCTCGCCTAGCACATGTGAGGCCCCGGGTTCAATCTTCAGCACCACATAAAAATAAATAAATAAAGATATTGACAACTACAACTAAAATAAATAAATAAATAAATAAATATATACCCTGTCTCTAAATAAAATATAAAAAAGTGCTGGGAGGCTGCAATCATGGCTCAGTGGTACAGCGCTCGCCTCACACATGCGAGACCCTGGGTTTAATCCTCAGCACCACATAAAAATAAATAAATAAAGGTATTGTGTCCAACTACAACTAAAAAAAAATAAAATAAAATAAGGCTCTGGGGATGTGACTCAGTGGTTAAGCGCCCCTGGGTTCAATCCCTGTACCAAGAAAGAAAGAAAGAAAAAAACTTACAGCTTAGATATGCATAATTTTCAATTTTTTAAAATCATGAAACTAGCATAGCAAATTGTTTACGTCCTCTATTGGTATTTATCAACAGGGCACTGTAGAGAATCTTAATTTGAGTTTAAGTCATGGCTCATTCACTAACTCACCAGTTATTCACTCATTCACCAGTTTGGGAGGACAGTGTATCTCTGAGGCTCAGGTGTATCTGTGTCCACAGAAAGGGTTAAACTAGATAATTTCAGTACCAACTTCTATTCTGTTCATTGTACCTTACAAATAATATTGAAATAATTCACTTAGCTTTTAAATTAGCTCCTTCAATGCAGTGCTAACTCAACTTAATTCTAGACCAGAAACATACTTTCTCCAACAGCTTACATCTAGTAGATTTATGCATGCAAAATGAGTCTGCTGGGCAGGCTTGTGGGATATCCTCCCTTCTAACAGGTACCTTTAAAATCCTTCCAATCAGAGCAGTGAAGCAGTATAAAATGATATCTAAAGATATTTCATACTTCTTAAATTTAATTGTTCATATTAGAATTTCTCTCACTTCACAGTCTTTCATTATATTCATGGGTACTAGTATATCTGCCTATCTGCACTTTAGGTAAGTCTTTTTTGGAGGGGATTGGGGAGGCAACAGTGTCTTGCTATGGTATCCTGACTGGCCTTGAACTTGCACTCTTACTGATTCAGTCTCCTGAGTAGCTAGGTACTTCTTCATACTTCTTTCTTTCTCCCTTGTTTGTTTATTTGTGGTACTGGGGACTGAACATAAGGGCACTCTACTACTGAGTTACATCCCCAGGTCTTTTAATTTTTTTAAAAAGTTTGAGACAGGGTTACATTAATTTGTCTAGGATGGCCTTGAACTTGTCATCCTGCTACATCAGCCTCCAAAATCTCTGGGTTATAGGCATGTACCACCACACCAGGCTAGCAAGGTACTTAATTGCTGGGTTTTATATACTATTTCCCCTCCTTTGGGTCTTTTTGAAGTTATATATGACCTAACCTGGTATTTTTCATTCAACTGTACCATGTATACTGACCACTAGAGCAGTGGTTTTCAAATTTGTTTAAAGCAGAACAACTATTTTTTCCCCAAAGGAAATCGTCCACAGAACACTAATATGTAAAACAGTTTTAAAAAAAAAGAGAACTGGGATGTACATCAGTGGAGCATTTGCCTAGCACATGCAAGGCCCTAGTTCAATTCCCAATGCCAAAAATAGAGAGAGAGAAATAGATGAGGGAGGGAATTGCTCTGATTTAAAGGGGTGAGGAAGGGAAGGAACTAAGTGCTGTCAGCTCACTTTCTTTCTCCTCTCCTCCCCTGAGCTGTAGATACACTACAGAAATTTCAGCAGATTCCCAGAGTCTCTAGACTCTGCATCTCAAAAGGGTCAATTCCTCCAGTAACTTAGTTTAGTTTTTGGAATAGGACCTACATCCTCAATTCAGATGTTTCCTTCATGGTAACAAATTTCAACTCAAGCTTTAGAAATTTTCTTGGCATAATCAAAATTATAGCAAAAAAAAAAAAAAAGCAAGAGATTTTTAAAAATAAATTTAAAAATAAATAAAAGCAATTAGGTGAATCTGTGAATTCCTGTACCTTGTTGTCCATAATTGTCCACTGACCCTCAGGATTCTGCTTCAAAACACAGTGGTTGCGAGAAATCATCAGAGGGCAAATTTTTGATACCAGTTGGTATGTGACACCAAATCCTCGGCCTATAGTCACCTGGGAAAACAACAACGATGCAAGAGAGATAATCAGTCATTGTGCTGAAAAGGGAGGTCCTTTGTATCTTATCAACCAACAGTGTACACAAGCCCCAGCTTGAGAAACCAGATTCCTGTGGAATCCAAACGGTTCATTTGCTATCTCCTCTTCAGCTGCCAAGGGAGCCACCAGGTAGAAAGTGACAAGAAAAAGCTGAAGGAAGTTAAGACCCTGAAAGGTTATCTGGTTCAGGAAGCCATAACATGGAAGAATTCTTTCTACACAAGCCCATCAACTCTTCTTGAACACTGCCTTTATATAAGTCAGGCCTTGGGATTTTTTAATGGCTATAACTTGGCATCTCTCTCTCGACCAATTCCATTTATTGGCCCTGGTTCTGCACTGGGGACCATCAGAAAATCTCTAATCCCCCTTCCACATCATCTATAAAATGTCTACTGAGACTTGTCTCTCCCTGGCTGTGTTCCCAATTACTTCAACCTAATTCCCAGGGGATGGGTTTGAGTCTGTCATTCTAATGGGTCTGTGAAAGGACTCCTGGTTTGTCTTTATTCCTGGATACTGTATTAAGAAAACTAAACTTAATTTTACCACACAGTCAAATTCAAGTTATCACTTTCCCAGTTCTAGATATTATTAGCATAGAATGTAAATTGCATTTGCTTCCACAGCAGATACAGTACTCTGCCAATGTAATCTCAGACTTAGAAATGATTATATTTCTTGGTCTCCCCTCCCCCAAGAATTGTTATGCTAAGTCATGTCTCTTCCATTCTATACTTGACTAGTTGGGAAAATCTGGATTCAAGTGTAGGACCTTACATTGATTTCTATTAAATTTCTTCTTGTTAGTCTAGCCTATCACACCAGTTTGTCAAGACTTTTCTGAATTTTTAATCAGCCATCTGATCAGACATATTCAATATACTTTCTAGATTCAGTCTCTCACCAAATTAACATGGCAGTTCATTCTGTACCTTCACTGTCTTGAACACAGATAAAAAATATTGAAATTGGGGGACTGGGGTTGTGGATTAGCAAGAGAGCACTCACCTAGCACGTGGGGCCCTGGGTTCAATCCTCAGCACCACATAAAAATAAATAAATAAAATAAAGGTATTGTGTCCAAATACACTAAAAAATAAATATTTTAAAAAAATATATTGAAATGGGAAGTACCCAAAAACAAAGCTCTCAGGGAAAGCCTAGCAAACATTCTCCCACATAACCTAGGTATACTTTCAATCAATTAAAATTCAACCAAAAGTCTTTGCCATAAGGAAAGCGTTGAGTGCCTCTGACAAAGATTGAAAAGAAGCCCAAATTCATATCTATCATATTTTCTGATGGACTTGTCAAGTTCATAATAACCCTGTGAAGGAAGGAAATGATATTCTTCAGATCTTTCCTGCTTATTATTTTCAGTGCACAAGTGCTCTTTTTAATGACCCCTTCCACAACCTTAACTGGAAATATTGAAGTTTTAAAGTTTGTGGTTTTCTAGCCAAGCACAGTGTGCATGCCTATAATCCCAGTGACTAGGAAGGCTGAGGCAGGAGGCTTACAAGTCTCTACAATTTAGCAAGATCCTTTCCCAAAATAAAAAATAATGTTTTGAAAAGGGTGGGGGATGTAGTTCAGTGGAAGAACACCCTGGGCTCAATCCCCAGAAACATACACACACATAGAAAGTCTGTGGGGTTCTAAGACCTACCCTCTTTGCTCTTTCTGAAAATCTTTCAGAATCATCCTTGTCTTCAGTTCCTTAAAGATTAATGAAGCCAGGTATGGCATTGCACCCTGGTAATCCCAGCCACTCAGGAGGCTAAGGCAGCAGGATTTCAAGTTCAAGGCCAGCCTCAGCAACTTAGCGAGACCCTGTCTTGAAATTTTAAGAAGGGCTCAAAGATGTAGTTCAGTGGTACAGCACCCCTGGGAGGAGGGGGAGAAGGAAAAATAAAAGTCTACCTTGACTGTCTCTGACCTAATCTAGTCACTCCTCCCAAATTCTCATTTCAGTAATTGACAATGTCATCCAACCAAATGCTCAGCCTAAAATCTAGAAGTCATTTTTGATTCATCTATTCCTCATCTCCACATTTTAAACATTAGCAATCTGCTGGGCACACCTGTTAATTCCAGCATCTTGGGAGGCTGAGGCAGGAGGATCCCAAGTTCATAGCCAGCCTCAGCAACTTGGCGAGGCCCTAAGCAACTCAGTAAAACCCTGTCTCTAAATAAAATACAAAAAAAGGGCTGAGGATGTGGCTCAGTGGTTGAGTGCCCCTGGGTTCAATCCCTAGTACCAAAAATAAATAAACAATAAAACATCAGTAATTCTATTGGCCGTAATTCATAATCTATTCACTTCTACCTCTCCAGACACTATCTGAGTCCAAATGTCCTGGCTACCTGCTGTTTCTGCTCCTACTCTAGCTCCCCTAAATTGTATTTTTCATGTAGCATCAGTGGTGATGTAAAAATTTTAAATCAGATCATTTCTCTTTCTTTAAAATCCTTCTACCATCCAAACTTCTTCCCATGGACTATAAGGCCCTGAATGTCCTGACCTCCTCTTTAGTCTCAGACTCATACTGGGCTGCCAACACTAGCTTGCTTCTTCAGCCACTTGAGCCTTCTTTTTGTTCCTTAACCTCCTCCAAGTTCCAGCTTACTGGAGGGCTTTATTTTTTACTTGTCCCCTCTGCTTAAAACACTCTTTTCTTAAGACACTCTTTTCTCAGACTTTTGCATAGGCTACTTTTCTCATCTTTTCCAAGTTTCAACTCCTCAGAGGGCTACACTGATTACCCTTATCTAATGTTGCTGTCTATACTCCTCCGCCCGTTATTAGCATGCATTTATCACGATTAAATTATCTTGCTTGTTTGACCTCCCCCTCTGCATTTCCTAGAACATAAATTTCATGAGCAGGGACTTTATCTTTTTTTTAACACAGTATTCCTTTACTGGACATGGTGTTCAGCAAATATTTCTAAATGAATAGAAGGACAAAGAGATCTTGCCTATGGGTCCTTCCAGATTCTAGAATGGACATTTTTTAGGTCAGAAGTTGGAAGCTAAATTATTAAGCTGGAAAATAGGGAGCACTAGCTAGGAACTCTTAAAATCAGACTTGTTTCCCTTTAAAACATTGTGATGGCCATCTTTACCAAAACTCTTTTGTCCAAAGCTTGACAGTTTAACATTTAATTATAGAAGTTCCTCTGAAGGCTGGGGCATAGCTCAGTGGTAGAGCCCTTGCTAAGCATGCAAGAGGCACTAGGTTTGGTCCCATCATAGTTGGGGGAGGAAAGTGTATAAAGATTACCTGTCATTTACATTCACTATGAATTTCCATCCTGGTAGCTTTTTTTCATTTTTCTTTTTTGTTTTTGGAACTAGGGTGCTTTACCACAGTACTATATCACTAGGCCTTTTTATTTTTGATTTTGAGACAGGGTCTCCCTAAATTACTCAGGAATGCACTCAATTGCTGAGGCTGGCCTGGAACTTGTGATCCTCCTGCCTCAGTCACCAGAGTTGCTGAGATTATAGGCCTGCACCCACCACACCCAGCTTTGATAGTTTTTTTTTTCTTCCCCCAAAGAGAGGAAATAAAAATTTCCACCTGCCATTTTAATACTTGGGGGGAAACAGCCTGATTGCCACCAGGGAAAATAGTACAGAAAAAACAAAGGAGTGCCTTTTTCTGAATTGCCTCCTACGGACTGCAAATCCAGAAAAAGATTTTTTTCACATCCTTTCACTCTTTCATCCAAGAATTTACCTTAGCATTCTGATATTTCACCTATACTACAGTTAAAAGAGTACAGCGTGCTCATTTGGAAATCCATTTACAACAGTTTTGCAAGCCTTTGAGCATGTTGACATTATTGATCTAGAAATTCATCTTGACCATGTCCACCTTCACTAATGCTATCCTTTCCACCTGGGCACAACTCCTGCTGTTTCCCACATGACCAGAAAATACTCTAGAACCATCCTTTCCCTTTTTCAACCCACTTAGGGCAGAAAGCTTTAAGAAAACCAGATATGAGAGAAGAAAACAAGAAAAAAAAGATATTATGGCTTTAGGGTTGATAGTTATAGGACCGGCAATTTGCTTTTTACACCGAACTCTGAACAGGTATTAAAAAGTTTAAAATACCATGACCAACAGATAATTTTACTATAGTATTCCCTTCAACAAAATGAGGGAAGCCATGTTTTATTATTTCATCTGCAAAATCTGAAACTTTGAAAGGAACTGGAAAGGTGGGGAACTGACTGCTGTTATAATTAAATGATATCACCACTCCTCTTTAAAAATCTGTGCAAACCAACTAGTGGTTTAAGAACCATTACTGTGAGACTTCATCTTGGCTTTAATTCAGACTCTCTTCACACACACTATAGGCTAAGCTCCAGCTACTGTCTAAGACCTGACCTTGCAGACAACCAGGCCTGGCAAGCTTCTACACACAGGCTACCAGGCAAGCCATAATGTCCCCAGTATGTTTTTTCCATTCACTTGGTTTGTACTGGTATCTCCCCACAGAGGTGGACCCACACAAATCTATCAAATAGGTTAGAACATATCTAGAAGTGCTTTATGGACTTGGGTTTTTGTTTTTTGGCAGTGGGGATTAAACACAGGGATGTTTTACCACTGAACTACATTCCCAGTCATTCTTATTTTTAGACAGGGTCTCACTAAATTTCTTAGGGCCTGGTTAAGTTGCTGAGGCAGGCCTTGAACCTGAAATCTTCCTGCCTCAGCCTCCCAAATTGCTGGGATTACAAAAATAATCCCATGCCCAGCTTTATAGGCTCCTTGTCTTACATCATTATTTTCCCTTATCCTCCCTTCTCCCGCAAAATCCAGGACTACCTCCCAAGCTATTCAGGAGAAATTAATGAAGTAATTCATTGAACTGATCTAAAAGAATAAGTTAACACTTGAAGATGGTGCAGTAGCAAAGGTTAGCGGTTAATATTAAGTCTCTGAGTCGATTTCAGTTCAGAACCCTGCAGCAGCAGCGATCGCTGAGTGAAGAGCACCTAGGGTAACTGCCTAAGATGCCAAAAATCAAAATCTTCAGTGGCAGCTCCCATCAGGACTTACACCAGAAAACTGCTGACCACCTGGGCCTAGAGCTAGGCAAGGTGCAACCAAGAAATTCAGCAACCAGGAGACCCGGGTGGAAACTGGTGAAAGTGTACATGGAGATAATGTCTACATCATTCAGAGTGGCTGTGGTAAAATCAACAATCTAATGGAGGTATGATCATGATTAATGCCTGCAAGATCCCTTTAGCCAGCTGGGTTGCTACAATCATCCCACGTTTCCCCGATGCCCAGCAGGATAAAGATAAGAGCCGGGTTCCAATCTTAGCCAAGCTTGTTAAAAATAAGCTGTCTGTAGCTGGTGCAGATCATATTATCACCATGGATCTTGCTTCTCAAATTCAGGGCTTTTTTTCACATCCTTTCACTCTTTCATCCAAGAATTTACCTTAGCATTCTGATATTTCACCTATACTACAGTTAAAAGAGTACAGCGTGCTCATTTGGAAATCCATTTACAACAGTTTTGCAAGCCTTTGACAATTTATATGCAGAGCCAGCTGTCCTGAAGTGGAGTAGGGGGAATATCTCAGAGTGGAGGAACTGCACTATTGTGTCACCTGATGCTAGTGGAACCAAGAGTGACCTCCATTGCAGACCAATCGAATGTGGACTTTGCCTTGTTTCACAAGGAATGGAAGAAGGCCAATGAAGCGGACCACATGGTGTTAGTGGGAAATGTGGCTATCCTTGTGGATGACGTGGATGACACATGTGGCACCATCTGCCATGCAGCTGACAAACTTCTCTCAGCTGGAGCCACCAGAGTTCATGCTATCTTGACTCATTAAATCTTTTCTGGGCCAGGCATTTCTTGCATCAGTAATGTATGTTTTGAAGTAGTAGTGGTCATCGATAACCATACCTCAGGAGGGCAAGATGAAGCACTGCTCCAAAATACAGGTGAATGACATCTCTATGATCCTTGCAGAAACCATCAGGAGAATCTGTTTCCTACCTGTTCAGCCATGTTCCTTTATAACTTGAGGCTTTTTAAAAAATAAAATCAACCCCACTCCTTCTTTCCCTTGGTATTTGATGACAAATTCAGAAGACCCAGCTTGCTCCTTATAGCTTTCTACATCCCATATCATGTAATTGAGAGTTTATTGGAAATTGGGGAAAGACAGATTGATATTAACTGTTGGGATTTCTTAACTGCATTGTCTCATTCTGGCTTCCTTAATGATTTTGTGAACCTTACAGCTCTAACTAGGGTTCAGTTGCTACAAGATTTCAGACTTCTAAGGATGTTGAATAAAGCTGTTTAAATGGTTGGGGACTTTCAGACTGTGCATATGAATGCTTTGGAGATTTTTCCTTGTCAGAACAACTAGTAACAAAGCAGCCCATGTGTGACAAGTTCTCTAAGATCTAAGCTAAATTAACAACAAGAGCCCTGGGCTTTCTATAGACCTATTTCCATAGCTGAGCAAGCACCCTTTAAGGCAGAAGCAGGCAGCTCAGCCTGAAAAAAAAAAAAAAAAACCCCGCAAACAACGGTTGGGTGGGATCACCATGGGGTAGCACAGTGCAGCCAATATTTCTAGGGAGGAAGAAGCCTGATTCATTGCCATCTGCTTGACCACATAGCATGTAGTCCCTTTGTGCCAATTCCTTTCTATGGCTTTATCTTCAGCCATCTTGACCTTTTTCTGGCCAAATATACTCCTGGGCCCAAATTATCATTGTACCATAGTCTTCTGAACACAAATTTGCTTCCTGCTGCGTAACTGCTAACATTCACATTAAATAATTTGCTGTAGCTTAACCTTCCTACTTCCATTGGTGGTCATGAGTTTTAGGTGGTCTTCCCTCCTGGAATTTGTTTGGCCTCTCAAATGACTTGACATTTCTGTTAAAAGTTTGATGTTGGGCTGGGGATGTGGCTCAAACGGTAGCGCGCTCGCCTGGCATGCGTGCGGCCTGGGTTCGATCCTCAGCACCACATACCAACAAAGATGTTGTGTCTGCCAAGAACTAAAAAATAAATATTAAAAATAAAACTCTCTCTCTTTCTCTCTCTAAAAAAAAAAGTTTGATGTTATTGTCTCTTATAGAGAAAACTAATAAAGTGTCTGTGTGTGAAGAAAAAAAAAAAGGAATAAGCTAACACTTGGTTATTAAAGTGCCATACTGGTTGTGTGTGTGTGTAGTACATCTACAGGACCAGATCAAGTAATGTATATAAATTATACACAAAGTAACCCTTCATAATCTCTTTTTTTTTTAAAGAGAGAGGGGGGAGGGAGAGAGAGAGAGAGAATTTTTAATATTTATTTTTTAGTTCTCGGCGGACACAACATCTTTGTTGGTATGTGGTGCTGAGGATCGAACCCGGGCCGCACGCATGCCAGGCGAGCGCGCTACCGCTTGAGCCACATCCCCAGCCCCCTTCATAATCTCTTAATTTAGCAACATTTAAGGCTGGACCTGAAGCCTTCCTTGACTTAAGGAACTAGTGCTTTAGACTATTACTAAATAATTCACGTTTTGGCAATTAATTATTCAGCCCACACGGATATTGTCAGACTGCTTCACTGTATAAATTTTCTCATTCAAGCCATAAGCTCTTTGACTACAGAAGTCATCATCTGTCTCTAGTACACCAAACAACATAAGCACTAGATAAATATCTGGGAAACTAGATGAGACTAGATGGCTTATAAGGAAAACCTTAAAAAAATAATCTAGAAAGAAAGACCTAACTAAAACTAAATAATAATCAAGACTTATTTAATTTACAACACTACCACTCAGTATTACCGCAAAGTGAACTTTTCATACAAATGATTTCCAAAACCCAAATGGCTCCTCATCACCGAGAGCTTGTTCCTGACCCAGTTCTTTCCAAGCTGTCTGCAATTCTCTCCCTACCACCCCACTTCTAGCGCCCCCTCCCCCACTGGTACCAGGCCTCACCTTTCCTTTTTGTTTTTATTTGTAACATGCATTTATTATTCTTTGTTCATCTGCATTTATCAAACAGTGTCAGCAACCTCTGGGGAGAACTCTGAATCCCCATCCTGACCCATCTCAGGGGGCGCCACTTGGAGGCAGACAGACTCCCAGGCTAAACGTGACCCATCCCGACCAGCCGATCTTCCTCAAAGAGACGGAAAGAAAGAAGTCATTCTTACATGAGTACCTGAGGGACGACACATCCTAATTCGCAATCGGTTTCAAAATAAACTCGAGAAAGTTCACACCGCATCAGACCTCGGGCGGCGTTTCGGTCCGGGTCGCGCTGCCTCCGTGGCCGGCACCGCGGGCTCCGGGCGACCCCAACGGCGCGGCCCCGGCCTCTGATCGGCCCGGCCCTGCTCCTCCACGCCGCGATCGGCGTACACCAGCTCCGGCCGCCCTCCGGCCCAGCCGCCCTCCAGGGGCCATCTTCCCGCCTCGGCACCGCGGGCCTGGACCCGGTCCCCACTGCCCTCCGGGGCCCCGAAGGTCTCCCCCGAGTGGAACCCTTTCATCTTTCTCCCCCAACACCTCCCGCCTCAGACCCCTCCACCGCGCGCCCGCGATCGCGCTCACTACGCGGCCCAGGATCCCACCTCTTGCTGCTCCTCGCTCTCCCATCCCCCGGCTTCCCCATTCATCGCAGCCGCCCCGACATCGCCGCTCCCGTCCTCGGCTCCCTTCCACCCCCAGCTCGCCCCAGCGGGACCCCATCGCTCCCCACAACAGGACCCCCTGCCCTCACCTCGCGTCCGTCCTCCAGCAGCAGCCACTCGGCGTTCATCCCCACCCGCCTCAAGCACCAGCTCCGGCCACCGGCGTGGTCTTCAGTGACCAAGGAAGCAGGCTCCCCCATAGCCCACTAGGCCCTGGGTGCCGCTCAGCAACGAGCGAAACTCTGGTCCCGATCCCGGTTCCAGCCGTCTCTCGGTTTCCTCGCCCGCGCCATACCTAAACAACAGACAGAAGCAATCGCTAGGAGATCGGGATCGATGCGAACTCTAGCTCGGGCTGCGGGCCTGGTGCTCCGGGAGCCGGGAAGTCCGAGCGCCGCGCCTGCGCGTTGGGTGGCGCAGGTGCTAGTCCCGCTGGGGCCGGTGGCCCACAGCTGTGATTCTGGCGTCACAAATTCCTCACAGCTCACCCCAATCTTACGCACCCGAACTGGAACCGCTCCTTATTTTTCCCCTTTTAAAGAAATTTTTTGCTTTATGACCACATAGTGATGATGATAACCCCGTTACTTAAACTGTAGCCCGCGTTCCCTCACCCAGTATCTCAGTTGCCAAATTTCCCATCCTCCTGCCTCTGCCTCCCAAAGAGCTGGGATAAGCCGCCCCGACGCCGCCGCTCCCGTCCCCGGCTCTCTTCCACTCCCAGGTCGCCCCAGCGGGACCCCATCGCTCCCCATCACCTCGCGTCCCTCCTCCGCGCCCGCGCCGGGCTTTTTGAAATACCTGGTCAGCCAGTAAGCCCCACCCCAACCCATTATGACCTACTTTTAAAATAACTTGAGATTTGAGATTTGTGGGGGTGGAGAGTGGTACTGGAGATTGAACCTGGGGACGCTTTACCACTGAGCCACATCTCTAGCCTTTTATTTATTTATTTATTTATTTAGTTTTTGAGACAGGGTCTTGCTAAATGACTGAGGCTAGCCTTGAATTGGCCATCGTCCTGCCTCAGACACCCTAGTAGCTGAGTTTACAGGTGTGTTCCCACACACACTTGTGATACATTTTAGGTTGCTTATTCTTTTCCTAAATTTCAACCATTTTGCACGATCTCCTTTTGTTAGTGGATTTTAAAATTTTATTCTAGGCAAATCTACATAGACAGGAAGCACAGGTACCAGCAGCTAATTGAGGAAGTGAGTGTTGAATGCAAATGAGCTTGTGAAGGGGGGTAGTAATAGAAATGTTCTAAAAGTATATTGTTATGATTGCACACCTGTACAAGTTTACTTCCAATGGGTGGATTTTGTGGTATGTAAATTATCCTCTATAAGCCATTAATTTTTTTTAATTGCAATTTCAACTCCCTCCCTTGGATTCTCCAGTATAGGGTCATAGGTGCTACCTGTAGTAATCATTCTGATAGCTCAGTGCTGCCTTTTGCTTTTTCAGTTTTCCAATACCTGCTTAATAATTTAGTTATATTAAGTTCTATCAGAAAAAAAGTGTACTAAATGAATAATAAAATGTATAACAAAGGCTAACATTTATTGAGCAATAACCAGAGATTAGTCCAAACCTCCTGCCAACTTGATTTTAAGAGTTCTTCATGAACTATTTGATGATGGTGGTTACAATTATAACTCCTACTTTGGGGAGGATAAAAGAAGAGACATAGGGAGGTTTAGTAACACATTTGTGACTTTGAAAAGTAAAACAGAAACAAATTTGTTGGTTTGAAAAGTAACAAATGGGGGAACTGGGGATGGAGCTGGGTGGTAGAGCTGAACTAGCATGCCTGAGGCCCTCCTTGGTTTCCATCCTCAGTACCCCAGCACACCTGTGTTAAAAAAAAAAAAAAAGACAATTAGTCTGTTTCCAAAGCCTAATGTCCTAACTCTGGTTGCAAACCCAGCTTGGATTGATTCATCTTTGTGGCACTATAAGATCAAGAACTGCAGCCCCTGTCTTCACAAAGGGCCAGGACAATGAGGGGGAGCCATAGACGCAGTCTGGACAAGCTTCCCTAGACTGTGGATGTATGGATGTGTGTCTGTTGGTTTCCCACCTTAGCATTCTGTCCCAGCAACTGCACATAGAGGCCATCTTGACACTTAATCTGTGTTTCCTTAGGCTTCTCTTGCCTGTGACAGATCTCTAGACTTTCCTTTTTTTTTTTTTTTTTTTGGTGCTAGGGATTGAACCCAGGGACTTGTGCATCTAAGCAAGCACTCTACCAACTGAGCCATATCCCCAGCCCCAGCCTCCCCCCACCTTTTTTTTTTTTTTTCTAGAGACATGGTCTCACTAAGTTGCTTAAGACCTCGCTTAGTTGCTGAGGCTGTCCTCAAACTTGTGATCCTCCTCTCTCAGCTGTCTCAGCCTCCCACGCTGCTGGGATTACAGGATTATGTCACTATGCTCAGCCTTCCTTACTTTGGATGACCTTGACAATTTTAAGACTACTGGCAGGTATTTTGAAGAATCCCCTCAGTTGTAACTTACCCCATATTTTTCTTATAATTAGACCAGGGTTACTTTGAGATGGAAGACCATGAAGGTAAATCACCATACTCATATCTGGGGTACATGCTATCAACACAAATAATCACTATCGATGTTAATCTTGAGCACCTGGCTGGGGTAGTGTTTGTCAGGTTTCTCCACTGTAAACTTACTCTTGTTTCTCCTTTTCTATAATGTATACTTTGGAAAAAGTCAATATTAGAAGCCGAGGCTGAAGAAGTAGGGAGTTAAGTTCCACTTCTTTAAGAGCAAATGGGGCAGGGGGTGGTGTCCCAGCAACTCAGGAAGCTGAGGTAGGAGGATCACAAGTTTGAGGCCAGCTTTGGCAACTTAGTGAGACTCTTAAGATAAGAAATAAAAAGGGTTGGGGACATAGCTCAGTGGTTCAATCCCCTGGGTTCAATCCCCAGTACTGAAAAGAGAGAAAGAGAGTGGGATTCTCTATAAAGAAGGTTTGTCATTCCTCTTGTTTATTTGTTTGTTCCATAATTTATTAATATCATTATAGACCTATGGGATATTTATTTTATACTCTGGGTTATAGTCCAATACTGCTTTATTACTTTATTACTCAAATCCTTTTTTGCTTTGGCCACTGAATGCTCCTCCAGTGGGCTGTGATGGCATACTCCCATCATTGTATTTTATTGAGCACCTCTTGTCACAAAGTGATCCAGACCTAAAATTAACCAATTCTCCAAAGCGCCTTTGTTCCTTGGTTAAGAAACCAAGATCTGGGCACTAGATGTGATTGTTGCTGCTGGGATGTCATTGCTTCTAGACCCTCTTACCTGTTGGAGCACGTAAATATACAGGTGAACTAGCCCCTCTATACCCACATTTATGAATGCTTACACATATTTATGTGCATACGTTCTATACGTATGTATTTAATTATTACTTGATCTCCAGAGGGATCAATTCCCAGGATTCTCTGTGGTATCAAAACTGGAGCATACTGAAGACCCTTACTTAACATAGTATTTGTATATAACATGTACACATCCTCCTGAATACTTTAAATCACCCCTATATTACTTACAGTACCGAATACAGTGTAAATGTTATACAAATAGTTACTTTTAAATCTCTATTGTTTGGGGAATGATAATTTTTTTTAAAAAGTCTGTACATATTCAGAATAGGTACATTTTTTCCAAAGTATTTTCAATTCTTGGTTGGTTGGATCAGCAGATGCAGAACCCTTGAATATAGATGGCCAACTGTATACACGTCTCCAAGCTAAACATGACCCCATACTGATGTTTTACAACTCATGATCTAAGTAACTTCAGAAATAAGCAAAGTCTGAAGGATTAAAGGCAAAAGACTTGCATACTGCACTGTAGTTGAAAAAGTTGTTTCAATAGGTGTACACATGCACAATGTTATGTATCCACCAGTATACTATCAATAGAGAATAATTTCATCACACTAAAAAAAAAAAATTCTCCAGTGGCACTTGCCTGTAATCTCAGCAACTTGGGAGACTGCGGCAGGAGGATGGCAAATTCAAGACCAGCCACAGCAATTTAGTGAGACCCTGTCTTAAAATAAAAAATAAAAGGGCTGGCAGTACTGGGGTTGCACACCTAGCATGTGTGAGGCACTGGGTTCGATCCTCAGTACCACATAAAAAATAAACAAAATAAAGGTATTGTGTCCATCAAAAACTTAAAAAATTAAAAAATAAAAAGGGGGGTGGTGCTAGAGGGCCAGGACTGTAGCTCAGTGGTACAGTGCTTGCCTAGCACATGTGAGTCACTTGGTTCTATCTTTAGCACCACATAAACATAAATAAAATAAAGGCATTCTGTCCATCTACAACTATAAAAAATTTTTTTTAAAGGGCTAGAGATGTAGATTGGTGGTAAAGCCCCTCTGGGTTCAGTCTCCAGCACAAAAATAAATAAATAAATAAATAAATAAATAAATAAATAAATAAATAAATAAATTCTCCAGCTGGGCATATAATCCCAGCTACTCAGGAGGCTGAGGCAGAAGGATTGCAAGTTTGAGGTCAGTCTGAGCAATTTAGGAAGAGCTTGTCTCAAAATAATTTTTTTTTGGGGGGGTACTGGGGGTTGAACCCTCTGAGCCACATCCCCAGTCCTATTTTTGATATTTTATTTAGAGACAGGGTCTCACTGAGTTGTTTAGTGCCTCACTTTTTGCTTAGGCTGGCATTGCACTCATGATTCTCCTGTCTCAGCCACCAGAGCTGCTGGGATTACAGACATGCGCCACCATGCCTGGCTCAAAATAAGTTGTAAAAGGACTGAGAGTATAGCTTATTGGCAAAGTACTTGCCTAACATGAACAGGGCATTGGTTTCAATCTTCAGTACCATAAAAAAAGGATGTTTAATTAGGTTTTATCCTATCCTTTAAAAAAAATGTCCATTTTGTGTACACACATAGCACATTCCTGTGATCAATGCCAGCTACTCAGGTGAGGCAGGAGGATCACAAGTTTGAGGCCAGTCTTGACAACTTGGATCCTGTTTCAAAAAAAAATTAATAAATAAAAAAGAGCTGGGAGCCAGTTGTGGTGGCACATGCCTATAATCCCATTGGCTTAGGAGGCTGAGGTGGGAATATCACAAGTTCAAAGTCAGCCTCACCAACAGTGAGGCACTCAGGCATTCAGTGAGACCATGTATCTAAATAAAAAAAAATAGGGGATGTGGCTCAGTGGTTGAGTGCCCCTGAGTTCAATTCCTGGTACTTAAAAAAAGAGAGAGTGGAGAGAGAGAGAGAGAGAGAGTTAGTTCAATGAAAGAGCACTCCTGGGTTCAACCCCAAGTACCCCCTCAAAAGAGTCCACCTTTGTGAATACTTTATATAAAAGAACAACATGGAGGACATGTATACTGTTGATGAATAAGTAAATAAGAATCTGTTGGGCTCTGTGCTCAAACGCTACCCAGTAGCTAAGACTGCATGATCAAAAAGGCTTGAAGACCACTGCCTTCTAAGATTTGGGGTTTTGTCAAATCCACCTCCTGTGTGTACTCCCTATTAACAGTGGTTCTTTACTGGGGAGTGATTTTCCCCCTGAAGGACATTTGGCAATGTTTGGGGACATTTTTGATTATCATGACCGGGGCAAGGTGCTACTGATGTCTAATGAGACCAGCAGGAATGCTGCAACACGCCCTGCAGATCACAAGATAGCCCCTCGCCAAGTAAGAGATCTAGCCCAAAATGTCAGTAATGCTGAGGATGGGAATCCCAGTATTTCTCAAAATGGAGAAAGAGAAAACAGTGTGCAAAAATGCAAGAGGAGTGCTGTCTGTGTCTTTGGAGGACCCTAGCCCTTCACATTATATATGCTCAATTGATAGGAACTGAACAGAGATGAGGAATGTTGGCGTCAACTATGGAGAGGCTTGGTGTTATGGACTGGATGTGAGGTGTCCCCCAACAGCTCATGTGTGAGGCAGTGCAAGAAGGTTCAAGGAGAAATGATTGGGTTATGAGAGCCTTAACCCAACTGATGAATTAATCCCCTAAAGGATTAACAGGGTAGGGTGGGTAGGGTGTGGCTGGAGGAGGTGGGTCACTGGCGTGCCTTTGGCATCTATCTGGAGAGTGGGGTCTCTCTGCTGTCTGATCATCATGTGAGCGACTTCCCTCCACCACACTCTTCTACCATGAAGATCAGCCTCACCTCCAGCCTTGAGGAATGGAGCCAGCTGCCTACAGACTGAGAGCTCTGAAAGCGCGAGCCCCCAAATAAACTTTTCCTCCTCTAAGATTGTTCTCGTCAGGTCCTTTAGTCACAGCAGAGAAAAGCTGATTCAAACACTTGGGGAGCAGGAAAGAAAAACGACAAAAGTAGGAGGATGTTGAGGGCCACAGCCGAGTCGAGATGACATATGGCATTTTTGCCAGAAGTAGTGGTTGAGAGGTGACGCCAGCGAGTTCTCACGGAGTTCCCGTTGAGTTCCAGTTGAGCTCTCGCGGGGATTCCTGGAGAGTTCCCATTGGTTGGGGAAGTGCCGGAGGAGAGGGAATTTTCCGGCTGCTGGTTCCTGGACAAGCCGCGTGGCGTTCGGGAGAATTCCCAGGAGCGTGTGTGGAGTGTGCTGGTGGACTTCAGAAATAAAGTTTGTTCCTGCTTCAGTGGCTCATGATTTGTGCCCAGCCAGACTGCAGCATTTGGCGGCCTGTGCAGGGGAACACCTGATGCTCAGAGGTAAGTGAAATTGTTTGCCCCTGAGGGAAGTCGAGAGAATGGGTGACCATTTCAAAAAACAATGTGTTCTTGTTTTGATTTGTTTTGTTTTTGTTTCAAGCTGCCTATCTCTAGAACTTTCTCAGGCAAACTGGGAAAAATGGTTGGCTCAAGGTTTGAAGTTGTTGGCCC
The DNA here is from genome assembly GCF_052094955.1 of Ictidomys tridecemlineatus. Lineage (NCBI taxonomy): Eukaryota > Metazoa > Chordata > Mammalia > Rodentia > Sciuridae > Ictidomys > Ictidomys tridecemlineatus. The sequence continues at coordinate 113,598,743 of NC_135484.1, forward strand.
CTGAGGAAGAGATAAAAATAGACCACAAATGCAGATGTCAAGAAAATAGGAAAATTGATACAATGATTTTTTGTTCCGTTTTTGTTTCATTCTGTTTCAGTTTTGTTTGTGTTATCTTATTGGGTGGCGTTATCTTTATAGTAGATTAGAAATTAGTAAAAAACCGAAAGAGTGTTAAGTAAATTGTTAGAGGTTCAGACCATGGAGAAAGACATTTTAGATCAAGCAAAAAAGAAGGTCTCTTGAGCTATTCAGACAGAGGAAGAAAATTTAAAGGAAAAGGGGCTATTAGGGAAAAAGCTACAACAGGAGGCTGTTACTAACTCCTTTCTATCACCAGAGGGCGTAATTCAACCAACAGCTCCACCTATAGAGACAGCTGAGTGGCCCTCAACCCCCTTAGTTGATAGATGGGATCCTGAGACAGGACCTCAAAGATTAACATGCCCTGTACTTGAGCAAGCAGGAGGGCAGTGAATTCACCATGCTTTAGATTTCAAAACAGTGAAGCAGTTAAAGGAGGCTGTAACAACCTATGGTCCTCAAGCACCCTTCACTGTAAGCATGGTCGAATCCATTACCAACTTGGACATGACGCCAGCAGATTGGGCTAGTATGTGTAAATCTGTGCTAAATGGAGGACAATATTGGTTATGGAAGGTTGCCAATGAGAAATTTTGCATGGAGACGGCTAGGCGAAATGCAGCAGCCGGTTACCCTCAAAGAAATCTAGATATGTTGTTAGGAAAAGGACCTTATGAGGGTCAACAGCAACAAATTGAATATGATCCTGCTATATATGCACAAATTGCTGCAGATGCATTTAGGGCATGGAAGACTTTACAAGGACATGCAGATTTACAAGGTCAATTATCTAAGGTAATACAGGGAGCTAATGAACCTTACACTGAATTTGTAGATAGGCTTATTTAAACAGCTACCAGAGTTTTTGGGGATGCAGAACAAGCAATGCCATTAATTAAACAACTGGCTTATGATCAAGCAAATCGTTGGTGCAGAGAGGTCATTAGACCATGGAAACATGGAGATTTAAACACATATATTAAATTATGTAGAGTCATTAATGAACAAGGGCAAGTCTTGGCAGCTGCAGTACAACAGGCTTTAGATGCCAGGCCAAAAACATGCTACGATTGTGAACAAACAGGACATTTTCAAAGAAATTGCCCCATAGGAGGAGGGTTTAACAAAGCTAGGTATCAAAGGAGTAGAATACTGGGTATTTGCCCACGATGCCATAGAGGGAGACATTGGGCTAATGAATGCCGTTCTCAAACCACCATAGAGGGTACTCTGTTATCAAAAAACGGACAAGGACCGGGTGTTTACCCACGATATCGTGGAGAAAGGCATCGGGCTCCATTGCCAAAAAACGGACAGGGGGCCCCAATGCTCCGGGGCCCATGACCACAAATATATGGGGCACTGGAGGAACCCAGAAACACCATGGAGGAACCCAGCAACACCATCAGGGTAGTGCCCAGGACACATTATCCATAAGATCTCTCATTAGACAAACCAAGGAGCGCAGGGTTGGACATCTGTGCCTCCGCCAGAGCAGTACTAACTCCAGAGATGGGAGTTCAAGTCATTCCCACAGGAGTAAAAGGACCTCTTCCCCAAGGAACAGTAGGCTTATTGTTGGTACGCAGTTCTTCTACTCTAAAAGGACTTATGATAAGTCCTGGGGTAATTGATCCCGATTATGAAGGTAAAATAAAAATTATAGCTAGTTCTCCAAAGGGTATATCAGTAATTTCACCAGGAGATAGAATAGCACAGTTATTAATAATACCCAGGCTACATGATAAATTTTTCAGTAGTAGTATAGAAAGAGGTTCCAGGGGATTAGGCTCCACAGGGGCTATGCTGTCTTTAAATTTAGATTCTCGCCCAATGCTAAAACTAAATATTCAAGGACATGAATTTAATGGGCTACTTGATACAGGTGCAGACCTTAGCATCATATCTCGTCAAGAATGGCCAAAACATTGGCCGTTACAACAAGCCACTCAAACGCTTCGAGGCCTAGGAGTGGCAACTAATCCCCATAGAAGTGCAATGGTATTAGATTGGAAGGATCCTGAAGGATGTGAAGGAACTATACAGCCATATGTATTGGATCATCTTCCCATAAATTTATGGGGACGAAATGTCCTAGATCAATTAGGTTTGACATTAACAAATAACATCAATCCAAATGCGCCCACTATTAGGGCTAGACAAGGTTTCAGCAAAGAAAAAAGATTAGTAGAACAAGAACAAGGTATAACATCACCAATTCAAACAGATCAAGGAATAAATAGACACGAATTGGTTTTCAGGAGGGGTCACTGAGACAATAAAAATTACTTGGAAATCAGAAAGACCAGTATGGATTCCTCAGTGGCCCCTGACTAAAGAAAAGATACAAGCAGCCCATGACCTGGTCAAACAACAATTAGCAGAGGGACATATACAACCTTCCATATCTCCCTATAATACTCCCATTTTTGACATTAAAAAGAAATCTGGTAAATGGAGATTATTGCAAGATTTAAGAGCCATTAATAATGAGATGGTTATTATGGGACCTGCTCAATCAGGGATTCTTCAATTGTCTGCTTTGCTAAAAACCTGGTATGTTTTAGCTATAGATATTAAAGATTGTTTTTTTTTTCAATTCCAATTCATCCTGAAGATAGTCCAAATTTTGTATTTACTATCCCTGCAGTGAATCATGAAGTCCTAATCAGAGATATGAATGGAAAGTACTCCCTCAAGGGATGGCTAACAGCCAACTATGTGTCAAATTTATGTTAACAAAGCAATCCAGCCACTTAGAAATCAAAATCCTGAACTACAAATATTTCACTATATGGATGATGTATTGTTAGCACACAAAGATAAAAAGACATTGCTAGAATGTTATGCCACACTTACAAATTTATTAAAAAATTATAATCTAGAGATAGCAATAGATAAAGTACAATTAAATTTTCCAATTAATTATTTAGGAGTTCTATTATCCTCAACCATGGTCCGTCCACCAAAAATTCAAATACGAGTAGATCAACTCAAATCACTTAATGACTTTCAAAGGTTATTAGGATACATAAATTGGATAAGGCATTATCTAGGCATACCAACAGGAGAGTTGGGACCTTTATTTGATATCCTAAAAGGTCCATCAGATCCAAATTCACCCCGCATATTAACGCCTGAAGCAAGAAAGGCATTAAAAATCATTGAAACATATATGGAAAATATGCATTTGGATAGAATTGATATAAGTTTGCCTTTATTATTTATTGTAATACCAACAAAAAATATTCCTACAGGAGTATTTTGGCAAGAAGGTCCATTATTGTGGATACATTTATCTTATTCTCCTAACACTATTCTTCGTAGGTATCCTGAGGCTGTAGGACAATTAATACTCAAAGGAATAAAAGCAGCAAAGGGAGTGTTTGGAATTTCTCCCAATAAAATTATTACTCCATATACTATGGATAAATTGATGAGTTAGTTAATGAGTTAAATATTTGGGCAATAATCATGTGTAAATCTAATGTTTCATTTGGTAATCACTTACCATCTAATCCTTTATTGTCTTTTTGGTCTTCGCATCCTGTAGTTTTTCCAAAAATGATAAGGAAAAACACCTATCATGAATGCTCCAAATGTATTCACTGATGGGTCAAATAATGGTACAGCAGCAGTAGTTACCCCAATCAAACTTTTACATTTTTAGTACCCAAACAATCAGCTCAAAAGATAGAGCTTAATGAAGTATTACAAGCTTTTGTGATGTTTAAAGATTCTGTATTTAATTTATTTTCTTATAGTCAGTATATAGTTAATGCTATAGTATCCCTTGAAGATGCTGGTAGGATTTCCCCTTCCTCTACTGTTTTCTCTTTGTTTTCCACTATACAAAGTCTAATCTGGGACAGAAAAGATCCATTCTTTATAGGACATATCAGAGCACATACAGGATAGCATGGAGCCCTTAGTTTGGGCAACGATTTAGCAGATAAAACTATACATGACATACATATTTTCTCTACACTAGAAGAAGTAACAAATTTTCATAAAAGGTTCCATGTCGGTCGGGCTGGGGATGTGGCTCAAGCGGTAGCGCGCTTGCCTGGCTTGCGTGCGGCCCGGGTTCGATCCTCAGCACCACATACCAACAAAGATGTTGTGTCCCCCGAGAACTAGAAAATAAATGTTGGAAAATCAAAAAAAAAAAGGTTCCATGTCAATGCTAATACTTTACAAAAGCGTTTTAAAATAACTAAGGAACAAGCTAGACAAATAATAAAGCAATGTCAAAATTGTGTGACCTTTTTACCACAAGTTAATCTTGGAGTCAATCCTAGAGGATTGATACCTAACCATATTTGGCAGATGGGCATCACACACTTGCCAGAATTTGGAAAATTAAAATATTTACATGTTACAGTTGATACTTCTTCTGGATTTTTGATGGGCTCCCTTCATGCCGGAGAAAAAACTAAAGATATTATAGCTCATTGCTTACAAAATTTTGCCACTGTGGGCATTCCAAAACAGTTAAAAAAGATAATGGTCCTAGTTTTACTTCTATCTCTTTTAAACAATTTTGCTCATATAACAGGAATTCCATACAATCCTCAGGGACAAGGTATAGTTGAAAGAGCTCATCAAACTATTAAAATGTACTTACTAAAGCAAAAAGAGGGAATTGGAAAGGGGTATATATCCCCCAAAGATAAACTTAAAATAATCCTTTTTACTCTAAACTTTTAAAATGTGGATTCATCAGGGCTTAGTGCTGTGGAAAGGCATATGTATTCAAATGTACATAAGCCTAAGGTACTTTGGAAGGATATTCTAACAGGACAATGGAAAGGTTCTTACCCAGTGATTGTCTGGAGTTGGGATTCTGTTTGTGTGTTTCCACAGGGAGAACAGCAGCTGATTTGGATTCCAGAGAGTTTAACTAAGGTCCTGACCCAGTGATTATCTGGAGTCGGGTTCTGTTTGTGTGTTTCCACAGGGAGAACAACAGCCGATTTGGATTCCAGAGAGACTAACCAAAGCGATTTCTACAGACCAAAAAGAAGATGATTTGACTCAAATCTGTAACAGCTGATATCCAGAGCTCCAGCTTGGCTATTCTTACATCTGCGACAGTGATTAACCAGGGTGCTTTTTTCAATATCTATTTTATTATTGCCCTTTCCCACATCATGAAGTTCTATTTTATTTTTTGAGCTCATTCAGACCTAGGTTAATGTTTTTCTGATCAGTTTTATTTTTTGACTGTGGAGTTTTTAAACATTGCAACGGAGATTTCACCTGTGTAAAGCTACAAGGCCTTTACTATTGTCTTATGTGTTGTATGTTATGTGTGCACACTTGTGTTTTGTGTTGTATGTCTGTATGTGCGTATGTCCATATATCATATATGAGGAGCGCTCATGAAAAAATGAATCTGAATTTTTTTTATTCACGTGATTTTAATGGTTTAATTTAAATTGGGTAAACATTTGTTGAGGATTGTTTCAATATGTGAACAAATAAGGAGGTTGACAGATCTGTTTATTTACTTTCACCTTTCCTTTTCATTATATTTAATAATTCTGTTCAGGATAATGTAAATTGTTCAGAAAATTGTTTTCTTAGTACCTGTTGGAACGTTACATAATTTTTTTTTTTAGCATCATTGCCAGAATTCCTATCTTCATCCCAGTGCCGGTGAAGACAAAGATAAAACCAAACTATAGCTTCTTCAATAGTTATCACAACAAACTGTATAAACTGATGTATCAATGAATAATAACACAACAAGTAATGCTCAGTCAAGGAGTTGATTTACTTTGGGAGGAAATGGACATATTGATGGATTCCTCTGCTTTGAACTGCTTGCAGAACTTGCCTGGACTATGTATCACTTGTATGCATTGTGAACTATCTGTTGGTGCAGCAAATTGTGGTAGTGCTGGCGTATCTTTGCTGATGGTATCACCGGTGATACAATTTTTCCAAAGGAGCTGTCAGTCAATTGGCTTGGTGTCATGGCATTTCTGTATCCTCCTCCCTTCTGAGAGTGATGGTCTAAAATTTGGGGGCCAACAAAGGTGAGGCAAAGAACCTCACCCCCCCACTGGTGCAAAGGCCAAATTTGGGAGCCAACAGAGGTGAGGCAAAGAACCTCACTCCCCCACTGGTGCAAAGGCCAAATTTGGGAGCCAACAGAGGTGAGGCAAAGAACCTCACTCCCCCACTGGTGCAAAGGCCTATCCACAAGTATGGCTGTATGCTGGACCAGTAGTCAGTGACGGGTATGATCCAATTGCAGTGGTACCAACCTAAGACAGGAGGCTGAGGCCTAGAGGTCAGCTCATCCGATGACGGGTAAGGACCACGTGTAGTATTGGACAACCTAACAGGCATGGTCCCTAAGCCACATTGCTTGTTGTTTAATTAAACAGAAGTGGGGAGATGTTGAGGGCCACAGCCGAGTCGGGATGACACATGGCATTTTTGCCAGAAGTAGTGGTTGAGAGGTGACGCCAGCGAGTTCTCGTGGAGTTCCCGATGAGTTCCAGTTGAGCTCTAGCGGGGATTCCCGGAGAGTTTCCATTGGATGGGGAAGTGCCGGAGGGAGGGAATTTCCCGGCTGCTGGTTCCTGGATGAGCCGTGTGGCATTCGGGAGAATTCCTGGGGAGCGTGTGTGGAGCGTGCTGGTGGAGTTCAGAAATAAAGTTTGTTCCTGCTTCAGTGGCTCATGATTTGTGCCCAGCCAGACTGCGGCAGGAGGAAGTACAGGGCAAAAGGAAAGGGGAAAGGAGGAGAAAATATGGAAAGGAACTGTGGCTAGTTACACTTTTACACGAGATTACAACAATTTGGGCATGGTGGCCCATGCCTATAGTCCCAGCGACTTGGGAGGCTGAGGCAGAAGGATTTCAAATTCAAGGCCAGCCTCCCTAAGCAATTTATGGAGACCCTGTCTCTAAATAAAAAATAAAAAGGGCTGGGGATGTGGATCAGTGGTTAAGCACTCCTGGGTTCAATTCCAAGAGACAGAGGTTAGGGGGAGGAATAGAATGAACATAAACAAGATCTCCCATCCTACAACATTTTAGGATGTGACCTTGGTCCTCCTCATGTTGCAAGATGAAGTAGTCTGTTATTCCTCCCAGTGAGTGCAGGTAGGCATGTGACTCCATCAGAAGTGATGCTATATTGCAAAAGTGAAAAACCAGCCTCTACCTCAGAGAGCAAAGCCTGTCCAAGGAAGGGACATGACCCACAGAGCACTCCTAGGCACATTCCTACCCTGCTAAGTTGTTTATCTACAAATAACAGGAGAGATCTGCTGTGCCAGGTGTCCCTGACTCAGTCAGGCTAGGTGGGGATCCATAGCAACCCCCTAGCAGCCACCAATCAGCATGAGACAGGGAAATACCTGGGATGCCAGAAGACCCTCCCAGTAATTTATGGTGGTTGATAACATGTTGGGAAACCATGTAGTTGAGCACGAACACCCCTCTTGGCTTAAACCAATCAGTTCAAATGAATCCCCCTCTTGTAGTAACCAATCACCCCTACCCAACTTGTTCCCACCAGTGAATGTGCTAATTATGTTTTAGAGTTGTTATTTGATTTTCCCGCGGTGTGTGATGATTTGCTAAGAGATGCTATGATGTATGTGAGGTCCCTGCCTTCCCCAAAGAGTGTATAAAACTGCTGCAAACCCTGGACTCGAGGTCTCTCAGCATCACCAATTGCTGTGTGCGTGCAGAGGACTGAGCTAGCTCGCAATAAACACCTCTTTGCTGCTTATATTGATCTTGGGTCTCTGGTGGTCTTTTGGGGGTCCTGAATTCGAGCATAACATAAGGTGATTCAGCTTCCACCTGATCTGAGTTGCTTAGGGCCTTGCCAAGTTGCTGAGGCTGGCCTTGAACTCACAGTCTTCCTGCCTCAGCCTCCCAAGCTGCTGGGATTACAGGTGTGCACCACTGTGCCCAGCTAGGCAGCATGAATCTTACCAGACTGGAACCCAAGGTAATAAATCAAAATGATGATGGTAACAAAGCTTTCCAGTCTCCTTTCTTGATATTTCCAGGGTAAAAGCTTGGCATTCTGCTCACTTCACAGCTTATGTGACCAACTCATTCAACTCCATGGTTGCTGAACACGATGGTTAGTTGTGGAGACTCTGGAGCAGCGACAAGTTCAAATCCTAGCTCTTGTCATTTACCAGATAAGAGACTTTAAGAGACTTTGTGCAAGCTATTTGACTGTTCCAAGTCTCAGATTCCTCATTTGTAAGGTAAAGGTGATGCTAATGATAGCACCTAACTTGTTCAGTGTGTTAATTCTGTCAGATGGCTATGCCTGGTGCAGAACAGGGACCTGTGTTAGTTTTCATCAGTTCGACCAAAATAACTGACAAGAACAACTTAGAGGAGGCAAAGTTTATTTTGGTCCACAGTTTCAGAGGTTTAGTCCATGGTGGACTAACTCCATGTCCTAACCCCAGTTGAGGCAGAATATCATGGCGGAAGGCATGGTGGAGGACTCTGCTCCATTCATGGCAGTCAGGAAGCAGAGAGAAAAAGAGGAAGGAACCACAGGGAAACTGCACCCCTTCAGGATATGCCCCTAGTAACCCCCGTCCTCCAGCCCTGCCCCACCTGCCTACAGTTACCACCCATTATTTAGCACCCATTACCACCCAGTTAGTCCATTCAAACCCAGATGTCCTGATTCGGTTACAGCTCTCACAACCCAATCATTTGACCACCTAATATCCCTGCAGGAACACAGGAACTTTGGGGGAACATCTCATATCCAAACCGTAACAGTCCCTAATTACTGTTGGCTACTCTTGTGAAGAATAGACTGTCAATTCTTCTGCAGAAGCTACTTCCTGCAAGCATAAACACTGTCCTCTGTGCCCACTCTACGCTCTCTTGTCCATGACACATAAAAATAAGATATTTTCCCTCTTTCATTGGGAAGGCTATAAAGATAGAAATCCCTTCAGGCAATTTTAGACTCTTTTACAAGCCATATCCAAGCAAGATGGGGCTTTGAAAAGTCTAAACCAAATAGTTCTCCCTATGAGCAAAGGTGGATCCATAACTCTTCTATCCGCTTTGAAGTGTCATTCCCCTGTGTGAGGTCCAAGGTGAGATGGAACATTTTTTGTTACATTTTGAGACTGAACAATGAAGAAAGAGGTTGTTGGGCTGTTTTTTTGTTCTTTCTTCTTCTTCTTTTTTTTTCTTTTTGGTACTGGGGGTTGAACTTAGGGGCACTCGACCACTGAGCCACATCCCCAGCCCTATTTTGTATTTTATTTAGAGACAGGGTCTCCCTGAGTTGCTCAGTGCCTCGCCATTGTTGAGGCTGGCTTTGAACTCATGATCCTCCTGCCTCAGCCTCCAGAGCCACAGGGATTACAAGCGTGTGCCACCCTTCTCAAGCAAAGTCCCATGTACTCAGTACTCTCTAATCCTGCAACCACAGGTCAGCTTTTCAACATGTCACTGTGCTTAGTATCTTAGGAGGAGGGTGGGAAGAGTGAGAACTCGGCACTCCAAGCTTGGGGCACCCTACGCTTGGGGCACACAGCAGGGTGATTGAGGCAGTGCAATTCGGGTTGGGATGATCCACCCTGGGAAAGGGGGGTTGGGGAATGGGGTGAAGGGGCAGATGGCTCCACATTCTAGTTAATTCTGCCTTTTCTCTAACTCCTTTATCCTTACCATTTCTTCACCCACCTCCAAGGACGTCACACTCTATGTTGAAGGAATCAGGGGAAGATGTCTTTCGATTATGAAATGTTCTAGCAAATTTAAAGTGGAGGAAAAAAAGGGACCATCTGCTTTGGATGGCTTGTGTATTCAGTGCTATTTTATGTAAACACAGGTTTCAAGTATATAACTGTAAGATATTTCTAATACCTTTAATCAAGTTTATTGTATTTTGGAAATAGTTATAACAAGTCATCATTATTATATTCTGGAGGTATCTGTAGATCTTGATAATTAAGATACATATTGAGAAGGTGCTTATAATTAATATTGTAGGTAATTGTCTTCTTGACTAATTTCTTTTTAGCCTGGGTCCTGGCTATGTAAGCATCTATATCTCTTAGCTTGCAAGGATCAGCATCCAGTTCCAATGTTTATTGCCAATCTGATTTTATTAAGGAGGAGGGGAGGGAGGGAAGGAAGGCAGGGGGGAATCAGGCATCAATAATTACTGCCTGTTTTCCTTTCCCTGAAGAGTTGGCTTCAGGTTGTTTATTTTGAAAGTAATATACAGTATCAAGTGCCTAGTATAAAATTCAGTCATGTGCTGATTTAATATTAATTTATGTCATTCTGAGTTGGCTATTTGTGCACTATAAAAATCACAAAGTTCCCTGATTCAATTCATCTTTGTTCAGGGTTGGAGAAGATGGGGAGATACGGTGCGAAATGAACCTTGAGTTCTATAATCCAAGGTTATAAAGCAAATGATTCTCATCCTTTTTTTTTTTTTTTTGGTGTGTGTGTGTGTGTGTGTGTGTGTGTGTGTGTGTTTGTGGTGTGTGTTGGGATGGAACCCAGGGCCTGTATGTGCTAGGCAAGTAAGTGCTCTACCACTGAGCTACACCCCCACCCAGGCAGTAAATATCTTAGGCTCTGTGGACCATGAAGTTCTGTCACAACTATTCAACTCTGCTGTTGTAGTGCCAAAGCATTTGTAGACAGTATGTAAATGAACAGGTTTGACTGTATTTCAGTAGAAAATAGTTACAAAAACAAGAGTGGGCTAGGGTCATAGCATAGCATGCTTGAGGCTCTGGGTTCAATCCCCAGCATGTGCAAAAACCAAAAACAAAAGGAGAATGACAGTATCGTAGAGAAAAAAAAAATATATATATATATTTTAAATGGTGCTAGGGATCAAACCACAGGCCTGGTGCATATTGGGCAGGTGCTCTACCACTGAGCTATGCTCCCAGCCTGCTGTGGAGGATTTTGACAACATAATGTTCAAAATATCTGGATACAGGGGCTGGGAATATAGCTCAGTTGGTAGAGTGCTTGTCTCACATGCACAAGGCCCTGAGTTCAATCCTCAGCACCACCACCACCAAAAAAAAAAAAAAAAAAAAATCTGGATACAATCCAAAATTCTTCAACTAAGCCCTAGGAATGTGTAACCATTTTTTATGATCTGGGGCAATCTCAAGTTGACCCAGAGGTTGAAATTATCAGATATAGATTTAAAATACCTATTATAACTGTGTTCTCTGTGGTAAAAGTAAAAACACTTAAAGGCTAGAGAGACCTTCTCAGCAGAGAAACAGAAACTATAAAAAAAAACCACATGGGAATTTTAGAACTGAAACCACAATATCTGAAATAAAAATTCATTGGATGTGCTTAATAGCAGAATGGAGATGACAGAAGAGTCAATGACTTAAGATAGATGAAGAGAAAATATTTAATCTGAAGAATGACATGAAAAGGGAATTAACAAAGTAATGGATAGTCTCAGAACTGGCCTAACATTCATATTATCAGAGTCCCAGCGGAAGGAGAAGAAACTGATGCAGGAAAAAAATAGCTAAAGACATGTTCTCAAATTTGGCAAAAGACATAAAATTACAGATTCAAGAAACTCAGTGTGGGCTGGTGTTGAGAGCCACAGCCAAAGGGGCCCCAGCAAACTTCCAGCTGCCAGCAAGCTTCAGACTGCCAGCTGATGATTGGTTCACAGTGGCCCCAGCAACATCTAGCTGATTGGCTCCTCTGCGGTGATGTTCATTGGGCTGTTTCCCTGCCCTTCAGACTGCCAGCTGATGATTGGCTCACAGCGGCCCCAGCAACATCTAGCTGATTGGCTCCTCCACGGAGCTGCTCATTGGGGGACTTCTTTGGCTCCACCCACGCGATCCAGCCAATCGGCCTCAAGAACAGGAGGATTGTGGGAGGTTGGGAGTGTGTGGGGGGGTGAGAGGCTTGTGGAAGCCGGTGGTGGCAGTTGGGCTCTGAGGGTTTTTCCCTGAGGAGCTGTTTTGTTTGGCGTTTGTAGTTCTAAAAATAAAGTTAGTTTCTTTTGACAAGTGGCTCCTGAATTGTGCCAAGCCAGACTTCGGCAGGCTGGGGGTATAGCTCAGCTGCAGAGCACTTGCCTACATGCATGAGACCCTGGCATCAATCGCCAGGGTGGGCAGGGGGGCAGGGGAGAAAAGAAAGAAAACTCAGTAAACTCCAAACAGGATGAACTCATTCAACTATGTAGGAAAAAACCAAGTCAGATTCTCCTATATTCTCACTCAGCAAGCAACATAGATTTTTTTTTTTTTTTTGTACTGAGGACTGAACCCTGGGGCGCTTAACCACTGAGCTACATCCTCAGCCCTTTTTCATATTTTATTTAGGGACAGGGTCACTGAGTTGCTTAGGCCTTGCTAAATTGCTGAGGCTGGCTTTGAACTTGAAATCCTCCGGCTTCAGCCTCCCAAGCCACTGAGATTACAGGTGTGCACCACCACATCCAGCTCAATCAGATTACTTCTGACACCAGGGTGTTGATTTTTCCCCCCACACGCTGAGCAAGCAATCAATTTGGCAGTGACTCTTGCACCTGCAGATGCCCAATGGGCAACTAAAATCAGGATAGAACTTGGCATCTTTGCCTTCATTTTGTATCTGTCTTCAGATCCCTGCTCTGCTCTAAACATAGGCATATTCATCATTTAAGGAGTATTCATCTAAAAACTGGTAATGTGAGGTTTATTAGCCCTAATTTCACCTAATCTGTTTTGCTTCCCTTTAAGACTAAGGCAAAATTTACAGGTACATTTGACTCTCAGCTTTTACAGCACCCTATTTTAGACCCCTGGAGTGGTGTCTAGAGTCTCCTGTCATTGCCCTAAATCTGCAGGAACAGGGGAACTTGCAGGCACATTACCCCACAAGAAGACTGCCTTCTGAAATAGAAGCAGTCATCTCATGAGAACTGGGAATTGGCCCCTTCCAGGATCACAGGTTTAATAAATAAAACATCCTAAGCAATGAGTAAAAATTGTTCCCTCAAGTGATAATGACTTCTCTGGACTTCTCCAGAGCCACTGCATAGAACCAGAACTAAGAGAATGATCAACCAGACTACAGTTTGACCAAGACTGCTTAACTATGTGCACCTCTTCCCTTGCCCCCAGTTCTTCCTCTGTTTAAACATAAAGCTCAGCTGGGCACAGTCACACCCCTGTGACCCCAGCAAACTTCGAGGCTGAGACAGGAGGACTGCAAGTTCAAGGTCAGCCTCAGCAATTTAGCAAGACCCTGTCTCAAAATTTAAAAATAAATAAAATAAAAGGTTGTTGCTTGGTGGTAGAGTCCGCTGCGTTCAATCCCCAGTATTTCTAAATAAATAAATAAACAAATCTAAAACTTTTATCAGTGACTCAAAGGGCGAGATGCTTGATCTCACTTTGTCTTCCTAATACAGCTGTTTTTCTTTTTAATTTTTTTTAGATGTTGATGGATCTTTATTTTATTCATTTATTTATATGTGGTGCTGAGGATCGAACACAGCGCCTCACACATGCTAGGCAAGTGCTCTACCACTGAGCCACAACTCTGGCCCCTTAATACAGCTGTTTTGATATAAGTTTTTCTTTCCTGCTTTTCACCATTAATTTTTCTGTTTGCTTTTTGGGGTAAATGGCTGAACCTATTTTGTTGGAACGGCCCAAGTCAGGTCTCTGGCCTAGGACTTTGGTTATAAAAAGATAGACCTAAATCCAACCATATAATTTGTAAATGGTCTAAATTCACCAAAAACAAAACAACAAAAAAAAAAAAAAAAAAAGAAAGAAAGAAAGAAAGAAAAAAAGAAAAACCCAGGAGATTGTTAGACTGAATTGGAGAATAGGACCCAGCTCTATTTGTCTCTAAGAAATCCACATTAACTATAAAGACACACACAACTTAAAATAAAGACACTTGGCATCTCTGCCTTCACCATTGTAACAACTTAAAGACACACATAACTTCAAAGGGTCAAAAAAAAAATTGGAGACCAGTCGTTTCAAGAGCAGGTCTGGGCTTTCTTCTCTTAGACACCTGAGCTGGTTGGTACAGTGGGGTGGTCACCAGTGAAATGAGCTAGTGTGGCTATAAGCTATGTACCCCAGGGACTAGCTCAAGATTCCCCACACAGCTGTCACTTTAGGCAGGGACTATCACACCCACCTCACCCCAAGAATCCAGAGCTCATAAACCCCCTGCAGCACCAAACTGATCAGGGGTTCCCTTACTTGCAAGAATTCTAATTCAACCTTTGCCAAAGTCAGGGAATGCACTTTTTGGGAGGATGGCTTTGATCTGACACAGTTGTACGTGTGCTGCAACTACCCTGGCAAAATGGGCACAGGCTCACAAGATACTGGTCCTGGGGCATTGTAATTCATGCTTTCTGATTCTGTATAAATTTCACCTTTTTCATCATGAATCTAAAAGTCACCACTCTGGTGTCTCTAGTAGCTTCCCAAACTGTCTTCTACCAGGAGATGAGTATTGCCAAGTCCCAAGAGAGGACTTGGCTACTGAAGGATTGGGCTACTGGGGCTGTTTCTGCTTCAAGTGCACAGGCTTCACATAGACATACTGACATGCAGAAGTCCAACCCAAGCCATTGCTGTCAACAAGAGACTCTCCTCTAGAAGATGAGGTCACTACTTGAGGAATCTGTGACACTATCCTTTCACTGGTGAATAAAAACGGAGGGAGGGCCTATTTAAGAAGAACTCTGGAGATTGTGATTGTAGAAACATTGGATGAATTGCAGGTCAGAGTATGCCAGGATCAGTTTGGAAGTCTTCATCTATTTTTTAGTCAGAATCAAACATATTTTAGAAGATGCTTGACTTTCTGCATAAATGAAAAGCAGATTTTTAAAAATAAAACCTAGTTCAGGTTATTTTCAGCCTCAGGTACAATGAATGGCCTCAGTACAAATAATATGAAGTGTGTTTTCATGACAAAAGTTAAATTCTAAAGTTAATTGTGAACAGTCACTAGAATTTCAAAGTTAAATTCCCTCCATGTACTTATGGAAAAGTTTGTCTCCATTTTCAACTTATTTTTATAAGTTGTTTTCTGCAGTGCTGGGGATTAAGCCCAGAGCCCTGTGCACGCTAAGCAAGCAGCTCTTCACTGAACTTTGCCTCCAGCCCTTCTTCTTCTTTTTTTAAAAAATTTTGATACAGGGTATGGCTGTTGCCAGGCTGAACTCAAACTTGCTTTCCTCCTGCCTCCCCCTCCCCAGTAACTGGTATTACAGGCACGCACTACTGCACCTGGCTCCTTCTTCTATTTTTTCCCCTCTTTAATCCATTCTGTGGCTTGGAAAGTGGAGCTGGTGCATGTCTGGGATCCCTTAGCCTACTTGTGTGATGCTAAGCCAGGAAGATCACAAGCTCAAGGTCAGACTGGGTGACTTAGTGAGACTCTGTCTCAAAATAAATTTTTTAAAAAAGGACTGGGGATGTAGCTCAGCGGTACAGTGCTTGCCTGGCATGTGTGAGGCCCTGGTTTCAATATTCAGTTGTGGGGAGAAAAGCAAAATAAAAAACAACACAAACAGCTGGAGTGCTAGCGATCACCTTGAAACATTGATCTCTCCTAGGAACAGAGCTCAGCTTGCCAGGACTTCATCAGCGTAACAGCCCTGGGTGGCCCGCTTCTAGACGTTTATGTGAGAGAAGTAGATTCCCATCTTGTGTAAACCACTGCTTGTTTCTGTTTCATGTAGCTAAGCCGAATCCCTCTATGGGTCTAACCAGAAACCAAGATACAGTCTCATCTGAATCCTAGAAAGGACTTCTGGGTGGGAAACAATGCCAACCTTTTCTTTGTGGACGATAAATGGTAAGGTCACCAAAGACCAACAGCCTGTAACAGAAGGCCTAACTGAGGACCCTAAATGGAGAGCCAGTCTTGGTGGAAAACACCCAACAGGAAGCCAGGAGGAGCTGCGTACTTCCCTGACCCGGAGGCTGCCTTCCTGGCCAGGGCTGGGCTTTCCTCTGAGCACCAGGAGGGTGCTGAGTAGCTATCTCCAGGCTTTCATCCAGCGCGGAGGTTCCAGTCCATTTTCCAACCTCCTTTATATACTCCATTTCAAACCTGAAATAATCCATGTAAAGCGCTGGCCCGGTGCTTAGCACGTGGGAGGCACGTGTCATCTTTAGGAACCATGTCACTCATTTTTGTAGTTTTCATAGTCCCTTTCACAGAGCAGGTGCCCAGTGTGTGCCGACCTGGGAGAATGCCTGCTGCTCTTCAGCTGGGCCCCTGCTTGCCCTCCAGAAGGCCTGCCCCACATGTATGAGTATCAGCAAGAAAAACCCAGGAAAAGGAGAACCTTTGGCTCCAGGTTACATGAATCCACCAGAGAAAAAGCAGCAGATGGAGGAGGAAATACACTATTTATTTACAATTTGTTCACTTTATCCACAATTTCCCATACAAACATAAAAACTAAAAAAATAAAACCACCACTTGGGAACACAAGTGTCTTTCTGTAATTAGTCTGGTTGAGGGAGGCAGAGGCCCCCCTGCTCTGTGAAGGAGGCTACTGAGGCACACCAAAGGGGGAGAGGAGGAGGAAGAACGCCTGAGAAACAGCTCACGAGAACCTCGCACACGTGTGGGTGGGTGGTGTGTGGAGGGCTTTGCTGGCAGAGACCTGGGGTGGCCCCCGTGAGGACACTGCTTGGCTTCCCAAGGGGATGACAGCTTGCCACCCTGCTCCACTTCTCCACTGCCAAACACCAAAAGTCAAAAATGGGTCGCACATCTCATGAGCTGTGTGGTGTGATGGTGACAGTAGGGGACACCTAATGTTGCTCTCTGAGAAGAGCCCCAATCCCAGGGATGCTCAGGACACTCCTTCCCTTGGCACTGACCAGTTGGTCACAGCTTCTGTCCTTAATCCAACGCTGACTTAAACATGGGAAAACAAAAGCCCTCCCCAGAGTCCAGGGAAAGGCAAGGGTCAAAAACACGGAGAAAGGGCTTCTGCCTTCACAGTCCTTTCTGGAGGAGGCTGCCAGGGGTGAGGGTGGGGGCGGGGTGGGAAGCTCTGCCACGGAAGAGGGGAGGGGCAGGGCAGATGTTCCAGAAAGGCCCAGGATGGGAAGAAAGGGGAGCAAAGACACTGAGACACTGACGCGGGCTGGGCCTCCCTAGCAGACCCTGCTCCACTGCCTTCAGAGAGGGCGCCCTGAAACCAACCTGGAGGCGCTGAAGCCACCAGCCTGGCAAGCTCATCTGTGCTAGTGACCTAGATTGCTTTCACGTGTTGATGCACATTATAAATATAAAATCATATCTGCTACAAAGAGGACATATATTTGTACATCTTCACCCATATACATAATAACACAATTTACACATAATATCTTGGAGTGGGTCGTCATGGAAACAAAGGTTTGGAGAGGTAAAAAGCCCCTTCTCCCTTCCCGCCTGGTCATTCTCAAGGATGCTTGTACACTTGGTCACGGGGGCCCTTCCCAACTGGTTCTGATGGGGCTAGTCTGGACACAGCAATTCAGACATGTAATGAAATGCTGACAGGTGTGCACACACACACTCACACGCACAGACACAGGGATCTGGTGAGAAAAAGTAAAAGAAAATTCCTAGCCCTTGGGTGTAGGCCTCTTCCCAGAGTTAAAAGCATCAGTGCCTCCTCCATCTGAGAACTGTCTCAAGTAGCTGCCCTTCACTGGCTCAGACTAGGGCAGGAGAAGGATTAGGAAACCAGGGAGGGGGGCGGGGCCTGGAGTCTTCTGAAAACATAAGGCATATTTGACCTGTGATCAAATCAAACTAAGTCACAAAAAGCAACTGTGTCAAAGCCTAATACTTCCATGCCTTAGGCATGTAATAGATTCTGTGGGGTTTTCTTCCTGTTTAAAGAGAGAGAGAGAAAAAAAAAAAGTGATGGTATCACTTGGGACCTGGAGGCAAAAGCCAGCCAGTCCAAGTCGGTCCACGCAGGGACAATGTGAGTGAGACCCTGAGCCTCCCCTTCTTTTGTCCAGTTTTTTTAAAAGGGGCAGACAACCCTGTACCTCCTTTTCTGTCCTCTCCCAGAGCTGGGCCCATCCACATGGCATGGAATACTGAGAGTGGTCCAAGAGACATCCAGAGACACGGAGTGGTGGACGCCAAGAAGTTAAGACCTGGGTGGTGGGGTGAGCTTTTTACAGCAGGAGTGGTTCCTGGCTGGGGTCCACGGCTCGCACGGTGGCCACAGTGATCAGATTGCCATCAGAGATGGGGGCAGTCTGGGTCCCCAGGGGGAGACAGCACCTATCGGCGGTAGTGATTGGGGGCGTCAGCAAACATGTACTTGAGTCTATACGCCTCGGCCAGAAGCAGCCCGATCTCTTCGTTGCCCCAGTGTATCGTAGGTAGGTTCTGTAGCAGCATGAGGAGACCCTGGAAGGCAAGAAAGGGCTTATATTGCTTTCCACACTGTAGACCACAGAACCAGTAGGACCCCTCTTAAGACTCAGGGCTGAGATGGGGCTTTCCTTCTGCGCCCCACACCCCCAGGGTCCAGCCTTCAGCCTCCCAAACTGCATGCAGCCTTGGCCGCTAGCTCACCCCAAGAAGCCTTGAAAAGCCTCTGCTGATTCTTTGATCCACTAACACCCACCTCTTTAAAAACCATAAATGGAGAATAACAAAAAAGCTTTTAAGAGAAATAATCACTCATCATCCAAATATAGCTCTCCTGCTTTGGAGGTATTCCGTCTCAGTTTTTCTTTCTTCCTTATATGTTTCTTTAAATAGTTGTAATCATAATTACAATTTTATATGTACTTTAATCACCTTTCTTAAACTATAATTTTCATGCTTTTCAATCCAGCCTTCACAAATGGTTAGTCTCAAAGCTGGCAGACCATCCAGGCTACATCCTAATTTGCTCAGCCACTTCCCCTTTGTTAGATACGGAATCCACTTTTTTTCTCGTCTTTAGGGAGAGGGTCGCACTCCTGCTATAAAAAGCTCACCCCACCACCCAGGTCTTAACTTCTTGGCGTCCACCACTCCATGTCTCTGGATATCTCTTGGATCACTCTCAGTATGGCAACTGGACATCCTTCTCCTAACCTCAATGTTTCCTTGCTGTCCTTGAGGTCCCCTTGTTCTAAGGCTGTCCTCAGCCTATCTGTCCAGCTTTCTGTCCACCACCCCACCCTCACCCAGCCAGGTCCACTTCAGCCACATTTGTGTGTGCTGCCGTGGCCTGGTTTCTGCTCTTCCTCTCATCTGGAACACTTTCTCTTCTCCTCCATCTAGCTAAATCCTATTCAGCTTTCAAAGTCCAGTTTTCTCAAAGAGCTCCACGGAAACAGCCTATTAAAGAGGATATTAGAATAAAATGAATGGGATTTTAGGTTATCTCTCTAATTTAGTTGCCCATGCTGTTTGTTGCTGCTGCTTCATATTATTTTTCTCTTTCTGAATTAGGTAGTCTTATTTTTCCAATTATAAAAGTAACAGTCATACGACACGAAATACAGAAGCCATAAGAAACTTACAAGATTGAATACATATAATTCATACAATTCTTGATATGTCAAGAGACACTAAAAACCAGTTTAAAATATAAGAAACTAGGAGAAAATATGTATGCCACCTATAAAAGATAAAAAGGTCAATATCCACATCAATAAGGAGCACCACAGAGCACGGTGGCGCACACTTGTAATCCCAGTGACTTGGGAGGATGAAGCAGGAGGATCACGAGTTTGAAGTCAGTCTCAGCAATTTAGTAAGGCCCTAAGCAACTTATCAAGACCTCATTTCAAAATAAAATACAAAAAGGGCTGGGGGTGTGACTCAGCAGTTAAGTGCCCCTGGATTCAATCCCAGGTTCAAAAACAAATAAATAAATAATAAAATAAAATAAATAAAACCCGAGTACCTACAGATCAGTGAAAGAAAAGACAAGAAGCCAAGTAAGACAACAGATGAGCGATGAGAACAGATAACAAGAGAATGCCCACGGCCCTCCACACACTATTTTTACTTCTAAAAACCCTGCTTTGGGATGATCTGAATATTCCACCAGTGCTTCACAGTTTTTAGTGTCAAGATCTTACATATTTTTCACGAGGTTTTTTGTTTTAGTGACAGAAGTTCAGCTGGGCATATGGTTGCCCATGGCACATTATTGCTATGCGCAGCCAAAATGATCAAGTCTCGGCCAATTCTGGGATGGGAGCAGAAATGATCCGCATGTAACTTCTAGCTTCTGCCCTCAGCTTCTTCTCTGCCTAGAAAATGGATATGGGGGCTGGGCTTGTAGCTAATTGGCTGACGTGTGAAGCCCGAGGTTTGATCCTCAGCACCACATAAAAAAATAAATAAATAAAACAAAGATGTGTCCATCTACAACTAAAAAAAAAAAAAAAAAAATGGGTATGAATGAAAAACTGGAAATAGTCATCTTATACCATAGGACAAAAGCCACATGTTGAAGATGGCAGGGCAATAAATAGAAGATCCCCAAGTCCCTGCCTTTCTGGAACCACCGCATTATTCCTGAACTGCTCTTAGAATGTTAGTTCAGGAAAGTAAATGGCTATCTTGTTTTAAGTCACTATTATTTGGGGTCATCAGTTATAGTAGACAGTAGATAATTTCATATCACCTTAACAAATATAGGCTGTATCTAGCCAAATTAGAAATGCTCACAGTTGAGCTTGCTCATCATCCTAGCTACTTAGGAGGCCAAGACAGGAAGATCACAAATTCAAGGCCAGCCTGGGCGATTCAAGATAAAGTAAATTTCTCAAAATAAAATAAATAGAAAAAGGGCTGGAAATTTCGCTTGGTGGTAGAACACTTGCCTTGCCCGAGTGAGGTCCTGGATTCAATTTCCAGAACCACCACTAGCGGCTAGGGCTACAGCTCAGGAGAAAAGTACTTGCCTAGCTTGTGCAAGGATGTCAATTTGATCTCCAGCATGGAAAAAAAAAAAAGAAAGAAAGAAAGAAAGAAGAAAAAAGAAAAGGAAATGTACATGGTCTTTGATCTAGCAACTCCATCCTGGGGAAATATTTACATTCATGGTCAAAGGTATACACTGCATCATTGCTTCACATGATGAGAAAAGTGTCTGTCACTATGGCAACAGTTAGATAAAGAGAAATGGTGGTGTTTAAGACAAATGAAGTAGTTCTACCTGGACTAACATGGGAAGATATCAAAGACATTTTTAAATGGATAAAAGAGAAAGTTGCAAAAAATATTTATAGTAGGATCTCACTTAGATAAAAGAAAACACAACATATCTGTACATACGTGTGTGTACTTAACAACTTGGGTGGTGAACTCTTAAGAGTTACCTTTGGGGAGTGAAGTCTTTTACTTTTCTCTAATTATACTTCTGTATCTTTTGAAATAAAGTCTATATATTACATGTGTGATAAAACTTTTTTTTCATGTAATATAGTGTAAATTTTGTTTAGTTAAAAATAAGAAGGCAGAAAATAAATTACTCATAACTTCATGATCAAGAGGAAGGCATTTTTAAACATTCTGGCATACTTCTTTCTAATCCTTTTCCTGAGCATTTTTCATAGTAAATATTTTCTCTATATAATTTTGAATCTATTTGGCATTAATCATAAGCATTTCCTCTAATATTAAAAACTCCCAGCCGGGTGCAGTGGTGTATGCCTAAAATCCCAGTGTCTTGGGAGGCTGAGGCAGAATTGCAAGTTCAAAGCCTGCCTCAGCAACTTAATGAGGCCTTAAGCAACTTAGTGAGACCCTGTCTCTTAAAAAAATACAGAAAAAGAGCTAGGAATGTAGCTCAGTGGTTAAGCATCCCTGGGTTCAATCCCTGGTACCAATAAATAAATAAATAAATAAATAAACAATTTCCCTTAGACATTTTCAATAGCCAGAGAATTTTCCATAATGTAAAATGTAGCATAATTTATATCTTCATATTTAATTATTTCTGGTTTTTCATTATGATAAAATTATAATAAACACATTTGTACATAAATCCATCTCTTGGATTTTTTTTAAAGGCTAAATTCCTAGAAATGAAATTACTGTGTCAAAAGGCACAAATGGCAGCTGGGGTTGTGGCTCAGTGGTATAGCACTCGCCTAGCATGCATAAGGCACTGGGTTCAATCCTCAGCACCACATAAATGTAAAATAAATATATATTTTTAAAAAAGGCACAAATGTCTGTAATTTCAGTTACTCTGGAGGCGAAGGCAGGAGGATGGCAAGTTCAAATCCAGCCTCAGGGCTGGGGATATAGCTCAGAGGTAGAATGCTTGCCTAACATGTGCAAGGCTCTGTATTCAATCCCCAGTACTGATGGGGGTGGAAGTGAGCACCCTTAGCAACTTAGTGAGGCCCTGTTTCAAAGTATTAAGAATAAAAGGGACTGGGGATATAGCTCAGTATTAGAGCACACCTGTGTTCTGAAAACAAACAAACAAACAAACAAAAAAAACAAAAACAAGAGGCACAAACAATTTTTAAAGGTACTAATATTCATCCAGAAAATGTACTCCAAGAGCACACCCTTTTCCATAGATCACCAATATACACATTGACCTCGTTAATTGTGATGATCCCTTAGATCCCCAAGGCTGCGAACAGAACTCAAAATCTATAGTCAAAATGGTGGGGAACCCACAGGAAGGACATGAGAAAAGAATCGGGCTACACACTTTTCTATATGTCTACACTCTCCCTTCCATGGTTGCTCTCATTCTCTTTCTTCCCTTTTTGGTTTTTTGTTTTTACAGTATTGGGAATTGAACCCAGGGATGCTCTACCACTGGGCTTTATAGTCCACTGTATTTTATTTTGAGACAGGGCCTCACCAAATTGCCCAAGCCACCCCTGAACTTGTGATCCTCCTGTGTATCTAGGTGATGACTTTGGAATATGATACCCATGAATTCCTTGGCCTTGGCCCCTTGGGCTCCTCTCCTGTTTCCTATTTCTTTTCCTTTACGTGTCCCCATCCCCACACAAACTGGAAAAGGTATTATCTCTTTTTGACAACCTCCTCCCCGGGAGTCTACTTTTATTCTCAGTTGGGCAGACTAATCTAGAGATCTTAATCTTTTCTGTTCTTTAGACTTTTGGGTGTCTGGTGAAGCCTAAGGATCCCTTCTCAGAATAATGATTTTAAATACATAAAATACATAATATAGCTATTAAAATATATTTTAAATGGGAAATCCCTACATCTGTATGGTAAGTTTTCAAGTACCCATTTTTTTTTCTTTTATCTTTTTTTGGCTTGTTGGAGTTTAAAATTTTTTCTATAATGGTTACATAATTTGTATAATTGATACAGAAAAACAACCAACAAAAGGCTAAGCTCTCTAGAAGAGAATATACTGTGCTGTGATGGGAGATATCTATAACTTCTAATTCTTCTAAGCTTAACAGAAACTTCTGGGAAGCTTCCAAATAATTCCACCCCTGGACAAGTTAACCTCTCACTTCCTCCATGAGTAAGGCTTAGCTGTAAGGAACACTTCTGCCACCTGGTGTCAATGCCTGGGAACTGCAGTACCCCACCCCCAGCCTCCATCACCCCCACCGCAGCACATCCTAGCACTGCAAAAATGGGAAACCCTGTCCATTGGATAAAGACATAGCACGGTGAATAACCATAGCTGGGGGACAAAGGTATTAATCACAAATCAGGAGCTCTTATCTAGGGGTTGAGAAGAGCCACTACAGAGAATGGCTGAGATTTGTTACAGAGCCAGTTCCACGGGAGCATTAAGCATGACATGCTGTTAGATGAAATACGATGGCAGACAGTCGGGAGAAGGCAGCGTGCAGGACAAGCAATGGAGAGCAGTTTTCAATTAATGGAAAGGGGGAAGCTGGCTTTTACAGAAGAAGCCTAAACATGGCTGAAACAGAAGAAAAGGGCCTGGCACAGTACCTGCTGAGAATCCACAGATCCCAAAGGAAAAGGCAATGTGACTGAGAAGGAATGTGAGTCATGTGTGAGGAGTGGAAGAAAACAATTAGATAAGGGACTAAAGGAGGAGAAGGTTATTAAGTAGTGAACAGAAACTCTGATAAAGGAAAGGCAGAGGGGAACCTCATTAGCAAATGCTTTAGGAAGAACTGGGGAGGAAGAGGGAGAATAAGATTAATTAGACTGGCAGTGACCACCTACTGAGATGTACTCCATACCAGACTGGCTCTGAATGCTTACCTGTACTTTGTACTAACTCACCAATCCTCATATCAACTCCATGAGATACATTATATCCATTTTACAGAAGAGGAAACCCTCACAGAGGTTAAGGAACTTGCCCAAGGTTACAGAGCAGTGCTGGGCTGGGATTAAACCAGACAATCTGGCTCAAGAGCTTGCGCTCATTTCTATACCACGCGCTGCCAGCCCTGGGGGGAGAAAGAAGTGAGGCATAAAGAAAAAGGAACAAAAAGAAAACAAGTCATAGGAGAAGCTGCTGGAAGGAAATCTCGGAGTCGACTAATTTCACTCAGTGATAAGGGCTCAGCACAACCAAAGATAGAATGTGTAATAATTAACAGCTAAAGAATTTAAAAGGTGGCATAAAATTAGACTATTAAATAAGATATTGTATGCAGAATCACTTTGCAATATTGGAACATTATTTGCAATTGTAAAGTGTATTCAGGCGTGTAAAAATACTTTCCTAGTCAAGTAAGTACTTTAAAACAAACCTCTCCTATTCTGAGAATCAGTGAGGTAACAAAATATTTCCCCTGGTCCCAATATAATGTTTCAAAATCATGTTCTTGCCTATAAACTTTGAGAGTCAAATTTGTATCCATTGGTTTCTCCGGTACCAAAGCACCTAGTGCATTTGGCATCTTTTCCTCCTTACAGAAAGCTGTATAGAATTTTTGTTTCCATGTCTAGGAGTCATTCCCTTTCTCATACCAGTTTTTTTTTTTTTTTTTTTTTTTAGTGGAGCTTCAATTCTGGGTTCCCTCCAAACCCTTCTTACAGGCAGGACTCAAACTGGCAATTCACCAAATGTCTGTAAAGACAGGACCTGCACCCAATTCCACAACCACACCCAGAAGTCATGGGTGGTGCCATTTGGTTCAAGGAATCGATTTACTTTTAGTCCGTCCTGGAGGCCCGGAGCACCCTGGGCTTGCACTATTTCACTTAATAACTCTGACCTGTCTCCTCCTTCATAGCGGAACTCTCTCCAAGACTCTCCAGTAAAGAAAGAACAAAGAATGCTTCAATTTGGTGGTGCAGAGTCACTGCATGGTTACATGACTCCCTTGTGGGTTCCCTTTTTATACATTTAAAGGAACTTTGATTACTAAGCCTCGGTCCCCTGCGCGGTGCTTCTCTGCTGTCCGAGTGTTGGCACCTGCTCTCACATGTCTGTAGGCTCCACGTACTTGTACTTTCCCAGAATGGCTTCCTAGACTGCAGAGGGACCAGGTATTTGGGGGTGCCTGTCCTCTCTGACTCACACATATTCCTCCTAGAGAGAGCAGGTCAGAGAACAACAGTCCGCAGGCTTCTGGTGAGTTTCGTGATCCTGTACGAATCCTTTGCCCGCTGTGCCCCTGTGCCCACAGCTCAGTGTAACTGGTGCTCTCTGCTGATTTTTTCCCTTGGAGGTGCTTCCCTCCCTCCCAGCAGCTCCTCTGTGTTTGGTGCACTCCGTGCTGCTGCTCTGATCTAAAGGACCTGCCACTCGTTCCCTCACAGAGAACTCATCATGACTCCTGTCCTGGGTTTCACATCAACTTGCTTTGGAAAGTCTTTCCCAGACCAGAACCCCGTCTGCCATCTGCCTCAATGGCGTGCTCCATGAATGGGTCATGAATAAAAACTCTCCTCCAACACCTCAAACTTTCACTCCTACAGGGTCTTATGTACGGCTATTCCTCTGCCAGGACATACCTTTCCATGGCTGGCTGCAATGGTGAGGACCTGTCCTCTACCTGGCACTCAGGCAGATGACACCTAGCAAGGTGCAGGCCAGAGGCATGCACGAGAAGGGCCTGTCCTTGGTGTGGCTTTAATCGGAGTGGGGTGGCAGGTACCTTGGTCCTTGCCTAGGTCCCTCAAGAGTCCTCTTTGCTTCTAGGACCATGCTGGCCTCAGGACACACACAGCCCTGTCCCCGGGCTCACAGCCCTCTGTTCTTACACCTGGTGAGAGAAGCCCCCTCACCCGCTAGGTGGTGCACAACTGCACAGGGGATTGGGTTCTGGTGCTCATGGCCTACGCAGATGTCTTTGTTTGACTGTGGCTACAGCCTCCCTTCAGCTAGGGACTTCTCCCACCATTGCTGCTCCTGTGGAGAGAAATCCACACGCTGAGCACCACGCAATCTCTTGACAGCTACCATCCCTACATTCAACTGGTTCTGTGACTTGGTAGTCCTGAATCCTAGAGTCACCCTTTTCCCCTTGAATACCCAAAATGCCAACAACATCAAGATCCTCGCTTGGTACCAAAAGTCTAATAATTTACTCTTCAGCATTCCCACATAAGAAAAGAAGCATGTGGTTGGGGATTCAGCTCAATGACAGAGCGCCTGCCTAGCACAAGGCCCCAAGTTCAGACCTCGGCCCTGAAAATAAAAAAAAAAGCGAGAAAGGAAGCATTTACCCATTTTGCTTTGGGTGATTTTTGCACAGTCAACTGTGTATTTGGTAGGTAGGTCTTCAGTGTTGTTACACTTGTCTCCACCAATTACATTCTTCCCAATCTTGTGGTGGTGGCCTCAGGGACCACATCTTAAGCGTCACCTCAATAACTTTTTACATATACACAAGCCCAAGTATCCACCAGCCAGATCAGAACAGAGAACTGTTCTGTGCCCAGAAGACTCCTGTCCCTCTCCAGCCACCACTCTCCCTCAGCAGCTAATCTGACCACCAGGCTGGGGCAGGGCTCCAGGACTCCAGGAGAGGGACACAGCCCAGCAAGCCATCTCCAGGGACTGCCTGTGCCTGGCGCTCACAACCCCCATCTCCCACAGAGAACTGGGGTAGTACTCAGGTACCTGGAACACAGAGCATGAGAGGGCAGCAGGAATCACAGGTCCTCTGAAAGTGGAAGAAGAAAAACCCAGAAGCCAGAATAGGACAAGGAGGACCTTGGAGGAATTCTTTTTCAGGTTTAAAAGAACCGATTTTTGTGTTCAATACTTCTTTGTGAGGAGAGTCTGCTAGCAACTGCCAAGGAGATGGGAGGAGGCAGCTGGGGGAGTGCGGGGGTGGGGGGGAGTAAGCAGGCCCTATCTGTGAGCAGCCCAGAAGCATGTAGCCAGGCCCCAGGAAGAGTGGCAGCAGGCACAGTGGTTCACAGGTCTCCACCACTCACTCTCCCAGTGACTTTCACCTAATTACTTGTGGTGACACATTTTCCCCATTTGTAACAGTTGGGGTACCAGTTATAGACTACCAAGTATTTTGTTCCAAGGATTAAATGAATTAACAAAGGTCAACATTTAGGATAGTGCCTATACATTAAAAGTGCTAATGGGCTGGGGCTGGGGCTCAGTGGTAGAGTGCTTGCCTAGCATGTGTGAGGCCCTGGGTTGATCCTCAGCACCACTTAAAAATAAATAAATAAAATAAAGATATTGTGCCCAACTACAACTAAAAAATAAATATTTTAAAAAAGTGCTAAGAATTAGCTCTTACTATATGGAACCTTATGAAATTGTCGATATTCAAATATTCTCTCTTATAACAGCAATTGCATATGATTCAACCTAACATCATTAGCATTATTCTATTATACCAGCCCAGACAAAGGACATAATTGCAAAGGGCCCCCTCCTAGTACAAAAGAGGCTTGGCCCAGCCCTGTCGCAAGTTCTCATTTCAAGCAGCCCAGAGTCCCTGAGGACTGGTCATTCTACCCACACAGTGCCTGTGACATGCCTCAGATTCCCTTGCTAAGAGCTCTCAGGAAGGAAACCTCTTAATGTGATGCTCCTTTGTCAGGTTTGGTCCCTCCCTCAGGTAGGCAGCCGCTCGGCCAGAGGGAAAGAAGCAGATGCCTTTCCTCCTGGGGACTCTTACCACAGCTGGGACCCTGCCCTTTGCTCCTGTGTATGCTGATGCCTCCTCTCCAGTCCAGTTTGCTCATCCAGTTTGGTAGTTTCACCGAGGATGAGCCCAGCATGGTGACTCATTAGGTTGGAAACTTGGGTGTCTGGCCCACCACCTTGATACTGGGGATTGACCAGGGCCTCACACGTGCTAAACAAGCATTCTACCTACAACCATGTTACATCCCTAGCCCTTTTTGTGATTTATTTTATTTTGAAACAGGACCTGGATGGCTTCAAACTTGCCATCCTCCAGGTAGATAATATTAATAACAAAACTGCTGAGTTTTTTTTTTTTTTTTTGGTGTGTGTGGTACTGGGTTCTGGGGATTAAACCCAGGGACGGGACTACCACTCAGCTACATTTTCTACTCATTTTATTTTTTATTTTTGAGACAGGGTCTCACTAAATTGCTAAGGTTGGCCTAGAACTTGTGATTCTCCTGCCTCAGCCTTCCGAATTGCTGGGATTACAAGCATGTGCCACCATGCCTGGCTAATAAGCTCACTATTTTGACAGCTAAGTGCCAAGTACATTATTCCAACTGCTTCACATGCATGAACTCAATTAATCTTTATAAGAGCCCTAGGAGGCAGGTACTATTATCCCCATTTTACAGATAGGAAAACCAAGGCACAGAGAGTTAAGTGACTTGCTAAATGTTGCACACTCGGAAAAGTGGCAGAGCTAGAATTAGACCCCAGGTGGTCTGGCTCCAAAGACCATGTCCTATTCTGCATTGTCCCCAAGATGGCTGTTTTTCCTCTGAAACTCCCTTACACCAAGCTCTTCTTCCCAGCTCTTCGGGGTGACAAGTGGCTGGTTTCCCGAAAATGCCACAACTCCCATTTTTATTTCAGCAACCACTTCACCTGGTTTTTCCTTGTGTTGCTTATGAGAGCTTTTAGCCCTAAAACTGGCTTTCTGTGATCTCTGAATTCACTCGCGGAGCTTTCTTTGTGGTGATTTAATACCAGCAGCCCTTTAGCAGGGGGGATGCACATGTCTCCTTTCTCTGCAAAGGTCATGTCCAACCGTTCACGATCTTGCACAGTACGCTGTGCCCTCGTTCCCCACACTTCTGCCATGATTCTTTCTCCTGAAGGCTACCACCTGTCTAGCCTAACAGCCAGGCACATTTTTTCTTTCAGTATTCATAGAACTTTAGAACTGTGGGGGTGGAAGGAACTCTGCAGATTATCCAGTTCAATCGCCCATTCTATTTGGTCTAAAGAAAGAGGGGAGTGTCCCCCCCCCCCCACAGAAGGATCAACTGAAGCATTAACAAAGCAGCAGACAAAAAGCAAAAAAAGCTCAGGGCTAGTCTGTGGGTTTCTGCCGAAGGGCCTCAGACCCATCGGAAAACTGAACACGCTCTATGGTAAGGAACGTCACTATGACTAACAATCTGTTTTTGTTTTTGTTTTGGTACTGGGCATTGAACCCAGGGGTGCTCTACCATTGAACTACATCCCCAGCCCTTCTTATCATTTACATCAAGACAGGCATAGAGAGCCAAGTGACTTGCTTAATGTGCAACACCTGGAAAAGGGCCTCACTAAGTTGCTTAGGGCCTTGCTAAATTGCTGAGGCTGGTCTTGACCTTCCATCCTCCTGCCTCAGCCTCCCAAGTTGCTGGGATTACAGGCATGCACCACCAAGTCTGGTTACTAACACAGTCTTAAAGTCATAGAGCATTGTCCTCTGCTCCATGACAACATTGTGAATTGCTAAAAGCCATTCCAGGAATCACCTGCACCTCTCTAAGCTAATCTGGGGGGCACTCTGATCACATCTGACAAGGCTCTCTGAGCCTGGCTCATGATAACTAAATTAGACCTCATGCTCTCAATATCCTACTGCACCTCAACCACATTATCAAAATTGATAGTTCACCCCGGTGCACAGCCATTCCAGCCCCTTGTCCTCATTTATCCTGGGATGTCACATATGCTGCTTGTTGGCAGAAGCCAGGTTCTTAATCAGCGGTCTGCAGCCTTGGCACCTCAGCCAGCACCGACTCAGGGAAGTCAGCTCATCTGCTCTCCTTGTTCTCCAAAGCCCTCCGTGGGCAGGCTGAGCCTGTCTCCCCATCTCCCTACAGAACAGACATCTGTTCTTTCACTACCTAACACCAATTACAGGGCTGACTGCTCAGGGGTCACATGGAGATGCTGATGCTCTTGGCGACAACTACGTCGCTGGCTGGACTCAGAAACACATTCAGCTTCTCCCCACCCTTCCCCCAGTTTTAAAAGAACTATATGCCCATTAAAGACAGACAAACCCCCTCAGTTCAGAAATGAACACAGCATAGAAACAAATGTCCTCCCACCAGATCGTGACCAGGAACAACCTCCAGGCTGCACTCCCTCAGATGGCACAGCCTGGCCACCTCTCTCCTAACTCCACATTCCCTCTCCCCTGGAGTTCCACACCTAGATCAGGCCTTTCTGGAGTTTTCTTCAGAGGGATTCAACATGTCCCCGCCTAGGCCTTCAGGACACTGTCCTCTCACAGGGCATCCACTCTCGGCCTCCTTTGTCCGTCTGTCTCTCCTCCCTGACCTCTTCTCGTAGGTGTGCCAGGGCTCACACTTGCTTCCTCAGGGATCTCACCCAGTGTCCTGGCCTTAAGCAGCTTCTAGCCAAAGGCCCCTAAACTATGCGTCCAGTTGAGACCCCTCTCTTTCAGACTTGCGACTCACAATGTCCCTTGGATACCCAATGCATTTGAAATTCAACACGCTCAGTACTGAATTCCCGACTCCTTCCCCATTAACCTGCTTCCCCTTCGCCTTCTCCTCACACTGCGAACACCCTTCTGCCACTCGCGCTCTACACGCAATTCATCGGGAAAGCCTGAGACCCCAGACCTGGGAACTTCTCACACCCTACCGTCACCACCCAGGTCCAAGCCACTCTCATATCTCCCTGGAGAACAACGGCAGCATCCTGGCTGCCTCTTCCACCCCATAGACACCTACAGGTCACAAAAAAGCAGGGTGATTCTTCCAAGGTTACCAGTCAGATCATGTCCCTCCTCTGATCAAGACCCTCCTGTGGCTTCCCTTCCACTCAAAGTGAAAGCCAGAGTCTTGGCAGTGGCTCCGAGTCCTGTGTCTGGGTCCCTGTGACTTCTCTGCCCTCACTCTTCCTGCTCTTCTCTGGGATCACTGCTCCAGGCCTCGTTGGTCACCACCGTGATTCTTCCACAGCCCAGCTGTGCTGCTGTCTTGGGGCCTTTGCTCCAGCTTTTCCCTCTCCTCCAATTCTTCCAGAAGCCCACATGGCTCGCTCTCTCACCCTCCTCTCACCTTGCTCAAATGCCATCCCTCAGTGAGCTTATCCTGACTACTTTATTTGAAATTGCAGCTTGGATGAGTGCACACCTGTAATCCCAGAGACTTAGGAGGCTGAGGCAGGAGAAACATATAAGTTCAAGGGCTGCCTCAGCAACTTAGGAGTCCCTGCCTCAAAATAAAAAAATAAAAAGTGCTGGGGAAGTAGCTCAGTGGCTAAGCACCCCTGGGTTCAAACTCTACTACCAAAAAAAAAAAAAAAAAAGAGAGAATACGTATTTTTTATTCCCATCTGTTTTTGGGTACTAGGGATTGAATTCATGGGTGCTTGACCACTGAGCCACATCCCCATCCGTATTTTGTATTTTATTTAGAAATAGAGTCTCACTGAGTTGCTTAGCGCCTCACCATTGCTGAACCCAGCTTTGAACTCACGATCCTCCGGCCTCAGCCTCCTGAGCATCTGGGATTATAGGCATGTGCCATTGTGCCCAGCCTCTTCTAACATTTTTAAAAATTTACTATTTACTATGCTTTTATTGTGTGTCTCCCATCAACTAATATTTAGGCTCCATGAGAACAGAGGCCTCTGTTTCATTTCCCAGTATATCCTACACTGCCGAAGGTGTCTAGCATGGCAGGCTTTCAATAAATGCTCGCCAATGAATGGATGAAAGACGTTAGGCTGTCCAGCTAGTCTGCAGCTACTCTGCAGCCTTTCTGACACAAAGATCCTTTTCAGACCCAAGGCCTCTGGACTCCACTGACTTCCTGCCACTCGGGCACTCTCTCCTGAGTATCCTTTCTCCCTTCCAATCCCCACCCCAGGTACCTGCTATGGCACCAACTGTTTTACAGCCATTGAGGGCTGACTCCTGGCCACTCACCTGAAAGTCCTCCTCGTCCAAGATCTCCTTCCTCCACTTGATCAAGAAGGCCGCACACACATAGAGATGAAAGTGGGAGAACCCTTCTGGTTCAGACTGGGAAGGAAAACAGAGACAGTCCTGACAAGGAGCCAGCTGTGGTCCTCTTAGTTCCAACCCTTCTGGAAGCTGCAGAAGCAGCAGGACATCACTTGCAGGGCAGGGCACCTAGAGGCTGAGAAGACTTAGCAAGGGCCCTGCTCTTGAGGCCAAGGCAGACACAGAGGTAGGAGGTGATGGGAATTTCTGGGCACTCCTCACAGGGCAGGGAGCTGGGCACCTAAGGAACTGCCTGGCACAGAGCGGCAGGGGTCTCTTCATACCTGGTACGTGTCCCACAAGCGGATGGTGCAGCGAAGAGGAAGCTCCCGCATGAGCAGATTATTCATCCACCGAAAGGCAAACTGTAGGTATTCAACCTCGTACCTCCTGAAGTGATTATGCACCTGCTCTGAAACAGGAAGCATCGTGGGCCCTGAAAGCTCTCAGGAGCCCCAAAGGCAGATTCCATTTTTTATCACCCCTCCCTCGGGGAGCCAGACACAGGGGGGCAAACAGGCATCAGACGGCTCTTTGCATTTTGATTCTATCTGATTCTCATAGCAACTGTAGCTCAGGGAGCCCAGCACGTGGAACTAGCCTGACATCCCAAAGTGATGCTCTCGGTGCCCTCTGCCTGCACGGGGCCGCTCTGGCCACAGAACAGGAGACATACGGTTCACTTGGCTGCTGAATCTTATTACTCATCAGAGAAGGAGCCAGAATGGAAAAGAACCTTGGAGGTCACCTTGGCCATTCTCCCAACAGTGAGGAATTCCTCCTCAGCATCCCTGACAGATGGCTAGCCAGCAGGGACTGTGCCACTGCCAGTGAAAGGGGCTCACTGACCCACCAAGGGCAGCTTCTTCCACTGATTTACCGAGTGATTTATCAGAAGGCACTTTACCAACTTCAACAGAATCTAGCCACCTACTAACTCCCAGCCCTTGGGATCAATGTGGTATTCTGACACAAGTCAAAACAAACCGGGTTTCCATTCTACGTGACATCTCTTCAAATAATGCTTACTAGGAGTGTTTTGGTTTGATTGTTTTTTGCATTTCTGGGAATGGAATCAAGGGCCTTGAGGATGCTAGGCAAGTGCTCTACCACTGAACTACAGCCCTAGCTCCTAATATCTTTTTTTTTTAAACTTTGAGACAGGGTCTCACAAGTTGCCCAGGCTGGCTCGCAACTTACGATCCTCCTGCCTCAACCTCCTGAGTAGCCCGAATTATAGGCATAGCCACCAAGTCTGGCTCCTGATACAGTTCTTGAAAGAACTATTAACCATGCTTACTTCAGGGGAATAGAATTTAAGGAAGAAGATAGATTTCTAATTACTACATGTTTTTCTGCATTGTTTAAACTTCTGTAATGAGGAAGTAATACTTCTAAAATGCAAAGAAACGAGATATATACATTTAAAAGCTACTATCTTAGAGTGCCAGGCCTTAATTCATCAGGTAATTATAAGGGCAGGGAA
Source organism: Ictidomys tridecemlineatus (assembly GCF_052094955.1). Lineage (NCBI taxonomy): Eukaryota > Metazoa > Chordata > Mammalia > Rodentia > Sciuridae > Ictidomys > Ictidomys tridecemlineatus. The sequence goes on from NC_135484.1 coordinate 113,632,685, forward strand.
AAAAAAAAGTGGCCAGTGGCAGAAAGCACGGCCTCTGCCCTCTGGAACTGCTCAGCCTCTGGCAGCCAGCGTAGCAACCCAGGAAAAGGCAGCACATGTCCCATGCTAAGCTCTGGAAGAGCGATGCCAGACACTGCCAGTTGGGCCCCAGCATGGGTGCCAACAGCTGGGTTAGGTGATAAGACACAGGAAAACATTCCACTGCACTGTGCAGGAGAAATGGTGAGTAAACAAATAAGGCCAGGAGACTAAAACTCTAAGTCATAACAAAGAGAAGAGTGAGTAGAACCAATCAGGAAGGTTTTCTTTTTAAATATTTTTTTTTAGTTGTCAATGGACTTTTATTTTATTTGTTTTTATGCGATGCTGAGGATTGAACCCAGTGCCTCAAAAACCCCAGGCCAAAAGGGTCCCAGAGAGCTCTAGCAAGTCCTGCCTGCTGGGTTCTCAAAGAGACCTGAGGATCCAGCATCAAGCCTAGGAGTTCCAAGTTACATCACTGCAGAAAGTGTGTATGGCAGCTTAAAAGGCTTAAAGCTAACAGTAATGGGAAGCCACAGGAGGATCCTGAGTAGAAGAGGAGGCGCTGGAACAGTACTTTAGAAGAATGCAAATAGGTGATAGATGGTTTGAAAAAAAGAGTATGGAGGAGGCAAGTCCTTCTAGAAGGAAACTGTAGAAATCTGGGAAAGCTGGACCAGAGATGTGCCTAGGAAGTACAGAAGAGGTAGACAGAACAGAGTTGCTGAAGGAGAACCGACAGAACTGAGATAGAAAACGAAGAGGAAAGAAAAACTTGAGATACCTGCAGAGGCCTCCCCTTACCTTCCTGCTGAGACGTGGGAGGGTGCTGGTGCTGACGACAGCAGTGAGCTACGGGGAAGGGCTAGGAAGGGAGCTGAGGGACCAAGGATTCTGGCTTGTGTCAGAATCATACGGGCTACTGCTAGAGAATTCCTGTTCCTTTGGACCTACCATCAATCCGGCTGACGAGCTCTTCCAGTGCCTTGACTTTCTTCTGGATCCCTGGTTGTGCAAAGGTATAGTTATCCTGCAGACGATACAGAGCCCAGGATGAACAGGGACCCCAAACAGTGGTGCCCCTGCCCCTCAAGTTCACTGAAACTCGTTAAAAAGTACAAGTTATTGTGTGAGGAATGGCCTGTTCAGTGTTGTAATGCTGTTGCTGATGGCTGATCACAGTGTTTCGGGGAACAAAGAATTGCCAGAACAGTGTAGTATGAGTAATGCCTGATGAAGTCCTGCTGGGTGTGAGCACAGCCACAGGGCGCTGTGTGTGTGTGGCAGAATGGAGGGGCCTACTCTGAGGACAGAATCCGTGCACCACACAGATTTTCTCAGACTCCCAGGGACACTAGACAGATGCAAAGCTAACAGAAAGAGATAAAGGAGGAACCACGGTGGGCAGGTAGCCCTGTCTGATACTGAAGAGCAACAAGGGCACTGAAGGCCTGAAGGAGCCTCTGGACCTAGCTGTCCTCACAGAGGAAGAACCAGCTCACCTGGATCCCATCCAGCAGCTTGCTCATGCACCAAAAGCTGTCAGCTTCAATGCTTCGCAGCATGTCCTGAGACAAATTGGTCACGTCAAAGTTCTCCACATCCTCTTCTGTAAAACAAAAGGTGAAGAAAGTCCAGAGGTCTTTTCTAAAAACGAAGAAAGAAAGAGTCTAGTGTCTTCAACAGGGTCCTTCTGACCAGGGGAGAACCAGGCTAACCTGATGTCAAGGAACTGCACCTCGCCTCCCCTTGTCGGGGGGACAAATGGATCCCAGGGAAGTTCCTGAGGGTTTCATTACAATACTGAATAGGCCATTTCTCACACCAATCCCACTGGGATCAACAACTCTTTCTCCTCCTCTGCACTTGTTCATTCAGCTTTAGAAAGTGATAATTCAGGTCTCCTGTTCAATGAGCTATACCCAGCTCACTGGAGACAGTCTGGAAAATTCTTTGATGTCAAAAATTCTGTGAGCTGTCTTTGCACACTCTCACTCACAATTACACGTAGCAAAAATAGCTGGGATCAGATAGCCCACACAATGCATTTTGAGGATGGAATCCCTGAATGCTGATAAGGCAGATCAGCTCATGCGCATGTATGTGTGCATGCGTGCGCGCGCGCACACACATATACATTCTCTCTCTCCTTTTTATTTTTGGCAGTACTGGGGATTGAGCCCAGGGCCTTGAGCTTGTGTAAATGTTCACCACTAAGCTACACCCTGACCCTGAACCTATGGTCCTGTCACTGAGAAGTGAAGGTATGTGCCTGAGGGAGGGTGGACCCAGACTGTGAGTGCTTCTAGGATTTAATTCCACCAAGTTGGTATTCCCCAAGAGGGGTTCTGTAAAACATCAATTCTATAGGATACTTAAGAAAAAAGGAGTTACATAGACAAAAGCAGTTGAGAAACACTGCATTAAACATCTTGGAGATTTATTTATTAATTTATTTTAAGATATTTTTATTAGTTATTGATGGACTTTATTTATTTATTGTTTATATGTGGTGCTGAGAATCAAACCCAGGGCCTCACACATGCCAGGGAAGTGCTCTACCACTGAGCCACAAGCCCAGCCCAAAATACCTTGGGGGTTCCTCAAGATCACAGCATATATTCTGACCAGGGAAGAACCAGGCTAACTTGATGTCAAGGAACTTGCCCCTCACCTCCCCTTGTCAGAGGAACAAATGGATCCCAGGGAAGTTTCCGAGGATCTCATTACAACACAAATGGGCCATTTCTCACACCAATCCCATTGGGATCAACAACTCTTTCTCCTGAGGATTTGAGAAGTTATATGAAAGTCTGCACTAAGTTAACTTGCTTAACTTTGTTTATCCAGCATTTCCCAAGTCTATTTAATCATGGGACCTCTCTAGATAGGATCATCTATCAGCTTCTCACAGGAACCCCACAGTAAGCAATAGGGATTGAGAAGCTGTCTGGTCTGAGAATCAAGTGAGGAAGATGTAAGACACCCTCAAGAAACCTGAAGAAACCGGGCATGGTGGTACAGCTTGTCTTCCAAAGACTCAGGAGGCTGAGGCAGAAGGATCTCAAGTTCAAGACCAGCCTCAGCAACTTAGTGATACTCTGTCTCACAAAGTAAAAAAATAAAAAGGGCTAGAGATATAGCTCAGTGGTAGAAAGCCCCTGGGTTCAATCCCCAGTAATGCAAATAAACAAACCAAAAAGAAAGAAAGAAAAGAATAAAATAAACCTGAAGAAGGAAAGGCCTTGGGATATTTCCTTCTGGCCCCTGTTCAACTCTCCCTTCCTGCCACAAAGAGGTGTAGTAGTAAGAAACGTTCTCCTTGTCCAATAAGGCAGGTTACTGCACGCCTGTCAGAGGCCACACATGGGAATGTTCAGGCCCTTGAATTCCGCACCAAAGGGAGCTTTTCCCTTAGGCCCACAGGTCCTATTTTGAAAACAGGATGTTCACGGCAGACACTTGTGCTACACAGAGACATTGCAACTGACAAAATGTATCCAGAATCCTGCCCTTTTACATTATGGGAATGATTACTAGAGCTGAACCTTCTCATGACAACATATAGATGTAACAACTCTGAGATTCTCACTCTGCTTAAAGAACATGAAGGTGATTAACAACAATAACAACAACAAAATAAATAAATAAATAACCTTTGGAGAGAGTGAGGGTTTCTTGTTAGAAAAATTACGACCCTGGGAATGACCGAAAGGTCCGGCTTGAAGTCTGGCCACAGCCGATACATAAATGTATAAAGTGCTAACCACAGTATCTGGCACACAACAGACACTCAGAGTTATTTTTGATGAAGTTTAAAAGGAATGTATAATGACACAGGAAAGTATGTCACAGTATCAAAGGAAAAAGTAAGGAACAGAATTATTTATGGTAGACTTTCAACTACTGTATATACATTATTTATGTGTGTTTATATAAGCACAGAGGAAAGACAAAACGTATTACAAGGTTTACAGTGCTTAGTCCCCAGGTGGTATAAATGAAGTATTTTATTGTCTTTGAGCTTTACTAGACTTTTCAAAATTTCCACAATAAGCTAATTTTTGATAGTCCCCCCCAAATGCATTATTTCAGAAAAAAAGAGCCACAATTGAGTACACTTGCCTTTTATTACCAAAAAAAGAATAAATAAGATTTTATAAACAACACTAAGCTTACAGAAACTAAGAATTTAGAGAATGTATAAGAGTCCATTTGAGGAACCCCATTAAAAAACAAAACATAATCCTTCCAAGAAATACCATTTGCCTTTTTGTCCTAACTTCAACATTTACTATGTAGTGTTTTGGGGGGTGGCCATATATAGTATTAACTTAGGTAAATGACACTGAGCCTTAAGATCCAGCTCAGAATCTTCCTTTTTCTTTTTGTTTCATATTAAGATCTTTCCAGGTTGCTGGACATATCTCTAGCTCATTTCTGCACCCTTTCTCTATCCATTTCTGCAGGGATTGCCTCCAACTCTCATGACTACAATGTCCTAAGGAATTGTCCTCTTTGAGCCTGTACAAGAACAGCTCTGGGTTGGACTCAGGCAGATCATTCTCTGGACCAGTCTCTCAACAGTGCAGGAGGAAGGAGTAGCCCTTCCTTACAGTGAGCATGGGACTCACACTAACCCAGGCTGGGCAGTAGCTCCCTCATCATGAGAATGGGGGGTACAAGAAAAAGGTAAAACCCACAAGGAAGGTTCCAGATTAAAAAAAAAAAAAAAACAAAAAAACCCTCAACTCCTCGGATATACATTTCCCAGAGGAAGATCCAGAGGTCCATAATATTGGAAGGATCTTCCCCAACCTGGGCATTCCAGGATTCCAGAATGCTGCGGTGGAAATGCAAGTGGAGCCACAGAGGAGAAAGAGCCTGGGGAGCACAGGGGGAGCAGGGCTGTCCCCATAGCCTGTGGTTTTTATTGTCGGACAGAATAGCACCTGGGTGAGGGCACACTCTGAAGCCAGACTGCAGAACTCAAATTCTAGCTCTGTCACCCACAGCTACATGACTTTGGGCAAATTTCCTTTCGAGTCTCAAGTCGTCATCTGTTAAGGTGGTAATATCAGTACCAGTGGCAGAGGATATTTAAGGATTTAAAAAGTTAATTAATATATGGAAAATGCTGACAATAGTGTCTGGGATAAAAAATGCATTATGTAAATGTTAGCAGGCATTATATTATTGTTATTATACAAGATACAAATACATTGACATTTGAGATATAGACTATTATTTGCCACCAAATCTAATCTTCAACAATAAACCCACCCTCCCAAATTGTACCTTAAAATTGGTCAATTTTCAAAGCTTTCCACTTCTACCTTTTGGTCTTAAGGAAGAAATGCAGGCTGGGAATGTAGCTCATTGGTAGAGGGCTTACCTAACACATATGAGGCCCTGGGTTCAATCTCTCTCTCTCTCACACACACACACACACACACACACACACACACACACACACACACACAGAGCTAATAAAATCTAAATCTTAAAAGAAAAAAAAGACGAAATCCAGGCTAGTTACATATGGTCACAGTTGGTCAGATGCCACTCTCGTTAAGGGCACCAATTCCAAACCTTCAGCTGTGCAGGGAGCTGAGGGACCAACAGGCAAGGTGCTGGAGTATTACTCTGGGGCCTCGAGCTGGGGGCTCGTCTGCCCAGCAGCCCTCTGCTCTCACGGACAGGGAGGGGGAGTTCTCTTTTTCTGCCTGCTGGGAGGTTAAGATTCACTCATTCAGTCAAAAACTGTGAGCTGAGTGCACCAGCAAGAAGCAGCCGAGAACAGGAGGAGCAAATGCTCTCTGAAGGGCTTCATTCAGCATAAACAATCTGTTCAGAAGGATCATTAAGTGTCCACTTGAGGAAATTCAACACATAATTGAAGCTGAAATGGGAAACCATGCCAGCCGTGCAGTCTCCAGTGAGGGCAGCGTCTCTGGTTGTCATGACAAGTATACGGCAGCCAGGACTCAGGCTGAGGGACTGAGATTTTTAAGGATATTTTATGGCTATTTTAAGAGGCAAAGCATCCAAAAGGAGGAAATCCAAAAGCTCTTTATAAAAATCAAATTGCCCACTCTGGGCTTGACGAGAACATGCCTATTTATTAGCTGATAAAAGGCAGCTGAGTGGTGGCTCCAGTCAACTGTTTATTTTTCCTGAGGACTCTGAGTCCTGGGCCTGAAGCCACTTAATATATGCCTCACAAACTCCCTGACAGCTTTGGGAAGAACAGGTTTGGCCCAAACTGACAAGAGTAACGCCTATTCACTGCTTCAAGCACTTTCTAGGATCCATCTGAGATCCCAGGGCCATTTTCAGATCTGTGTACCAGTGACTCTGCCTCGCTGGCAGCTGCAGGTGGCCTTTGTTTTCCAAAGCCTCGGATTTACCTGACCTGTGTCGTCGTCTTCTTTTTTTTGCTTTAAATAAAAACTGGACTTCTAAGACTACCTTGCATAATATTTTCTAATCACAGAAGGAGACTGAGGAAAACAACAAATAAAATCTTTTTTGGCCATGTGTCTAAAGAACCTCATAAAACAGAAACTTAAACATTTTTTAAAATTTTTATTTACTTATTTTTAGTTGAAGTTGGACACAATGCCTTTATTTATTTTATGTGGTGCTGAGGATCGAACCCAGGGCCTCGCACGTGCTAGACGAGCGCTCTATCACTGAGCCACAACCCCAGCCCCAAAACTTTTTATCTGGGAAAACAGTTTTGAGAAAAGTGCCAAAGTGCTGGGGATGCATCTCAGTAGAGTGCTTGCCTAGCGTGTAGAAGGTCCTGGGTTGGATCCTCAGCATTATAAGAAACAAAAGAGAAGAAGAAAAGAAAAGAAGTGCCTAGGACTTCATCTGATCAATTTTATAGAATTTCTAAGTGGTTCAGGCACTATGCACACTTATTGTTGGTGTTGTTAATCTGTCACTTCCAGGCAAGGACCTGGCAACACTGCCATAAACCTTCAGTATGTACAACAGGGTGCAGTGGCCCCTTGGACAAACCAGGAAAGCCAAAGCACCTGACATCTATGTCAGGGGAGTTGCTTTCTGAAGAGGAGATGTTGCTCCAGAGGTGGGTGGAGGGAAGGCTTACTATGAGGCCCTGGTTCTGTAGCACCAGGTCCATGTTTCTGCCTGTCAGAGGAGACATGAGATTCTGAAGATAAAAGGAAGAACCTGACCATAGAACCTTCCTGACACTGCACCTGTCAATCAGGGCAGCAACTGGTGACTCAGAATGATATGAACTCTGGCTATTCACCATGGGTGTTCTTGTGTCACAACACCCTGGTTAAAATTACTTTTAAAAACCAATATACTACTTTGTATATAACCAGAGATATGAAAAAATGTGCTCTATATGTGTAAGATGAATTGTAATGCATTCTGCTGTCATATGTAACAAATTAGAATTTAAAAAATAAAATTAAGGAAAAAAAACCCTAAAAAAAAATATACTAGTGGGGCGTGATGGTGCACAGTGTAATCCCAGCTATTTGGGAGGCTGAGGCATGAGAATTGAAATTTCCAGGCCAGCCTCAGCAACTTAGTAGAGACCCTGTCTCAAAATAAAAACTAAAAAGGACTGGGATATAGCTCAGTGGTAGAGTGTCCCTGGTTTAATTCGTAGTATCAAAACAAAACACTAATGCACCTCCAAGTTTTCTTTATTTTCCTTAGATTCCTATACTGTTTTTGCTTTCATTCAGTAAATATTAGAAGCTCCTGGGTAGGTCAGCCTCTTGGCACTGCTGTGGGACCCAGATTATGAGCCCAAACACATAAATGTTCAAGTTAAGGGCACAAAGGAAGAGCAAGGTCCAGCACAAACTAAAGACCACTCACCCACAGTGGTAAATGTTAGGTCGGTGGTGGCGACTTGGTGGCTACTTGGAACAAAGCAGCCCGCGCGGGAAAAGAACATCAATCAGATGCTGGCAGAAATGCCTGTCAATCAGCCAGATCTCCTGACTAACGCCTGTCAATCAGCAGGACCCCCTGGCCAATCCTGGAGTTCAGCCAACTCCCCTGACCAACTCCAAGGGGGCAAGGGACCCTAGAGACACCTTTTCCTGTCCCAAGCCCTTCCCTTCCTGCTGTAAGCCCCATAAAAGTCCTGTCCGGTCGAGCTTCCACGCGGTTTCTCCTCAGACCCTTCCCCTGTCCCCTCTGTGGGTTGATCCAGTTCCGCCAGGGAGTGATATCTCAATAAAGCCTGTTCAGCAGCCCTTTTAAATCTGCCTCCTTTGGTCGCTGCCTGCCCAGCCTGATCTGACAGTAAATACCACCCTCAGTCACACTGAGTATTTCCATCACCCCAGAAGTTTCCTCATGCTCCTCCCGGTCAGCCTCCCACCAGAGGCAACCTTTGTCCCCATCTCTATCGCCATAGATTAGTTCTGCCTGCTTATGAACTTCAGATACACGGAATCAGACAATATGTACTTTTTTTGATTATCTGGCATCTTCTGATCAGCTTAATGATTTCTGAGATTTCCATGTTGTTACATCTAATTGTTTGTCTTTCACTGCTGAGTACTATTCCCTTGTATGAACAGCTGTTAATGTATATTTGGGTTGTTTTCAGTTTTCATCTGTATGAATAAAGTTGCTATGAATATTCTTTTTTAAAAAATACTTTTTAGGGGGTTGTGGCTCAGCAGTAGAGTGCTCGCCTAGTACTTGCAAGGCCCTGGGTTTGATCCTCAGCACCACATAAATAACCAAACGTCTTGTGTCCAACTACAACTAAAAAATATATATATTTTAAAAAATTGTTTTAGTTATAGATGGGCATCTTTATTTAATTTATTTACTTATATGTGGTGCTGAGAATCAAACCCAGTGCCTCACACCCGCTAGGCAATTGCTCTACCACTGAGCTACAACTCCAGCCCACTATGAATATTCTTGAACAAGTCTTGGGGGCTATCGGTTTTCCATTTTCATTGAATAAACAATAAAGGTAAAAGGCAAGGCTTTTAGACTAATTTGCTTATGGTCGTAACCCTAATGCCTAGAGCAGCCACTGGCACAGCACAGGTGCCAGCAAGCCCTTGCTTATGTGTGCTGGACTCCAGTTCCATCCCTCAGGAAGGAGAACTTTTGGCCAACTCAGCCCAGAATCAGAGAAGTGTCGTTACTGCCCTCCAGTGGCCAAGCCCAGCAAAGCGTCACAAACTCACTGTCCAGCAACATTTCCATGGAATTTTCATTCTCTCATTCATCTAGATAGACACGTGGGGAAGGCCTATTTTAGACACCAAAATGAAAGTACTGGGAATATCAACAAACTTAAAATAGTCTTTGGCCTCCAAGAATGATAGTCTGGTGGCAGAGGGCGGGAGGGAAGCACAATCCTGGTGTGGGAAGTGGGAGAAGCGAACAGGCTGTGGTGTGCTACTGGGTAGGAGGAGGGCATGCGCCTGAGATGAGGGGTGCTGGCAGCGTGGGCGTGGGGGAAGGCTTCCAAGAGGAGGGAGAGTCTTAAGACATGCATGAGGGTTCATCCAGGGATAAGGAGATGGTGGAGCACAAGGCTCTTGTCTTAAGGAACGAGGTGGAAGCAGCCTGCCCAGGTCCTTGCACACTAACTTGGAGAACCCTGCTGCTTAAAATTCTGGGTTTTTGAGATGGGGTCTTGTGTTGTCCAGGCTGGGTCTGAACTGGGCTCAAGTAACCGCCTGCCTCAGCCCCCCTGGGACTACTGGTGTGAACCACTGCACCCTGCTGAGAACCTGGGCATTTCACCAGCGGGTGATGGAATGTTCTCGGGCTTTTAGGCAGAGGAGCTGCGTGGGCAAGTAGGTGTGGAAGACAGGCTGAATGGGCCAAAATGAGACAGAAAAATCTGCTTGGCCATTTTGTCAATTCAGACCTGACCAACCAGTCAAAAGCACAGAGAGGAAGAAACAGATTCCAAAAAGATTTGACGCATAAAATCATTAGTGTTGTAATTGACACAGAAAAATGAGAAAAGAGAATTATAGATAATTCTTAGCATTTCTGAATTTGGTGACAGGAAATATAGCCAACTGAGAGAAAAGGGTTGCTAGGTGAGGGAAGAAGAGGAGACAAACAGTTTGGAGAGCTGAGGGGTAGCAAATATTGCCAGTTTTCTTCAAATTGTTCCTTCTTACCTCCTTGTTAATCAGCTCCCCAAGGGTATTTGATAGGACCCTTAGGTACTAGCCACCTGGGCACTAACATCATGTACAGTTTGGGGATATGTTCTTAAATGGAAGGAGTATACTTTTTTCCTTTGTTCTCTGTGTTGGCTGGAATACAGGTACAGTGGCTGGAGCACAAGCAGTCCCTTGGATCATGAGAAGGAAACCACATGGCTAAATATGGCAGAACAAGAAAAGAGAGGAGTCTAGATCCCTGATATCTTGGATCAGCATTTAAGTCCTAGACTACTTTCTTCTGGACTTTTAACATGAAAGAAATAAACTTTCCTATTTTAGTTATAGCACTGTTATCTGGGATCCTCTGTTGTGTGTAAATGTGCTAATCCTAACCGATCCCCTATGAGATATGTGGGTGGAAGTGTCACACAGGGAACTGGACACAGTCACAGATCTGAGAAGGACTTCCTTCCTGGGAATTCCACTGCTATCCTGCTTCTAAATAAAACCTGCAGTGAAAACCCTACTATGCTACCACATCTGAAAAGTTTTTTCACAACTGGTCTCACATTTTGCCTTGAAAGAAACTAACCAGGCATCATTCCTCTTCTGAAACCAGGACACATCATGAGCTCTGCTCTCTGCACACCACTTAGCAGTTACTGTTAAGTAGTTTATTTTGATGATGACCTCACTGTCAATCACACAGGCTCTTAATATGTTCAGAGCTGGATCAATAACAAACCTAAGCCCAAATGCTCAGAGGTGAGACTCTAGAGGTATACCACAGACTCACAGATCCAGTCCAGAGACTCTCTCTTCACCATGACCCTCTAGCATTTCACCAGTGAACCTGGGCACAGCTGATTGATCTGCAGAGGAGCCACTTTCACAGAAGCAGCTGCCTTCTGCAGATGGAGAAGCTGCCTGGGGGGCCAGGCTACAGACTTCCCTCCCAACTTCCTCAAAAGGGAGACACCAGATCTCCCCGTTTACAACTATTTTACAACATGATAAAACTAATAGAGGTTGTAGAGAATGGACAGGGAAAGTGATGAGAGAGACCAAACAATGTCCTGGGGCACATGGATCCTGTAGCTCTATTGGGGCTGATTCCCCATGCCAGGTCAGTGGAATGGGGCAGTGGAGTGACATCTGCACAGGATGACAGAGCGGCTGTACGGTGTTCCATGGGGAAGGACAGCCAAGGCTTCCTGCAGCAGGGAGGGTCACATCAGAGGGGTCAAAGCAAAAAGCCTTGTATACCAGCTGCCTTATCAGAATGTGGTATCATTAGAGACGTGGAGAAAAGCAGCAATATTACCAAACAACAGAACCATTGTTGAAGACAGCAAACAACGTTGTACTTCTGTTAAGAAAGGCCTTGAGGCTGGGAAGAAATCCTACTGACTTCACACACAGTAGAATGCTTGCCCAGCATGTGTGAGGCCCTGGGTTCAATCCCTAGAACTAAAAAAGCAAAACCAAATAATAAAACAAAAATCTTAATTTATGTCTATCGACTGATAAGTAGATAAATTTAAGGTGTAGCATATCATCATCATGAAATATTTGGCCACAAAAAGGAATGAAGTATTAATACATGTCACAACGTGGCAAGTCCACAGAGACAGCTGGTGGCTTAGTCTTTTGGGGGCTGTGGGGTAGTAATGGGTGGTGCTGGGGATTGAACCCAAGGGCTCACACACACTAGACAAGCATTTTACCAATGAGCTACAGCCTCAGCCCCGGGGTTTATTTTTGAAGTGATAAAATGTTCTAAAATTGATTGTGTAGTTATACAATTCTGTAAATGCACTAAAAACTACTGAAATGTACACTTTTAATGGATGAATTATACGGTATATGAATTATATATCTCAATAAAGTTACCAAAGAACCCCCATAAAATTTAATTTAAAAATTACTACAACTCCAATAAAAATTCTACAGGGTTCCCCCACCTCCTAAACTTGACAAACTGATTCTAAAGTTCCTCTGAATGGACTTGGAGGACATTTTACTAAATGAAATGAGCTATTTATAGATGGACAAATACTAATGATTGCACTAAGAAAGCAGCTGGAACAAGCCAAGCTCATAGAAACAGAGGAAAGAACAGTGGTTGCCAGGGGCAAGGAGAGAGGCAGTTGCCATATTGTGGGTACAAAGTTTCAGTCATGCAAGATGAATACTTTCTAGAGATCTGCTGTGTAACACCGTACCCACAGTTGACAATACTCTATTGTGCATGTCAAAATTCATTAAGAAGGCAGGGAGTGGTGACATATTCCTATAATCCCAGCAATTTGAGAGGCTGAGGTAGAAGAATCACAAATTTATTTGAGACTCTATCTCAAAATCTAAAAAAAAAAAAAAAAGAAAAGAAAAAATCTTCAAGAAGGTAGACTTCATGCCAGGCACTGTAATCCCAGAAGGAAGATCACAAGTTCAAAGCCAGCCTCAGCAACTTAGTGAGGCCCTCAGCAACTTAGGTTTTAAAATCCTATTTTAAAATAAAAAACAAAAAAGGATTGTGGCTCAGTGGTTAAGAGCCTCTGGGTTCAATACCCTGCTACCAAAAAAAAAAAAGAGAGAGAGAAACTTAATGTTAAATGTTATCACAGTAAATTTTTAAAAAGATAAAAATAAGTAATTAAAAAGTTCATCTGAAAGAAGATCCAAGACAATTTTCAAAAAAGGATGAGAGTGGAGCCAGGTGTAGTGGTGCACACCTGTAATCCCAGCAACTTGGGGGCTGAGGCAAGAGGATTACAAGTATAAATAAGGCCAGCCTTAACAACTTAGCAAGACCCTGTCTCAAAATAAAAAATTAAAAAGGGCTGAAGATGTAGTTCAGTGGTTGAATGCCCCTGGGTTCAATTCCCAGCACAACAACAAAAAGGATGAGAATAGTTCTAGATTTAAACACACACACACACACACACACCCCACATGATAAAATAAACCCAGCTCTCTCTGCTGACCGATCATCATGGGAGCGGCTTCCCTTTGCCACACTCTTCTGCCATGATGTCCTGCCTCACTTTGAGCCCCAAGGAATGGAGCCAGCCACTTAGGAACTGAAACCTCTAAAACCATGAGCTGCCCCAAAACCTTTCCTCCTCTACAGTTGTTCTAATTGGGTCTTTTAGTCACATCAGTGAAAAGTTGACTATAACAGAAATTGGTAGCTAGAAGTGGGGTTGTTGCTGTGACTAACCTGACCTTGTGGTTCATAAGTTTTTGGAGCATTTTGGAATTGGTGGGAAGAATTTTGAGATGCTTAGCAGTGCAAGCTGGAAATGCTTTAGACTGTTGTAAGTGGTGATAAACCCATGCCTGGCTTTTCCTAACCAGATAACAACCCTCTCTGAAGCTCTAATGACCCTCATAAATTCTGATGTTGGAGCCAGCTAAAATATTAACTAGGCTTTGTGTTATGCTTGTCAAAATTTTGTTATCTGTAAGTTTTCAAACCCCTCTTTGTATAACTTTCTGTGCTATAAAGCTGTGCTCCTAGAGAGCTGCAGGATTGTCTTCTGTTCCCACGATTTTTGGGAGACACATTGGCAGATGGAAATTATAAGCTTGCTTTAATTTGATTTCAATTGGAATCAGTGGTCTTTTCTTTGTGTCGTGGTCTAACAGCGGAGCTTAATGGCCGATTCTGGTGGGAGCTCAGAAGATTAGAATGGCAATAGGACCATGGACAGGGAAGAGAGGGATCAAGAAGGTTCAGAGGAAGACTGTAATGGAATTTGGAGTAGAGGCCATTTGTGTTATGTTCTGCCTAAGAAGGTATCTGCATTTTGCCCTCCTGAGACTTTCTGTGAGGCTGATTTTTAAAGCAATGAACTTCTTAATCTGGCAGAAGAAATTCCTAGGAAGCATAGCATTCAGGAAATGGCTTGGATAGTGCTGGTGGCTTTTAATCAAATTTATTGTGATAATCAGGAGCAGAAAGATTTAAAAAACATGAACTTGAATGATGAGAGTAAAACTAGGGCTAAGGAAGTTGTAATTGTTAAAGACAGTAGTGCCACTAAAGAAATGCTAAAGACTTTGCCCAGAGCCAAAGAGAAAGATGGCTTGAAGGCATCTCAGGAGCTGGCAAGACCACACCCAACTCAAGTTCAAGGAAGTAAAAGTGAAAATTCTCGAGACCAGTGGGGCGCCCCTTCTTGCACAAGGGGGCCTGGGAAATTTTTTCAACATGTTCAGACACTCAGTGGCTACTGCAGCCAGGGTCCCTGGAGGCTGGGCTACTGCTTGAGACAGCAGCAGACCTTGGTGTCAACGTGATGCTGGTTCTGCAGGAATGCAGGATGCTGGAGGCAGGGGGTCATGGAGGCTTCTACCAAGATTTCAAAGGAAGGCCTGGCAGGCCAGGCAGAGTACAGCAGGGTCTTCGTCCCTGCAGGCACCCCTTGAGAAATCAAAGTGTGCAGATGTGAGGAGAAAGCTGAAGCTAAAGTGGACATCCCTGAGATTAAGACATGCCAGTAACGTGCTAATAATCGTCCTAAGAAAGCTGCAGGAATAGAATAGAGATAAGCCAAAAGAAAGGCCACTTGGGCTACAACAAACAAGCTCTTTGGAGAAGACATCATGCCATGTGCTGCAGATGCTGGATACAGAACTACAGGACCTGTTTGCCCAGCTGAATTTCAGTCTTGCTTTGGTCCTATCCCTTTTTTTCTATATGCCTAATTTTGTGAATGAAAATGTTTTCCCTGTACCATTATATATTGGATACTTGTAAATTGTTTTTAATTTTATAGGAGCTCACAATGTGAGATTGCCTTGAGCCTCAGAGAAGACTTTGGACTTGAAATTTGAGCAATCTCAGAACTATTAAAACTATGGGGACTCTTGGGAATAGACTATATATTTTTTGCATTTTAGATAAGTATGAGCTTATGCAAGAAGGTTCAGAGAATAAATGATTGGGTTGTGAGAACCTTAGGTCAATCAGTGAATTGATCCCCTGATGGGATTAAGGGTGGTAACTGAAGACTGGTAGGGTGTGTTTGGAGGAGGTGGGGCACTGGGAGCCAAGATTCTGCCTCATCTTGAGCCCTGAGGAATGGAGTCAGCCACTTAAAGGACTAAGACCTCCGAAACCGTGAGCCCCTAAATAAACTTTTCCTCCTCTACAGTTGTTCTGGTTAGGTCTTTAAGTTGCAGCAGCAAAAAAAGCTGATTAAAAAGAATGCAAAACAATAAATACGTGTCCTACCACACTAGGCTATTAAAAAAATTAAAAAATAATAAATAAATCCAAGCCCTGTGGTACTTGGATTTTAATAAATTTATAAATTTATAATATATTATAAATACTATAAATATTTTGTATCAATGAAAAAACAATTATTTATTAATGGTATTGAAACAACTAGTCCTCCAATCAGAATAGTCCCACAAGAAAATAAATGATTAATGGAAATTTTAAAAGCTAAATGTAAAAATGATACCACAGAAGTATCAGAAGAAAACAGTGTAGAGTATTTTTACAATCTTGGAGTGAGGAAGAAAAGATTTCCTAAGCAATCCAAATACCCTAAAGAAGATCTTTCCTTCACAGTCTTCATCATAGTGTGGCTCCACAGACAGGGCCCACTGTTGTCTTCTTTAGTCACTAGTCCCTGACACCTAGTGAGAACTCAATAAATACCTGCTGAATGGACAGAGCTGACTATATAAAAATTAGTAAGTTCCATATAAGAAGACACAATAAACAAAATTTAGAGATAAATGATGGCCAGGGGAAAAATATTAGGTTGAATCATCAAAATTCTCATGTAGGGAAGTGAAAAATAATTGAGCATTACCAACTTCATGATACCTCCACCACCTCCACCAACACACACACACACACACACACAAATTTGTTTTTTGTTTTGGTGGTACTGGGGATTGAAACCAGGGCACAGTACATGCTAGGCAAGAACTCCACCACTGACAGTCTCGCTAAGTTATCCAGGTTAGCCTTAACCTTATGATCCTCCTTCCTCAGTCTCCCAGAGTCACTAGGATAGGGGAGTATGCCACCATGCCTGGCCTCAAGTTTTTTTTTTTTTTTTAACTACTTTGGATCAGAGAATGTTGTAGGGAGAGCCTTTAGATGTACAAGGACAAAGATCTCAGTTGAGATATCCCCAGGTCAAATAGCAAGAATTAAGTTTTTTTTTTTTTTTAAAGAGAGAGGGGGGGGGAATTTTAATATTTATTTTTTAGTTATTGGCGGACACAACATCTTTGTTTGTATGTGGTGCTGAGGATTGAACCCGGGCCGCACGCATGTCAGGCGAGCACGCTACCACTTGAGCCACATCTCCAGCCCAAGAATTAAGTATTAAGGTCAGAAAATCCAGATTTGAATTTGGGAATCTCTTTAAATCTCTGATCCTTGGATTTCTCTTCTATAAAGCAGGCTGGTACATCTACCTTAAAGAGATATTTGGTTCTACTAAATAAAATCAGGTTTGTCAAGGTACTTTAGAAAAGGTAACGTGATTTAAAAATCAGGATGCTATTACTGCTTGAGGTGGCAAGGCCCTAGGGTAAAAAACAAGGGCTAAAGCGACATATTCCTTAGGTGAAGAAAGATGGATGGGAACTGAGAGATTCAAAAAGCTTTATCAACCAATTATATAACACATGGACCTAATCTGGACTCTATTCAATCTTTTGAATAAATTTATAAGAACTGGGAATTTATGGACACTGGTTGCACATTAGATTATATTAAAGAGCTATTATTACTTTTTAGATGTATTATGGCTGTGTTTCCTTGTCTTATTGTTTCAAAATAATTTACAAGGTGAAGCGGTAGAGAATTGGCAAAAGTGTTGATAAATAAAACACTGCTAGAGTTGGGTGATGGACATAGTGGGTATAAAATATGATTTTTTTTCTATTTTTACATGTATTTGAAATTTAGCATGATTGGATATTTTGGGCCCCTCTTTCTAGGTCAGGAGGTCCTGAAGACCATGTGAGATGAGCTGTAGAAGTGAGACTATGCAGGCTGGCCTAGACTGGCCCTTCGGGAAAGCAGAAAGGCCCACCCTGAGCAGATGCCACAGGTCAGCAATGGCTTCCCTCGTTGACAGGTGCAGCTGATTGTCAAAGACTAGGATCAGAAATCAGTTCTATCTATCACAGAAAGGCAGGAGCTTCATTGAACAGATGGGGTTGAGGTAGGAGTGAGATGGGCACTCTTGGAAAGTAAAGGGAAGCTTGGTAGAAAATACAAATGATGGCTAACAAGGTAATGAAATATCCAATCTGAACTATAGCTGTATGTGTGAATGCATGACCAATGTGATTCTGCAACCTGTATACTCAGAAAAATGAGATATTATATCCCATCTGATTCAAATGTAAGATATGTCAAGGTCATTGTAAAAAAAAAAGTCACTGGGCATATCAGCAGATAAATAAAGCTCAAGAGACATAAAAAAAACACAAAACTATAGCTGTGTTCTTAGCATGTAAGAGGAGGAAAAGAGGGAGAGAGAGGGAGACGAGGGAGGAAAAGGTAAAAGAAGGAAGAGCAGGAAAGAGGAAGAAGAAGAAAGCAATGACTATTACAAGAAACAATCCCCCCGGTCTGGGGATGTGGCTCAAGCGGTAGCGCGCTCGCCTGGCATGCGTACGGCCCGGGTTCGATCCTCAGCACCACATACCAACAAAGATGTTGTGTCCACTGAGAACTAAAAAATAAATATTAAAAAAAAAAATTCTCTCTCTCTCTCTCTCAACTCTTTCACTTAAAAAAAAAAATCCCCAAATTCCAATAAATCAGCTGAACTACTTTCTTTTTTTGCTACTGGTTATTGGATCCAGGGGTGCTTTAACACTGAAATCCCCAGCCCTATTTATTTTTTATTTTTGAGATAGGGGCTCACTAAGTTGCTGAGGTTGGCCTTGAACTTGTGATTCTACTGCCTCAGCCTCTGGAGTCACTAGGATTACAGACAGGCATCACCATGACAGACTTGAGCTACTTTCCTAATACAGTTAAAAACACAGTAGAATTAAGTTGCCTCCTAAAGTTGACCCATTATTCAGGGAGTGATAAAGTGCTCTAGAAAAGGCTTTCTTATGTTTCTGGATGCTAAATTTTAACTAGTTGTGCTTTCTTCTTAGGATCACCTGAAAGAGTGGACAAGAATGACCTTCCACCCTCACTCCCAGTTCCGTGTGTGTGTGTGTGTGTGTGTGTGTGTGTGTGTGTGTGTGTGTGTACGCGCGCACACGTGCATGCACACATGCTTGTAGAACTGAAGACTGAACCCAGGGGTACTCTACCACTGAGGCTATAACTCCAGCCCCCCCACTTTTTTTTTTTTTGAGAAAGTACCTCACTAAGCTGCTGAGTCTAGCCTTCAACTTGAAATCCTCCTGCCTCAGCCTCCTGAGTAGCTGCTGTTACAGGTGTGTGCCACAATACCAGGCCTTACCACCAGTTCTACCTTGGCTGCTGCTATTTAAGCAAAAGAAGGGATGATATTCTGTTGCCTTGACTTTTTGAGACTGTCTCATCAAAGACCATCCTTTTGTTTCCCATCAGAAAACCTGAACTGGATGGACCTATTCCTCAAAAGCCCCAAATAACTCATCACCCCAGAGCCTAAAGTAAAAGGTTCTAATTCTGGCTCTGCCACCAGTAAGTAGGCAGAATCCCTCAGAACTCACCTATGAAATGAGGGCCTGCAGGGGATGATTTTCCAAGTCCCTTTCCACATTCTTATTCCTACATGAGCTTCTCTTGCCCTGACTAAGGAAACAAAGCCTCCATGTCCCCGTGAACCTCTAAGCACAAGTCATCAAGGAAACCAAAGAGGAGAAACAAGACCCTCAACTCCTTTCAAGACTCTGCTTCATTTAGGGGGGACCATGAGAAAGCCCAATTGCAACCATAAATCACCCACTCTCCAAAGTGAGGGGAACCCAGTAAGGCAAAGGTGAAGGAGGAGGGTTAGGAATTAAGGTCCTGGGGTTCTCCCTGGCCCAACTTGTCTCCTCCAATACAAGCTGGATTCTCATACCCCAACTTCTTGTCCCCTACATGTCCATATCCTGCTCCTAAGATCTAGCACATGAACTGAAGCGTCAAGGCCTGATGCACAACCCAAAATGCCAACACTTATGGACGGGAGCCTGTGTCTGAGTTCAAAGTAATCCTAAAACAACCTCAAATAAGCCATCAGACCATTTTGTTCATGGCAGAACATAAATACATCACCTTTTTCATTCTTGTGACAAAACAGGTCTTTTGAGGTGAGACCTGTGATCATCTCAAGAGATGAACCCCAGGCTGGTACCACTGTTAAACATTCCAAAGCCACTATCTGTCTTTTTTAGCAGGACATACTGGCTGCACTCTTGGGAGAAACAAACAAACAGATGGCAGATGAGAAAGAGTGACAGCTCATTCAACTCAGTGCTCGTGCTTCTTACCCACATATTCTGAGAGGAAGACGACAAAGAACGGAGTGACCAGGTCATTAATTCCCTGGACATACCCACTGGCAGGGTGTCGGATGGCCCAAATAAATAGAATTCTTTCAAAGATCTAGGAAAATGAGAAAGAAAGAAGACGCGAGTGTTAAATCACGGGGACACACTCCCGCCCTCCACTTACCTACCACACAGTTTATCTCGGGATTGGCGTAGAATTTGGGAGGAAATTTTTACATTCTGTGGGACAAAGGAAGATATAAATGCAGAGTTTCTAACGCACTAATTGTTTTTAAGGTAATTATTGCCCTTTATCTTTCAGTATCTGGTTCCTGTGACATAAAAATTGGGAAAAGGATAGCATAATGACACAAATGACTTAGAAACAGGCTCACTATGGATGTCACTAATTCAAGCCAGCACATTCTCATTTCTGGATGCTGCTTCTCTATTTCCAGGATCAAGATATCGGAGCATTCTAGTCTGATACCTTTCTCTAAATCTTTTTTGGTCATCACAGAAATTAAAGAGGAAATACCTTCTCCACCGCCCCCTCACCCTGCTGAGAAGGAAGGAGATCTAGATTTAGCTCCATTCTTGCCTGACTAGGAACAAGTGACAGACTATACATGCAGGAAGTCCCTTCTTATATCAGGATGCAACCCAGACATCTGCTAGAGTTAGGAAGTCAAAGAAATCAAATTCTCTGGACTCACTCAGCTGGGACTTAGAAAAAGAGAAAACTGCTGGGGTCCCCAAAGGAGAACCTCTGGGGTAAAGTATATTGGTCACAAGAAGCCATATGTCTAAGCCGGGGATACAGAAAACATCTTTACAGCCCCTTATCGGAGTCCTGCCCCGTCCAATCCAACTAGATTCCCCTCTGCTTGCATTAGGCCCTCGGGGCTTCTCCTCCCTATTTTCTCCGTCTGAAGACACCTGATGTCTGGCTTCATCCTATTGACCACAATTCCTGGGCCAGACACATTCTTGACAATGGTTTTTTGACTGGGCTGCCACACCAGAGGAATGGCAGAGGTGACAGTTAGTGTGTGCAGGTGGGGAAGGAGTTCAGAGGGCCTCCCTAGCACACACACTCTGTGGGGTTCCAACCAGCTAGCTCTGGGGTCAGTCCTAAGCAGGCAAGGTCTTCTAGGGAGACCAAGAAAAAGGAAATGGTTATATGGTTTTGGAGATGGTTATTTATTATAGGGAAACATCTACAGACACAATAAAGGCTGTTTCTCAGCCCCTATGTCGGATGGTGGGGTCAGAGAGGGCTGAGAAACAGCTTCCATGCAGTGAGAACAAAACCCTGTCAGGAAGTGAGCGGCCCTCTGCCTGCACTGCACTCACCAGCTTGCTGTCTGTGGTGTGGGGAAGCGGGTGGGGCACTCGTTTATATCAGCCCGACACTAATGGGAGCCTTCTTGCAAAATGACCTCTCGCCTTCTTGAAAATATAGCTCGAGCTATACCAAAATTATTTCAGAAAATCTCAAGAATTCTCTGCCCCTCTTTGTTTCCCTGCACGTCTGTGGCCTTTGTCTGTCTGGACACCTTTTTAACAAAGCTCCTCCAGGGGCTGGAGTGTGGCTCAGCGGTATAGCACTTGCCTGTCCCCAGGACAGTCTTTCTTGGGGCCTTCCCAGGGTTTCTATGCCACACTACTGGGCCCTTGTGAATGAATACACAGACCCTTGGTGACTGGCTTTAACAATGGCCAAGTGCATGGAGACCTGTAGTAATGCCTCCATAGTAAAAGGATGGGACAATGCAGACACACCCACACTGTACGAGCAAAAGCATCTGAAGGGCATCAAACCTGGCGACCCGGGACAACATGGGATCTGCGCTACAGGAAAAGACGTGGGATCCTGCCCTACAGACAGAAGGGGACAGGATAACCCCTGAAGGTCTCCTTTCAGCTCCTCTGCTAGTGTGAGTGGTTCTGACTTACTTTTGAGAGAGTTCTCAATTATCTTTCAGGTTTACAAAGCAAGCCTTTCAGAATTCAGTGTTGCTTACTTCTTGCTTCTTGGTTGGGGTTTTTACTCTGCCTAAGATGACTACAGCCCATATCATGAAAAGGTGATTTGAGAAAAAAGACAAAGCTGGGCCTGAGGCACAGCACACGGGTGCACACGGGCAATCCCAGCAACTCAGAAGTTGAGATAGGAAGATCTCAAGTTGGAGGCCATCCTGAGCAATTTAGTAAAATAAAAAGGGCTTGGGGTGTAGCTCAATGGTAAAGTGCTTCCCAACTTGCATGTGGCCTTGAATTCAATCCCCAGCATCTCAAAAAACACAACAAAAATAACAAACAAACACATACACACAAAAAAAAAAAAGAAAGAAAGAAAAAGAAAGAAAGAAAGAAACTGTGAAGAATAAAGTTTGAATTTCCATATTCATTTTCAGATTCCACACTAGGAAAGCCTTTTGAACAACTACTTTCCCATCTCCAAGGTTAGAGTAAGCTTGCACAAAGAAAGGATAAGTATCTGAATATCATCAAGTTAAAATAAGGAATAAGCAGGGTTAGCCAGGCACACGCATCCTGAGACTTGGAGGCTGAGGCAGGACTGCAAGTTCAAGGCCAGCCTCCACAACATGGCAAGACCCTGTCTCAAAACAAAAAAATAAAGAAAGGACTGGGGATGTAGTTCAGTGGTAAAGTGCCCCTGCAGGGTTAAGTAGTCGGAAGCTGAATGCTGAGTGCCTGAATGCTGAGTTCCAAATGTTTTCAGCTTCTTTTTTTTTTTTTAATTGGTTCTTCTTGGTTAAACATGATAGTAGACTCCATTTTGATAAAATTATACAAGTATAGAATAGGTTTTTAGCCTCTTTTGAACTGAATCTTCTAGGTAAAATAATGGTGTCAGCCTCAAAATATTCCTTATGACATTGGTAAGTCATGAGGAATCCCATCAGTAAAGACACTTATGTTTAAATAGAATCATGAATATTGTCCAGAGTCAAATAGAAATTATTTTTGAGCATTTTTACCATCATCCCTATTATGAGAGTTGAAATCAATTCAAAGAGCATTAGCACTCAGCGTCCTGGCTACTGCAAAGCTACAAAGGAAATTCCTGATCTCAAGGTGTTTATAGTTAGCACTTGTGCCAAAAGATAACAGCCCTATTGACCTTCCATGTGCTTCATTAACTTGTTAGGTCTCAAAATATCACTATTAATTTTACTTCTGGGTTTAATCTCTGAAGAATTTAAAACAGGGACTAAAACAAACATTTGCACATATGTTCACTGTGGCATCATTCACAATAGCCAAAAGGAAGAAGCAACCCAGGTGTCCATCGATAATAAATAAATCAACAGCATGCATTACATACATGCAATTGAACATTATTCAGCCTTGAAAAAGGAAGGAAATTCTGACACATGTTACAACAAGAACGAGCCTTGAAAGACATTATACTAAGTGAATTGAGCCAGTCACAAAGTAAAAAACATTATGTAATTTCATTTATTTGAGGGACCTAGAGTTGTCAAATTCAAAATGCCAGTTGTTAGGGAATGGGGGATTATTATTTAATGGGTAGTGAGTTTCAAACTGAGAAGATGAATAAAGATCTGAAAATGGATGATGATGATGTTCACACATCCAGTAAATCACTGTCAGTGAACTGTCCACTAAAATGACTAGGCACAATGGGGCACGCCTATGATCCTAGCTACTTGGGAGGCTAAGGCAGGAGGATGGAAAGTTCAAGGCTAGCCTGGGTAACTTAATGAGACCTTGTCTCAAAATAAAATTTTAAAAGGGCGGTGACATAGCTCAGCAGTAGAGCACGTGCCTACCAGCAAGGCCCTGGGTTCAACCCCCATATAACCCCCCCTACTCCAAAAAAGGCTAAAGTGGTACATTTTATGTTATATATGTGTTACTACAAATTAAAACAAAAACAACCACTACTTCTAGTTTGATAAAGTAGAACAAACTCAGGAATAGGAATTCTAAGATACAGGTTCTTTACCCTGTTACCAGGCAGCCCCCAAGACTCTTGAGTAAGTTCTTCTCCACTCACATTGATGAAGATCAAGTGAGAACACATGAGAAAGTGCTCCGAAACAAAGCTTCACACATGAACATAAGGTACGGTTGTGATGAGCTGCAGAACTGCAGCCAGGTGCCCTGGGCTATGGGGGAGAAGGACCAAAGAAGGGTAGGTAAATCCCTCACCTCCTGTACAAGTGGTTGCTGGAACAATGGAATGAGAGGATTCGTCCTTGGAATGTCAATGTGAATCTGAAAAAGAGAAGCCATATCCAAAAACACAAATGCCAGTGTGTTCTTTTGACAAGTCATTTTCTTAAGAAATGGGTATCAAAGGAATAAGGGTTAGAGGCAGATTATCTTTAGAAAGAATTGACCAACACAGAAGAAAAGTCAGTTAAACCCTCCAATCTGTATGCAGTAGTTTCCGTGAGAGCAATAGTTCATTGACCAGCAAGGACACCTTCCCAAACAAGCCACTTACAACAAGCAACTGCTTCAGGGCCTAAGGGAATCCAGTGCTTTCCCCATTCTTTGGAATCTGATTCACTCTGGGAAGGCACTTATTTACCAAGTACAACCAAAGTGTGCACACCTCTCTCAGAAGCTAACTTGTCAACAGTTCTCTAGAACTTTAGTTCTCTTTTAAGAGCTCTAGTAACTGTAAAAAACACGCTAGGACAGGGGAGCAGAGAAGGACTTGTTTATGAAATCTCAACACATGAGAAGTGAGGAAGGACCGGGGGGCTGGTCTGCATGAAGAGGAACTAAAAATCTCACTTCCTTACCAAAGAGGTTACTCGTGGTTGGTTTGGCCTTTAAGGACTTCCCAATGCCCTAGTTAGGATGACATCCTAAAGATGATGTCATCAGCAGTAGAGGCTACTTCAGTTCTTGGGGCTGGCCCACCACCCCTGGACTCCTCTTCTCCTTCTTTCACATGAAAAGCTGCTAGCAGTCCTTTCTGCAGGCAATGCTGGAAGATTCCCTAATAGCGATGGCTCCTGCAGAAGGACAGGCAGCTGGAGGTGCTCACTGAGCACTGCAGCTGCCAGAGGTGATGTCATAGTCCAGAGAGACTGGACACTCCTGAGTGAAGCTGTCTTTCCTCTCATGTTCCATAACACCCACCACTCACTCTGTGGTCTGTGGACCAGCATTGCCAGGGAGCTTGTTGGAAGGGCAGGCCTCACTGAAGAGCTGCATTTTATCATAGTTGCCGGGTGGGGACTATGATTTAAGGTCCTAGGTGGTTTGCATGCACATTAAAGTTTGGGAAGCACTGTCACTGACTAGTGCTAAAAATGTTCTATCTATTTAAAATGGCTAAAATCAGAGCCACTGAATGAAAAGCAGGAATTCTGGAAATAAATCTCATCCCTAATGTGTACACTAGAGCCCGAAGACCTGGAAAACCTCCGCCTGAAATGCTACCAGGCGACACACCTAAAGAACCCCAAAAATAAGCCGAGGGGCGGCAGGCGAGGACCGTACCTGTCTGTAGGTATCCTGGTGATGCTCCTCATTTCGAGAGTCGTAATACTGCTCAATGAAGCCAAAATACTCCTCCCGCTTCCGCTGCAGAGTCAGCTTCCTTCTCTCAGTGTTGGCGGGGAGGTAGCCCTATAGACAAGACTGCCCATCAGTGAGGACAGACTTTGGCTGGACGAGTCCTTTATTTTTATTTTAGCCTGAGCAGTGGTTTGGAAACTATTAAAGGAACAGAAGGGAAACTGCCAAGAGGTCAAGAGCAAATTCCTTTTTGGTTTTGGCCACAGTGTTTGCCCTTGTTCAATGAGGTCCACATGTGGGCAGAAGAAACAGGGCCAGCTTTCTCCGAGTTCCTCAGTCCACTGGCCCCGTGCGGCGCTTGGAGCACGTACTGCTGGGGAGCACTCCACGGCTCCTGGAGTTGGCAGCCTAGAGCTGTGTATGTAGGTCAGTGGGAGGGAACTAGACCAAGTCACGGCCTCTAAAGGCCACGTGTGTGTAGGCCAGCACCTCTGGGAATCACAAGGAACTGGCAAGTTCTATGGTGTACCTCAGTTGTGTGCCAAGGCCTTGGTACTGGTTACACACTCTTTTCCAGTGTACCATTCAGAATCGGCAGCTTAGGAAGGTGAATGGGATCTGTGACACGGCAATTACAATGCCACAAAGAACTTCTGGCAGCAGGCCCTTCCTAGCCCAAGCTCCTGGCCAACTCTCCTTCTCATCCTGGTCCCGATCCCACTCCCATTCTCTCATCTCCTTTTCCTCTTCTGCTCACAAGATCCACCCTGAGCAGCATCAAAACTTACTCAAAGTGGCAGAGGTGATGATTACGTGGCTGCAAAATTGGGCTGGGAGAGCAGTGAGGGAAGAGATACTTCCTCTAGAAGACATTCAGGCAATGCCTCCAGTCAGTGCCTGGAGCATGGGATGCTGATTTGCTTGACTTTGAATATGCTACTGCACCTGGCACTGTGCCTGGCAAGCAGCAGGCCCTCAGTAAATTTTTACTGGATGAATGAATGAAATCACAGGCTGAGCAAGTCCAAGTGTTCCTACTGCAGTGGCTGCCACAGTGCTCTGTGCACAGGGGGAGTGAGAATAGTATGGCTACAGAGGGAGGCCCACTTACTAACCCACTTCACAGTAGCTGAGTGGGTTTTGACCACTTTTCTTTTTCCTATTGAAAAAGAAGTGAAGCACAGGGAGTGTCAGAGCTTGCTCATGGGCAGTGGGTCCCCGCATGACAGCACACACCCTAATTTTAGCGAGTTGGGTGGCTGAAGCAGGAGGATCACAAATTTAAGGCTAGTCTCAGCAATTTAATGAGGCCCTAAGAGCTTAGTGAGACCTTGTCTCACAATAAAAATATAAAAAAGGGCTAGGGGCTTAGGTCAGTGGTAAATGCCCCCTGGGTTCAATTCCCAATTTTTTTAAAAAGTAAGGGTGGGATCACTCTGTCTTACTATATTCTGCTTCTCCATTGTTAAGAAAGTGAGACTGTGACCACAGGAGCCAACTCATGCTTCTCTCCACGTTTGGGAATACGAATATATTTCCACCCTGCACAACTGAGAATAAACTCTCAAGAATGTGTCTTGCTGGGCACAATGGCACATGCCTATAATCCCAGCTATTAGGAAGGCTGAGACAGGAGGATTTCAAGTTTGAGGACAGCCTCAACAATTTAAATATAAGATAAAAAAAATAACAGCTGGGCATGGTGGTGCATGACTGTAATCCCAGTGGCTCAGGAGGCTGAGATAAGACGGCAAGTTTAAGGCCAGCCTGAGAAATTTAGCAAGACCCTGTCTCAAAATAAAAAGGGCCAGGAGTGTGGCTTAGTGCTTAAGTGCCCCCAGGTTAAATCCCCAGGATCAATAAAATAAAATGAATAAAAATAAAGGACCAAGGATGTAGTTTAGTGGTAGAATACCTTGGGTTCAATTCCTAGTATCAAAAAAAAAAAAAGAAAAGAAAAGAATGTGTCTCTGTGCATAGAAATAGGACTGCAGCCCCACAGCTCTGTCACATCCAGTGGGACTAGAGAAGTCTATGGAGTAAGACCAACTTGTCCAGACTAACCTCATCAGGCAAGAAGGGCTGTGTGAGGCTCACGCTTCTCTACACAGTGGGTAGAACTCACCGACAGGAGTCTCCAGGTTACGGGTCGAACCTCCCTGGGAACCCCTGGCCAGCTACACTTCCTCAGTTCATCTGCAAACAGAAAACAGCCTTGTTGGATTAGGTCCTCCCACAAAGGCCCTAAAACAAACCTGGACCAGCGCTGCCTGACTCCTCCCACCATCCCAGTGAGGTCACCACCACCTGCCACCTACAAGCACAGGGAAGAGAACTGAAAAGAGCAGCAGAAGGCCACGGACACAGCCCTGTAGTAAAGAGCTCAAAGACGAGAGTCAGAGGGGAACAGAGAGAACCATGGGTGTGGGTCTCAGTAAGAATCCCCGTAAGGAGAAGAGCCCGGAGCTGTGCTGGTCTACAGGCCCCAGACACCAATCCCACCTCACTCATCCCTACTCTCTACTTCCGCCTTAATACCTGCGGTTCGCTGCAATGGGCGCCAGGTCAGGAGATACTAGAAAAGTAAAAGAAGGAAGAGTAAAGAGCAACAGCTTCCAGGTCTCTGAGAATTCCGGTCACCAAGCGCTCCTGCCTGGCCTGGGCTCCAGACTCACCTAAGTCAGTGTTGTGGCTGGAGAGAAGCTGACGGAATTTTTCTAGACGCGTTTTCTCCCGGACTGTCATTGGGGGTGCCCCAGAAGCATTCTGGTCTGAGATCCGGGCAACGAGGGGGATGATGGGTCGGAGAGGGAGTGACTGCTGTTTATGGAGTGGGTTCCTCAGGCATGTGTCACCTGAGATCATTTGAAAGAGAAAGAGAATGAGAAACCTCAACTCTGACTGTCCAACACTGGCCTCCTCCTCCGGAGCACGGGCTGTGCCTGCAAGTGCTGCCAGAGGTGCCCAGCTGAGGCGCAGCAAGAAGTGGAGACCCCACCGCGCTCCACTCCTCCCCCAGAGAAAGGGCTGCGTTCTGTGCGTAGGACCAAGGCATTCATGTGCTCACAGACTCCAGATGCTGCAGCAATTTCCAAGAACATGCATGGCACCTCCAAGTAAGGTCCAGTGTTTTCTTTTTACCCCAGGCTGGCACCTTTCTAGGTGCCAGCCTGGGGTAAAAAGGATGAGTGCAGTCTGAGGCGGTGCTTTCCTCTGTTTCCACATCACAGGGCACAGGAGAAGTGGTGACACTCAAAGCACACTGTAATGAAAGCAGGGGCTGCTCTCCTCAAGCCCAGGCCCCACGTGGCTGTCCTGAGGCATGAGAGGACTGCAGCCCAGGCCCAATTCTAGCCTGTCCTTGGCCCATCAGGGAATCAGTGGGTAAGCAGCTGTGGCCAGAGACAATCCCATGCTGGGGAGCTACTGTTCCTCTGTGCTCCCACATCTCCCACCAAAATGAACCAGCTTTGACTTCACCATGATATGACAGAAGTAACAGGAACGGAACTCTCTGTCTAGCCCCAGATATTCTAAGTCAAGATGGTGGGTAGGAGGAATAAGCAGTAGAGAACGAACATTTATTGAGTACCTACTATGTATAAGTGATCTCACTTGATCCTTACAACATATGGCAAGAATTTATAACTATTTTACAGACAAGGGCAGCCTGAGGAAGTTAAGTCATTGTGAGAGCAAAGATAACACCTCAGTTATATCTGACTTAAAACACCAAAGTATTTTACTACCACAAAGAGAAGTGGGTTGTTTTGTTTTGTTTTTTTTTTGGGGGGGGGGTTGTTTGTTTGTTTTGCTGTTGTTCTTTTGGGGGGGATTGTTTGTTTTGTTTTTGAGATGCTGGCTGAGAGATGAACCCAGGGCCTTGTACATGGGAGGCAAACACTCCACCAACTGAGCTATATCCTCAGAGAAGTGCTTTTAATCATGACTCTCATGACTTTCATGACTGTTTCATATTCTTAATACATCTAGGCCTTAAAAGTAATGGTCACAACAAAATTAACCAGCACTACTAGAAAGTTTACAGAAACAACTGTCACGAGGTGCTTGGCTGGGATGCCTACTGTCACTAGAAAATGCAAAGCTGAGCAGATACACAGAGGTTCCCCTCTGTGTACATCTGTCTGTTAACAGCCAGCATATTACAGATACATACAGAAGGGTACCTCTCCATGAGGGAAAAATGCCGGAGAGTCCTGGACAGCTCAACAGTGATCATGGAAGGGGCCTTCCTCACACTGGGAATCACACCCCCAATTACAGTGTGTAGACACTTTCCACAGCCTGTTGCTGTGGCCACCGGACCAATCAACACCAAGTGCCCATCTGAGCATGGCACTCATGGTTCAAGCTGGGACCAGAAGCAAGATGGAAAAAGACTGTGGAATGGTGTAAAGAGCTTGCTGTAATGAAATGCTCTTAGAACATGAGCCAGGACACACTCCAGGGCTCTGATATTGAACTTCCTTCTTGTCCATTACCGGTCAGCCACTTTAACTTTCACTAGAAGGACGGTCCTTCCCTCCCCAGCTCTGAATAACTGACTTCCATAAAACCCTTTTAGACACGTTAAACTCAGCAATGGATACACAAGAGTACACTGAAAGTCCCCAAATACCTTATAAAACCACAATCACCTCAACCAGTTATTGAGGCCAGTTTCCTGAGAAGAAACAGAACAGGCCTCTCCTCTCCTCCCATCCATGCTGATGGGCATGTCAGATGAGCAGAGAGCTGTGACCTGGTGCTTTCTATCATTTGTTGCTCCCTCCTGCAGAAATAGGAAAAAGATCACCTTATACTGGTGGCCTTCCCCAGGGCTAAGGAAGTCGATCAGGGCTGCCAACCATTTCAGCCATTACCACTTTAAAGATGTAAGTCAACATCATAAACCTGGCAGATCTAACGCAATCAAACCACAGAAGTTTTAGACCCCACCACAGGAAAAGGAAAAAGAAAAGGAGAACAGTAGGCAACATCTGGGTGTCAGGAAGCGAAGGCCCAAGTCACAGGGCTGGGCGATGACCAAAGTGGGAGGTGCAAGAACAGCTAGTGACCAGTTAGGCTCGCTGATGTCAAACCTCAGGCTTGAGCTTGCTTTTTACCACCCCATGAAGATCTGGGTGATTCCTTAAAGAAAAATCATTTTTAAATAAAATATACTCTGCTGAGAAGGCCGAGGATGTGGAGGGGGCAGAAGGGACTTACTGGAGTTTCTGGATAGCTGGGCGTCACTGCTGGACTTTATGACCTTATAGCTGGCAGGAACGTCAGATGTTGTTGACTGGGACCGTTCTGGCTTTACCCTCAACTTGCTGTGGTTTTCTAGAACTTGGGCTGCAGTTGCTAAAGCAACTTTTGAGTTCAGAGTTTGGAAAGAAGGTGATGAAAAGTCCTCTTCCTCATCATCGCCAATGTCCCAAGCATCACTGGTATTCCGAGCAAACTCATGAAAACTTGAGGCCTTCTTATTCTTCAGAGGAACTGCGTTGACTTTTGACCGTTCTTTAATGAAGCTTTAAGAAAAGACACAACATTACCAAGAGGCCGTTCAGCATGTCTGACTACTTTCATTTACTTGCTTTTATAATATCAACAATATAATAAGCTAGCCCTACACAATCATCACCTTCTTCAGACAACAACTGCCCACATCCATTGCTCATCCAGAGGCTTCCAGACCAGCCCTCTGTAGCACAGGTAGATGTGGCAGAGACAGCAATGGTCACCAAATATGCCATGTACTCCTCTATATTTTCCAGCCTTCCTGCATTTAAGCAAAGTCATGTGACTTTGCCAATGGGCTGAGAAAAAAAGTGAAGCACACACTTCAAGTCCACAGTATAAAAGAACTCACAGGCTTGAGTTCTCCACGACTCCCTCCTGTGATAGTGACTGGCAAGGTTCCAGATGGTGGGCCTCCCTCAGCCTAGGCAATGAGGGTGAGCACAGTCTGGCCTCCATCCCACCCCATCTTATTTTGAACAAGCAATATGAGCAAGAAACACACCTTCATGTATTAATCCACTAAGATTTCAGAGTTAATCTGTTATGGCAACACAACCTGAACCAGCCCTTAGAGCAGGACATAAGCTACTGGAAGGAGAGGAGATAACACAACACATATGCACATATGTAGGATTAAATACTAAGTCCTAAAATGAAAATGTTCCTTTTAATAGCTCTGTTAAAGTCCTCTGCTAGCTTAGAGGAGAAAAAGTCTAAGTTTGATGCTACTGGTTTTTCTTTTTTTTTTTTTCTTTTAAGTTGAAGATGGACACAATACCTTTATTTTCTTGTTTGTTTTATTTTTATATGGTGCTGGCGACATAACCCAGTGCCTCACGCATGCTAGGCAAGCACTCTACTACTGAGCTACAATCCAGGCCTGATACTACTGTTTTTAAGACTCTGTTTTTTTGTTTTATAAACAAAGCGAGAGGCAGCCTCAGGACTAACATATTTGCCAACAACAGGATCTGGCTTAGAATTTAATGAGATTGTTATGTTTTTCACTGTGTCTATTTTGTGTGTGTGTGTGTGTGTGTGTATGTGTGGTTTTCATTTTTATTTTTTTAGTTATAGATGGACACAATACCTTTATTTTATTTATTTATTTTTATGTGGTGCTGAGGATGGAACCCAGTGCCTCACACATTTCAGGCGAGTACTCTACCGCTGAGCCCCAGCCCCAGCCCTTACTTTATCTATTTTTAAAGTTACGTTCTATTTATGGCAAATGATATTGGTTTCTCATTTACAGAAGTGATGAGGTTTACTTTTTTAAATAAATCTATTTGAGTAAAGAAAATTTTTTAAAAAATTTAAATGTATTTAATAAAGAATAGTACAAGATATAACAAAAACTCACAAAGATGGTATATAACTAAAAGTTGGGAAACATCAGACTAACCCATTGAGGAAAAATAATCATATAACATCATTCCTAGGGCTGGGGATGTGGCTCAAGCGGTAGCACGCTCGCCTGGCATGCATGTGGCCTGGGTTCGATCCTCAGCACCACATACAATCAAAGATATTGTGTCCGCCGAAAACTAAAAAATAAATATTAAAAAATTCTCTCTCTCTCCCTCCTCTCTCACTCTCTCTTAAAAAAAAAAAAAAAAAAAAAAAAAAAAACATCATTCCTCCTTACTGAATTTTTTTCTTTATGTCCCAAGTCCCACTCCCCTTTAGTGTCTGAAGGCCATTATTCTGGCCTTCAGGACAATCTGGTTAGGACATTTCTAATTCAGCCCTACCTAGCATCCCTCAGACCTTTAACAGGGAAGCAGAGGATATGGTCTTATCTTAAGTTTATAGTACACAGAGACTGGAACACAACAGGGTCAAAACATCATTAAAATGCCTGTCTAACCCCCCACTCCCAACCCCAGCAGCAAGGCAGGGCCATTCTAGAGTGTAAACAAAGATCTGCCAGGAGAGCTGAAGTTCCCACTTCTAAGAGGTACTTCTTCTCTTTGGGTAGAGGTCTGTGGTCTGCTGACCCATATCACTGCCCCAGATGGTCCACTACCTGTTGTAAAAAACAGTTTAAATTAACATGACACATATAGTCTGACAACTGACATAGCTCATCAAAATGCCCCCATTAGAATACCAAAAAAGAGGGCAAGATATCACAAGACATTACTATCAAACACTAGTCCAGGTGGAATAAAGGAAAATACATCGTAATAATACAGAAGAATACAAGATTCCAAGGACATATTTGATATTGTAAATGAAAACAAGATGCAACTCTTTACCCATTAAGCAAGAAAAGTCTTAATAACATATTGTTTTTAGTGCAAAGCAGGATACAGGGAATCTAGTCCTCTAATACTACAATGAGTGTGTATCATACAATCTTCTGGAGCATGATCTGGTAACACATACCACGAGTCTTGGTGTAGTTCATTATCTCTAAAAGATGATCTAAAACAGTTTATACTAGTATTACTTTTTAAAATATTTTTTAGTTATAGATGAATGCAATATCTTTATTTTATTTATTTTTGTGTGGTGCTGAGGATCCAACCCAGTGTCTCACATGTGCGAGGCAAGTGCTCTGCCACTGAGCCCCAGCCCCAGCCCACTACTTTTTTTGGTTAAAACCTATAAACCAAAAAAAAAAAAAAAAAAAAACATCTAGACAGGTTCCATGGCACATGCCCGAAATCCTAGAGAGTGGAGATGCTGAGGCAGGAGAGTTGAAAGTTCCAGGCCAGCCTTGGCAACTGTGATTTAGTGACAACCTCTCTTACAAAAAAAAGGCTGAGGCTGCAGTGGAGGTGCTTATCTGTAATCCCAATGCCTTGGGAGGCTGAGGCAGGAGGATCACAAGTTCAAAGCCAACCTCAGCAATTCAGAGAAGCCCTAAGCAACTTAGCAAGACCCTGTCTCAAAATAAAAACTATAAAGGATCTGGGAATGTGGCTTAGCGGTTAAGTGCCTCTAGGTTCAATCGCTAGTACTGTTAAAAAAAAAATAGAAGTGATTAACTAAATTATAGCCACCAAAAGTAAAAAACAATCTCCACAAAATAGATTAAAATAGGATCCTCCCAAATCTCTACCATGTTGGCTTAGGAACCGATTTCCTTAACAAGAGTCCTAAAGCACAGGAAGTAAAATCAAGAATCAATAAATGGGATGGAATCAAACTAAAAAGCTTCTTCACAGCAAAGGAAACAATACCATGAAGAGAGAGCCTACAGAGTGGAAGAAAATCTTTACCACATGCACCTCAGATAGAGCACTAATCTCCAGGATATATAAAGAACTCAAAAAACTTAACACCATAAAAACAAATAACCCAATCAGTAAATGGGCTAAGGAACTGAACAGACGCTTCACAGAAAAAGAAACACAATTGATCAACAAATATATGAAAAGATATTCAACATTTCTAGCAATTAGAGAAATGCAAATCAAAACTACTGAGTGGGCTGTGGCTGTGGTTCAACGGTAGAGCGCTTGTCTTGCATTGGTGAGGCACTGGGTTTGATCCTCAGCACCACATAAAAATAAATAAATAAAATGAAGGTATTGTGTCACCTACAACTTAAAAAAAAAAAACTACACTAAGATTCCATTTTACTCTAGTCAGAATGGCAATTATCAAGAATATCAAGGAACAATACATGTTGGTGAAGATGTGAGGAAAAAGGTACACTCATACACTGCTGGTGGGACTGCAAATTGATGCAACTACTATGGAAAGCAGTATAGAGATTCCTCAGAAAACCTGGAATGGAACTACCATTTAACCCAGTTATCCCTCTCCTTGGTTTATATTCAAAGGACTTAAAATCAGCATACTACAATGATGCAGCCACATCAATGTTTATAGCAGCTCAATTCACAACAGCTAAACTATGGAACCAACCTAGGTGACCTTCAACAGATGAATGGATAAAGAAATTGTGGTATATATACACAATGGCTTATTGCTCAGCCTTAAAGGAATGAAATTATGGCATTTGCAGGTAAATGGATAGAACTGCAAAATATCATGGGAGGTGAAATAAGCCAATCCCAAAGAACCAAAAGCTGAATGTTTTCTCTGATATGCGGATGCTAATTCACAATAAGGGGATTGGGGGTGGTGGAGAGGGAAGAACAGAGGTACACTGGATTAAACAGTGGAGTAAAGGGAGGGGAGAGGGTTTGGGAGAGGAAGGCTAGTAGAATGAATCAGACATTATTACACCATATGCATATATGATTACAGAACTGATGTAACTCTACATCATGTATGATTAGAAGAATGAGAAGTTATACTCTATCTATGTATGATACATCAAAATGCACTCTACCACATACATAATTAGAACAAATTTTTAAAAATAGTCATATATGGGAAGGGTATTAAAATAAATGAAAGCAAAAAAAAAAAAAGACCCAACTATATATCTTTTTTCTTTCTTGTTTTGTTTTTCGCAGGATGGGTGTCACACATCCCTGGCAAGTGTACTACCCCTGAGCTACATTCTCAGCACTCTTTATTTTTTAATTTGAGACAGTTTTCTCTAAGTTGCTGAGCCTGGCCTCTAACTTGGGATCTTCATGCCTTGTCTCCTGAATAGCTGGGATTACAGGCATGTGCCACCATGCCTGGTCCCAAGTTATATATTTCTTATGATCTCTGTATTTTTTTAAAAAAAGGTATTCATTAAAAAGAACAGGAAAAAATACCTCAATGTTAACAGTGCTTATCTTTGAGCTGTGGAATTATAGGTGATATTTAATTTCACCTTTATGCTTCTCTGAATTAATCATGCATTCCACAATGTGCATACTGCTTTTATTAATCAGTGGAATAGGTTGTTTTGTTGGCCTTCATCAATCCCTAAAGGACAAGCACTCATAAACCTATTGAAAGAACAATGAGAAACAAACAAAAGATCAAATAAAAAAATAATAAAACTAAGCAATGCAGTATAAGAGTCTGCAGATACAAAAATCCACCTATGAGCAAAAAGGGAAAGTACTCCTGTGCGACAACATGACCTCTATGACTAATTTTCCTCTCTAGGAGAGGCCCAAGGCCCACCCCTTATAGTACCACCTCAGGGGGTTCACTTCTAGAAGAAATCTACATAGGAGTAAGAAAGATCTGTCATCCACAAACCACTGCACAGGCACGACGTGTCCTTATTGTTGTTTCCCTGCTTAGAGGCCACATGTAAATCCAGAATGCATAAATACTGCAAGCTTTGAAGACTCTTCAAATAAACCAAATCAAGAAGGTGAATTTTGCCCGGCATGGTGGTGTATGGTGGCACACACCTGGAATCCCACCATCATACCTATCCTTCAATACCAGTGGCTCAGGAGGCTGAGGAAAAAGGATTGCAAGTTCAAAGCTAGCCTCAGCAACTTAGCAAAGCCCTAAGCAAATTAGTGAGACCCTGTCTCAAAAATGAAAAAATAAAATGGGCTGGGGATGTGGCTCAGTGGTTAAATGCCCTGGGTTCAATACCCAATACAAAAAAAAAAAAGTGAATTTTAGAGCTGGAGGTGTGCTCAGTGGCAGAGACTTGCCTAGCATACATGAGGTGCAGGATTCAATCCCCAACACCACTGAGAGTAAAGTAAAAACCAGAAGTCAATCAGCTGAGTTGTGGATATCAGGATGTTTGCTGTATTTTTATTCATACCTATTTATGCATTTGAATATTTCATTATATTTTTGAAACAGATAATATTCAATATAAAGTAGAGTAAGAATTGGAGGCTAAGGGCTGGGATTGTGGCTTAGCGGTAGAGCGCTTGCTAGCATGGGCGGAGCCCAGGTTCGATCCTCAGCACCCATAAAAATAAAGGTATTATGTTGTGTCCATCTACACCTAAAAAATAAATACTAAAAAAAAAGAAAAGAAAAGAATTGGAGGCTAGGTATGGTGGCACACTCTTGTAGTCTCAGTGACTAAGAAGGCTGAGACAGGAAGACTGACAAGTTCAAGGGCAGACTCAGTAACTTAGCCAGGGCCTAAGCAACTCAGTGAGACCTTGTCTCAAAATAAAAAATAAAAAGGGCTGGGATGTGGGCTCAGTGGTTAAGCACCCCTGGGTTCAATCCTAGGTAACAAACAAAGAAAAATTGGAATTTACTCAAATGAAGATTTAAAGATAAAAAATGGAAGGACATCGGGCTGAGGATGCCTATCTAGCCTGTGCCAAGCCCTGAGTTCAATCCCCAGAGAAGTGGGGCAAGGAGAGGGAGAGAAATAGAGAAAGAAATGGAGGGACGGACAGAGGAAGAGAGAGAGAGAGAGAGAGAGAGAGAGAGAGAGAATGAAGAGGAAAGTAGGGAGGAAAGGGTTGTCATCTCTGAGACAGAAAGGTATAAGGTTCAAGGCAGGCCATTTTTTTTTATTATTTGTTTATTTTTTTTTTTAAGATAGAGAGAGGAGAGAGAGTATTTTTTTTAATATTTATTTTTTAGTTTTCGGCAGACACAACATCTTTGTTTGTATGTGGTGCTGAGGATCAAACCCGGGCCGCACACATGCATCCCCAGCCTAAGGCAGAACATTTTGAGGCTCCCAGAAATTATCTTAGAGACACCTACCTAGCCTACAAAACCCAAGAATCAACCCACGAATTACAAAATCACCTTTGTTCTAAGGAAAAAGGAAGGGGTTGCATCACCAGAAGAGGATGGGACTCTAAGGACAGAACAAAGTCGGTGAGAACCACCCACAAGGATGGAAGGGAACAGCAAGGAAGGAAAAGGCACTGTGGGTCACCCCTGGATGAAGGCGAACACGGCTACAGACCAAGGACAATGTGGGGAAGGCCTAAGGCTTTGAAGCTTTGTCACGTTTACTAATGTCAGCTCTCCAAAAGAGACACGTAAATCCATAGACACGTACATAAATACGTTAACATTTAGGGGCTACTCCCTAGGAGGCCCCACGCTCGCCTCTACATACATGTTTTCTCATGTAACGCTCGTTGACGACCCTATGAGGCCATCCTTCCATTCTCCTCTGACAGATGGGGGAACTGGCACTTGCTGAGGTCGCCAGCAGGCAGTGGAGTCCAGGCTCAAACCCGGTCTGCCTGATCCCAGAGCACAGGAGCTCTCGAGCTACTCCACCAAGAAAAACTAGTTAAAAAGAAAAGGGTGAAGTGTGGAAGGCAACGCAGCCGGGGAAGAGGAGTGGCCGAGTACACGGAGCCACACAGCAGTTACAATTTTCCAGAATGCACACAGCTAACAGCCCACTCTTTCGCTCACCTTGTAGGGAAACTTCCTGCTACTCAGAATGGGCTGTCAGATTTAGGAAGCCTGAAAGAGAAGAAGCCACATCTAGGGATGCGATCCTTGGAAGTGAAATGTCTCCCCTTACTGTTGACACCAGTGGTTGTGGCAAAAAGTTAATCCAGGTAATTCTCGCTGGTAGGCTTCCTCATTTTAACACAGTCCCTACCCAACACACAAAAATGCCACAGTGTGGCCTGAAATTTAACCAACATTGTTTAACACAACTATATCAAAGTTTTAGTCACACTGGCCTTGGGTGGGCCCTTTCACCACACCTCCTCACTCTTGGACGTCATAGTATAGTTCAGAAAGCCAGCTCCTTCCCTCACCTCATGAGAGCCTCACAACAAACCTATGAGGTGAGGCTTATTATTTTTATTTTACAGATGAGGAAACCAGGACTTAGAGAGGCTAAGTAAGTAATTTGCCCGAGATCATGGAGCTAGTAAGTGGCAAAGAAAAAGACACTCGAGAAATACAGGTAACACTAAAAACTCAAACAGAATAAATGGTACATTCGAGTAACAGTTGGTAAAGAAGATTTTGAAAATGAATGGCCACAGGTTAGACACTATTAGGCCAATATGGTTATTCCCCTTAATAGAATTTTTTGGTTGACACATAATATTTGTACATATTTATAGGGACACAATAAGATTTTTAGAAAAGGTGATGTGAAGCAAGTGAGGAAATTTGTTAACTTTCAAATAAATCCAAGTCATCTTAGTAACAGTGTAGCTTCTTCACATGAACCAGTCTTATAACTTAGAAGACCTCTCAAACTTTAGAATCAATTTAGAAAATAATATATTAAGAAGCTTGTCATGCCATCAAGTGGCCAATGGGGCTGTGTAGCAATAAGACTAGTTTTATTTGAGCTATAAAAACTACTGCAGACAATATTATCACTACCAGTAATAATTTGGCAAATTGAAGTCAATACACATGGACAGGGAGTGACTTACTGTGCTCGTGTAGTTCAGATAATTGAAGACCCGATATAATGGCTTCTGCTGTGATGGGGATTAACTACACAGTAATTAATGACAGTTTGAAATGGAAGGACAATCATGTAGCGGAGAAAACAATAAAAATGTCCCAACAAAGGTATTAAAACAAGGGTGATAAATGTTTTATTAGCAACAATCTGGAACTGTAAAACGGTCTGGTGCATACTAGGTGTTGTCCCATGTTGTAGGGGATTAACCACCACCAAATACATGAAAAAGGAAGCAATTAATTCAGTGACAATTAATTCCTCCCAATTTTCAAATCTAAGTGATTACATCCAGTGAAAGTAGGACTACAACTCTGCAGAGTGATCAGGGGACATCCATGGTTTTATATCATTAATAGGTAAGAGAACAAGAGTATAAAAAGTTTGGGACTGAAGTTGTGGCTCAGGGGTGAAGCACTTGCCTAGCATATGTGGGACACTAGATTTGATCCTCAGCACCACATAAAAAAATAAACAAACAAAATAAAGTTTAAAAAAAAGTTTGTCTTGACAATTTGAGATATGGTGGTATTACTGTCCTAGATATAAAAAGCTCAGTTGATGACAGGTGCTGACAAGATATGGTGACCCTGATCCAAACATAAAATGGGACAGTATACCTCAGTGCCTGATGAATGGGTAGACAGATGGGTTTATATGTTAGCCACATGTGTATCAAAGGCAATAATAAACTATGCTGAAATGGATGTATTACCAATTAACAACCCCTGCCTATGATCAGAATGCTGTTAGTTACAAGTGACACAATACTAAACTATAATGTTTAGATAGTAAACCACAATATTAGGCTGCTGGGTTGGTGTCTCCACTATCTCTGGCCTTTCCCTTGGGTTACAAATTAGCTGCTACAACTTACAGCATCTTCCTTTCACACTACCACATTTAGAAACAGGTGGCAAAAACAGGCTTCCTTCTCAGAATGATTGCTCTCTGGTTCAAAAAGAAAACCCTTCTCCAAGCCCTCTCTCAAGAGATGCTCAATGAGATGAGACCTTCCCTAAGCCACTCACTGAGATGACCAAAGGATTATCATAAAAGGATTACACCAACTCTAATACTGCCTAAGAGCATCATCATTTACGGAACATCTGGATAAAATTATGGTTCTTGAGAAAGGAAAAAGTGGGGTCACCTGGAAAGATTACCAAGGAGCTAATCAAGAGGGCCTGCCACACTGGTCAACAGACCAGATAGCTCACCCCCATTACCAACACCCCCACTGCCACTACAGAGGC
The DNA here is from genome assembly GCF_052094955.1 of Ictidomys tridecemlineatus. Taxonomy (NCBI): domain Eukaryota; kingdom Metazoa; phylum Chordata; class Mammalia; order Rodentia; family Sciuridae; genus Ictidomys; species Ictidomys tridecemlineatus. The sequence goes on from NC_135484.1 coordinate 113,672,914, forward strand.
ACATTCGTTATAATTGATGAACCTCTAGTGGCACATCATCATCACCTAAATCCATGGTTTATTTTTCTTGGTTTTCGCTCTTGATGTCAAACATTCATGGATTTAAACAAATATATAATGATGTCAATCTACCATTATAGTATTTACTATAAAAATTCTCTGTGCTGTGCCCATTCATCCCTCTCTCTACCTCAATCCCACCAATCAGTGATCTTTTTACTGTCTCCAGAGATTTGCCTTTTCCAGAAAGTCATATAATTGGAATCACAATTTGCACATTATCTTTACCTCCCCACTGATTTTGTAAAGGAAGGAAGGGTGGATATTATGACACAGGAGCCAGGAGGGAGGCAACTTAGGTCTGTACTTCCCAAATCATTAACTTTCCTCACATATTACAGCTCTTCTAGAAAACAAGTTCAAAAATTAAACATACCCAAAGACAAAGGCCAAAGTTCTGAGCTGAGAAGGTGACCTACCAGCTCATTTAAATTCACTGTAATGAGTGATATCCATGAAAGAAAGGGGTAATAAAGTGAAAATTGGGGGTATGGATACATACTCACAAAACTTAAATTAAACCACAGTCTCTGTTGTACTTAAAAAGAATATATTAAGAGTTTTACGAGAGTCATAGTCTCCAGCGGGGTTCTAACTCTACTGTACGTATGCCTGGGATTCCTTGAATTTGTCAAATTCAAGACCTGAAGAACACCAGACCACAGTTACATGCTATTTGCCCTGGTTCTCGCAGTGTGAGGGAGGCGGGTCAAGCCTACTTATATTCAGAAGCAGAGAGCCCCAGAAACCAGATCTCCTGCTGGAAGGTAGGGAGAGTGGTCACCGATCCGTAGGTTTCAGGGATAATATTCATAAAACCTCCAAAGTGAGATAATTTCCCATTTAGTAACGGACCATTTAGAGAAGAAAAATGCTCATCTCCTGGTTCAAAATAGGGCAGAGAAAGAGCTAGAAAAGGACAAAATGGAAATGGTCACTTCAACAAAATAGGAGAGAGTGATGCAAGAAGTAGAAGCATGAAAGGAAAAATGTCTTGACTTACTTTTTGGTGAGTCGAGGGTCCAAAGGAGGGTGTTGTGCTCCATACACCGGCTGGATACTAAAAAAAGAAACAGGAATAAGCAAGTAGTCAGGAAGCCACACATGTGGGCTGAGTACCATCTATCACCAAATTGGATGGGATCTTTGAGAAATAGGTTACCTCCTAGAACAACTCAACCAGGAGATACTAACCTACTGGGGGAAAAAAATGGCAGGGGTGGGGAGCTGAGGCTTTAGCTCAGTGGTAGAGCACCTTTCTAGCATGCATAAGGCTGAGCTCAACGCCTAGCACTCCCCATACACACACGCTGTAGTCTTTGGGGCTGCAGTACATGTACCTCAGTGACAATACAAGTGCTTAACATGCACAAGACCTTAGGTTCACTCCCCAGCACAAAATGAAATAAATTTTTTTTAATTTAATGTTTTAAAAAGTCTTTTGATAAGCATGGTGCACACCTATAATCCTGTTTGGGAGGCTGAAGCAGGAGGATCACGAGTTCAAAGCCAGCCTCAGCAATGACAAGGCATTAAGCAACTCAGCAAGACCTTATCTCTAAATAAAATACAAAATAGGGAGCTAGTGATATAGCTTGGTTGGTAGAGTGCCTGTCTTGCATGCACAGGCCCTGGGTTCAATCCCCAACACCACACACAAACACACACACACACACACACAAATAAAATACAAAATAGGCCTTGGAATGCGGCTCAGTGGCTGAGTGCCCCTCAGTTCAATCCCCAGCACAAAATACATACATACATAAATACATACATACATACATACATACATAAAATTAAAAATGGTATGGGGATGTGGCTCAGTGGTTAAGTGCCTCTAGTTTCAATCCTTGGTACAAAAAAACAAAAAACAAAACGATCTCCTGCCTGAAGAAACCAGGAGAGGACAAGTTTCAACTGAAATAAGTGGAAAAACTATAGTAAAAGGTCCAGTATGGGACTAAGCTCAAATTTGAGACTTTATGGTTGTAGAGAGAGTGTGAAGGTAATATAACAGACAAATTAAAACAGAAAAGAGGAAAATGAGGACAAATAAATACCTTAACTTTCTCATCTTTGAGAGCTCACAAAATATTTAAGCTAATAGCTCAAACAACAGAAGCATTAAGTATATTTTAAGATAGAAACAAGACCATAATAATAGCACATGCCTAGAATCCCAGTGATTCAGGAGGCTAAAGCAGAAGGATTGCAAGTTCAAGGACAGCCTGGGCAACTCAGAGAAGCCTTGTCTCAAAGTTTAAAAAAAAAAAAAAAAAAAAGGGCCAGGAGCATGGCTCCATGGAAGAGTGTCCCTCCCGTGGGTTCAACCCTCAGTACTACAAAGAACTAAAGACAAATAATTTTATGCTAATGTTTGATTTGTTTTGTGATGCTGAGAATCAAACCCAAGGCTTTCCTGCATGTTAGGCAACTGGTCTTCCACTGAGCTACACCCTTGCCTTTAAGCAAATAAATTTATAAAATAAATAATATAAGGAACTGAAAGTAGGTGGGGAGAGAAGAAGCAAGAAACATAACTATGGATTTAATCATTGACCATTGTGGGAATTAACATATAATGTCTGAAGAAATATGATATAAAGTTTTAGGTACAGCCAGGCCTGGTGACAGACACTGAGCTGTAATCCTAGCAACTCGGAAGGCTGAGGCAGAAGGACAGAAAGACCCTCTATCAAAATTAAAAAGTAAAAAGGGAGCTGGGGATATAACTCAGTTGGTAGAGTGCTTGTCTTGCATGCACAAGGCCCTGGGTTCAATCCCCAGCACCACCAAAAAAGAAAAAAAAAAAACCATAAAAAGGACTGGGGGTATACCTCAGTGGTAGTACATCCCTTGGTTCAATTTCCAGTACCATTAAAAATACACACACACACACACACACACACACACACACACACAATCATTAAAATTTTTTTAAAAAAAAATTCCAAATTATCAGAATAGATACATGCAGGCCGCCACAAAAATAGGCACAGTCTGTGTAGTGAAAGACTTTTTTAGTAAAAGATTTTTTTTAAAGAAAATATTGAAAACAGAACTAAGAAACTAATATATTAGCTATTTCAATAAATATAAATGGGCTGAAGTTACCTATTAAAAGAAAAGGATTGTTATGAACTGGTTAAATAAATTACAGTACACTAAGCTAGGGATAAAGCTCAGTGGAGAGCACTTACCAAGCACACATGAAGCCATGTGTTCAATTCCCAGCATCACAAAATAAATCAAATTATAGCACATCCTTTTTTATTTTGTTTTGTAATGGAGCTTGGACCCAGAAGTGCTGTACCACTGAGCTACACCCTGGCCCAACCTTTTTTTCCTCTCACTGTGCCCGACATAGTCCATCTTTTAAAAGGAATGAGGCAGTTCTAAATCCACTGACATGAAACAAGCTCAGATATTAACTGAAAAGAGATGCATACTATAGGTATGATACTATTTTTGTGAAAATCTTTTAAATGTCCACACATAATTATGTATGATTAAGTTGGTATATTTTTAGAGTATCTCAGAACATACAAGACACCAGTAGCAGCGGTTTAGAAAAGGAGTCTAATGACTGAAGGACAGGACAGGCTCCAAGGAGACTAGGTTTGTGTTGCAAACCCTTTTGTGCCTTTCCTTTCCGGCTCAGTATCATGTACAAGTATCACCTCTGCAAGAAATAAATCAAGCAACCTTAAGAAGGTTGGAAGGTTTAAATGGGATGATGTGTCAAAAGCCCTTTAGCACAATTCCTGGTGGGTGGTAATATTCACTTAATGGTAAGCAGGTAGTGCGATAGCTTTGCAAACTTAGAACACTACTCAGCACACACGCAGTGCCAAGAAATGTTGGCTTTCTCCCTCCTTTCATTTTTATAATTTAATCCACACCCAATATTTAGAAAACAGAACAAGTTCACCAAGTACAGAGGTGATCCTAAAAATGCTTTTAAATAAAAATGTACGCAATCCAATCATTTTCACACTGATTTCTATTAAGAGTTCAGGGGAACCGTAGTGTACACCTGTAATCCCAGCTACTTGGGGAGACTGAGGCAGGAGGATGGCTAGTTCTAGGCTAGTCCGGGCAAACCAGCAAGACCCTATCTCAAAATAAAAAATAAAAAGGACCAGGGATATAGCTCAGTGGTAGAGCACCCCAGGTTCAATTCCTAGCACTGAAATAAATAAAATGAAGTTCAGAGGGGATTTTTTTCACCAATTACCATTAGTTTTGGATACTGCCCCTTCCTCTTTTAGCTATAAGAATCTCTGCTCCTTAAATTTCTCTGGAAGTAAGTAATCTATAGTACTATGGACACTACTACAGCAACACAAACTCTGAAAAGCAAACAATACCACTTTAATGGATTTTGAAGAGTTTCCTAGGCTGGGGGAAAGGACAAAAAATAAGAGCCAAGCATGGTGGCACGCATCTGTAATCCCAGCAGCTCAGGAGGCTGAGGCAAGAGGATCATAAGTTTGAAGCCAGTCTCAGCAACTCAGCAAGGCTCTAAGTAACTTAGTGGGACCCTGTCTCAAAAGAAAAAATAATAAGGGCGGGGTATGTGGCTCAGTGATTAAGTGGCCCTTGGGTTCAATTCCTGGTACAAAAAAAAAAAACAAAAACTAAAAATAAATAAATAAATAACAAGAAATCAAAGAGTAAAGGAAGATGAGCTCTGTGGCGCATGCCTATAATCCCGGCAGCTTGAGGGAGGCTGAGGCAGGAGGATCTTGAGTTCAAAGCCAGCCTCAGCAACAGTGACACACTAAGCAACTCAGTGAGACCCTGTCTCTAAATAAAATACAAAATAGACTGGGATGTGGCTCAGAGGTTGAGTGCCCCTGAGTTCAATCCCCAGTATCAACAACAACAACAAAAAAAAAAGAGTAAAGGAGTGAAAATTTGGCTTGAGAGAGAGAGAGAGGACTTAGGATTTAGATTAAAAAAAAAAAATTAAAACACAATGCAAAAAACCTAAAAGGTCCTTGATTTGTATTGCAGCATTTGCAGATATTCTAAGTACACTTGAACTCTCCAGGTCCACAAGTCCTCTTCTTAGTCAAACATAAAATCAGGGGATAAACTCTGCAAGAAGATCTCAATGGCTCAGTTAGATAGAAAAATAAGAGAGGATCCTTAACTGCTCTCTGTAAAAAGAGTCTTACCACCTGCCAGTAACACATGCAGAGAAAAAGCAGACCTAACCGAGCAGGCTGAAGGGCCAGAGGACATCAATTACCTAGGAAAGGAATCTTAAAATCATACTCGACTACTTTTTAAAGATGTCAGCGATGTGCTGGCACAGGCAGAAAGTCTAAGATAAATGATGGCCTTTATCAGCAAAGGTATCAGAGCCCAAATTGAATTTGTTAACACATTGCTGAACTAAACCATGATGAATCTGAACCTGGAACACTTTGTATAATAAATCAATTTAGTGCACCACAAAAAGGCCAGGCAAGAAGTTAGGAAAGGAAACCAAAATGATCACAGAGGCTAAATGAAGATAAACTAAAAGAGCCTGACAATTAAGGTGCTCAATTTCCTGATTTTATAATTCGCCTATCATCCTGTTCCATCTCCACACCTCCCCAGCTCAAACTCAACTCTAGGAAAGACTGGTCTCCACTCCACCTTCCAAACATAATCTAACTATCAAATCAGGTTCTTTCCCCTATTCCAAATACTTTTTTATTTTCTTTGGTTCCAGGGATTGTACCCAGGGGCACTTAACCACTGAGCCACATCCCCAGTCCTTTTTACTTTACTTTTGAGACAGGGTTAAGTTGCTTAGGGCCTCACTAAGTTGTTGAGGCTGGTCTTGAACTTCCAATCCTCCTGCCTCAGCCTTCCAAGCTGCTGGGATTACAGGGGTGCACCAACATACCTGGATGCTTTTCTATTTTCCATATCCCTATTCAAAACTGCATCCATTTTGCAGCATTCCCTTCAAATTCTATAACCTCACTGAGACTCTCCCTATCCCAACCACCTAGCACCCACTACCCCAAGCACTCTCTGATTCCTTAACATACATAAATCAGGGCTTATCTATATACATTTTTTTAAATAAACTAGATTTAAATACTAATGTAAGGCCCATTCATGTAGGTGATCAATACCCAGTTTCACAAATAAGAAACTATGGTGTTCAGACCCCTAGCACACACCTCTCCATTCCCCCTAGGGAGCCACTTACAGAGTCTGACATTCTTCACACTCATTTTTTATTTTCTATGTGTGTATCCCAAAACAATACAAAAGGTCACTTTGCATATTTTTAAAGTTTATATTAATGCCACCCCACTGTAAATATGACTTACTTTGACTCCGACTCACAATGCTATTTTAAATTTTATATAATTTCATGGGTGGCTGGCTGATATCTAACAAAGGTTTTAAGAAAAAAATTTCTTAAAACAGTATAAAAGCATTTAATTGACATTTTGAACACTCAAAAAAAGTACAAAGAATAATACAAAAAATATCCATGAGGTCATCACCAATTTCACAAATGTTAACATTTGTCATATTTAGTTTAAGAATATAAAGCACTAGCCGGATGCACACCTTTAATCCCAGTTACTCGGGAGGCTGAGGCAGGAGGATCCCAGGTTCAAAGCCAACCTCAGCAACTTAGCAAGGCCCTAAGCAACTTAGTGAGACCCTGTCTCTAAATAGAATATAAAAAAGGGCTGGGGATGTGGACCAATGGTTAAGTATCCCAGGTTCAATCTCTGGCACCAAATAAATAAATTAACTGATTAATTAAAAAATAAATTTAAAAAAGAATATAAAACACCAGAGAGACCACTGATGTCCAATTCCCATTCACTCCCTTCCCAAGAACCACTCTTCTGAAGTTGAAGGGTATCTAGTATCCCTTCGATCTTTTGTTACACTTTTAAAAAATATTCTTATTTTTGATTGACACATGGTAATTAAACATATTAGTGGCATACAGCGTGACATTCCGATACATATTTACAATGTGTGATTTTTTTTTCCCAATGCTGGAGATTAAACCTCTGCCACTGTGCTACATTCCTGCCCTATATGCATATTGTACATCTTGATTTTTTTTTCACTCAACAATGTATTTTCACCCAGCTCCACTTTTAAGTTTTTCTGATTACAAAAGTAACATATGCTTAGTGGAAAAACCGGAAAGTCAATTATACACAGCGTCTTCACCAGGGGAAGCCACGGTGCCAAGCACATTTTCGGCTTCTAGAAAGCCATGTTTTTTTTCTGAAGTGTTCTCACCACCTGGCAGAGCGCAACACACACCAGCAGGCACTTCACAATAGTCAGTGAGTAAAAATTGGAATTCTACAAAACCCAGACTCTGCTCAAGCTGACTCTTCTCCAGCTGCAGCTCAGAGAAACCGCACTGCATGCGCAGAGAAAAGCCCTGGGTGAGCCGCCTAGGCGACAGAGGGAGTAAAAGTCAGGCTTAACCTCTGTCATTCTCTTTAATAAAACCAACACCATGCCATGGATTTGCATAGCTGTTTTAAAACCTTGGTAGGGAAAAAAATCAACAGGTATTTGTTTGGCACCGACAAAGGAGCTAAAGCAAATATGGGAAGAGAGTTATCCAATTTCAGTGCCAAACATGTTGGCAACTGAGTCAGGTTCACACTTGCACTCCATGGATGTCTTCCAAAACTGGGGCTCTATGCTGTCTCAGTGGTAATTTAGTATCTTCTAGTCACTTACTTTATCAGAAAAAAAACATTTCCAAGCCAAGAAGATGTTGTAATGGACCTGCCCATACAAGCCGGGACCATTGCACTAAGTCTACTATCAGATTCATTAATGTTATGAAAAATGACCAAGCAACACAGAAGTTTTTGATAAAAATACATGGTGCCTCAGTAATTCAAGTAACATTAGCCACTTTTTAACACCTGCCCAGCCCATCCTGCTGGGTGGGAACAGAACCCAGGGCCTTGCCCACACCAGGCAAACTGAATTACACCCCCAGCCCTCAATTCTTTTTCACGGTAATACAACTTTCTTGACTTTAGGAATAACATTTTGCTTGAAAAGAGGGAGAAGCCCTTCCCAGTAGGATTAGAAATTAGAATGTGGGGAAGGAGCCAGGCTCTCATTTGTCTCTCCCATTCCAAGTGTTTTCCCCCATCTTTTTGCTGGAAATGTCCACACCCTAGACTGGAAGAGCTGCTGCCACAGAGAGAGTGTGAACCTTAGCAGAGACAGGAGGAGGGAGAAGCAGAGTCAGAGAGCACTGCAGCAGGGGTCAAGAAATCCACACTGTGGTGTGGGGCAAGTCACTTTCCCTCTGGCCTGTTCCTTCATCTATAGCGGCTTTATCAGTCCTGAGTTCTAACATTCTACAGTTTCACGGCTCTCGGATGTTCATCCAGGTCATCCAATTTGCTACTTTCAAAAGCACAAAATAGAAAAGCCCACCTTCAGCCCCACCCACTCAACTCTCTGCTTATCCATCCATAGGAGCATCTAGCATGACAGAGCAAGAGAGAAATATCTAGTCACGTAGGTCGGAGCTGGTAGAACTTTGAATTTAACCCTCAACTTCAGGACTAGTGGGGGTTTCAGAGCTCAATCCAAACCTTTCAGAGGTAAGGAAATCCAGCGGGGAGTTGGCTTTTTCTCTGGAGTTTTGACACCACAGTAACTGACCACCTAACTCAGAAACCTTCTTGGCACCTCCTTCTCCCCTGCGACCTACAGATCCACTCTCCATTTCCACTATCACTGCCCTGGTCTAAGCCAGCATTACCTTTCCCACTACTGGATGCCAGCCGCCTCTAATGAGCCTCCCACACGCACACTGATCTCCCAGGGGCTAAAGGGTGGGGCTGGAGTGTGGGACTGTGCAATGTGTGTGGGAAGAGTGTTGGTCCCAATAACTGGGGGACTTCCTGGAATTTAGTGAGCAGGGGCCAGGGATGTTAAATGTTTTATAGTCACTGGGGCTGGGAATATGGCTGATTGGCGAGATGCTTGCCTAGCACGGGTGAGGTCCCCGGTTTTTTTCCCAGCACAGGGGGAAAAAAAAAAAAAGAAGTCCTGCAGCCACTGAAAAACACTGGTCCAAACCATTCTCCACAGACAGCCAGAATGGTTTTGGTTTTGTGGTGCTGGACATACTGGGCTCTAGTTGCACTAACCATTGCACTAATCGCCAGCAGGATATTTTTATAAATGCAAATCTCCCCCCACCATGTTAACTCCCCCCATCATGGTCTCCTAATACTCTTGGGATTAAAATCAGAGTCCTTGGCTCTGAGCCCTGTTCTGACTAAATCTCGATGATCAGTATTTGGGGGTAGGTGGGTAAGGGGGAGAGTGGGAAGGAGGGGAACCAACTTTTTCTGTATTTTATATTGTTTGTTTTTTTCAATGTATAACCAATCAGTATCTTGTCAATACAGTCAGTCAATTGATCAACCTCAAAATAAATAAATAAAAGATCAGAGTCCTTAACTTGGGTTGCTTTTTTGTTTTTGGTACCAGGGATGTAACCCAGAGGTACTTTACCACTGAGCCACATTTCCCAGCCTTTTTTATCTTTTATTTTTGAGACAGGGACTCACTAAACTACTTAGGGTCCCTGAGGGCTGGCCTCAAATTTCAGAGGTAAGGAAATCCAGTAGGCAGTACTTCAGTACTTTATCCTACAACTTAGCCTTTTCTCTGGAGCTTGGACACCACAGTCTGACCACCTACATCAGAAACCTCCTTGGCACTTGTGATCCTCCTGCCTCAGCGTCCCAAGTCACTGGGATCACAGGCATGTGCCCCCACGCTCTGCCTAACTAGTAGGTTAAGAGAGCCCAAATAATGACGCAAGTCATTCTGAGATTGGTATTTAGTATATTTATCCATACTCTACATAAATATACTAAATACCATTGAACTGAAGGACCTGAAGACAGAGAATCTGAATTTTATTCTAATCACAAATGGAAGGTCTGTAGAGGGGCAAGAAGAGAAGCAGGAAGACCAACCAGGAGGTTACAGCAGTTGTCAGGCAGAAGAAGACTCAGTGTGTCCCAGATACCAGGGGTAGGAGTGGTAAGAACAACTCGGATCTGGGATATATGTTGATGTGCCAACAGGACTTGTTGACTGGATGTGGAAAGAAGGGAAAGAGCCACAGACCTTAGGATGTGGGGCCTAAGAAACTTGGTGAGTGGTGGGACCACTGAGATGGGAAAAGCAGCTTTGTAATTGGGGGGAGGGGGGATGTGAAATCCAGAGTTCTGGCCAGATGTGTGAAGTATGAGGGGCCTATTAGACCACCATGTGCAGATGCATTAGTTGTTCAAGATTCATGACAAAAGCACCAGGACTCAGATTTCGCTCAATCGAATTCAGGACTCTTCTCTCAGTGGCTCTCAAAGTGCTGCCCCTATACCAGCAAGCAGCTGTTGAACATGGGGTATTATGAGAAACTCAACTGTTCACATTCCCCTGCCCCAGACCTACTGAATCAGGTAGGTCTGAAGTTTGAGAATCCTTGCTGAAAATCATATTCCTCATCACTAATGAAACCTAACAGCCACAGCTTCCCTACCTTAGGCTTGTGTCTCCATAGACCTTCTACCTAATTAACAAGGGATGGTGGTTTTGTTCCCCTCTCTGCAGTGGGCTCACTGAGGGTTCCAGCAACACAACTGATCAGTTTTTCAATTCCAGGTGCCCTATTCATAGTTTCCCTAAGTGGAAACAACCCAAATGTCCATCAACTGATGAATGGATCAACAAAATGTGGTATCTTTGTACAATGAAATATTATACAGTCATAAAAAAGGATACAGTACTAATGCATGCTACAATACAAAAACGTGCTGAAATTGTAATGGTTAGACAAAACCATCTATACTCTAAATAAATATACTAAATACCATTGAATTGTACACTTTAAAAAGGTGAGTTTTGGGGTATGTGCATTATTAATGACATTGTTATTTTTAAAAGAATGTTTCATTCATTCTGAATTAGGCTATTTTGTTTAATAAAATTCCTATTTGTTGTCACTTAAGTCATTAATTCATGATCAAAGAAAGTGAAAGTAACCTGCTACTGCTTTGACTTTTTTTTTGGGGGGGGGGGTAATCAGGGATTGAAACCAGAGGCACTTAATCACTGAGCCACACCCCCATCCCTTTTTAATTTTGAGACAGGCTCTTGCTAAGTTGCTGAGGCTGGCTTTGAACTTGCAATCCTCCTGCCTCAGCCTCTTGAACCTCTGGGATTACTGGTGAACATCACTGCACCCAAATGATTTTTTACCTTTCAATTTGCAAATAAGAACAAATTAGTTTCATTTCTAGATTGCCGTGAACCTAGCACATGGTCATTTGTGTCACTGCCCTAGGAGAAAGTTTTTCTTTTTCAAGACTGAAAGAGTCCAGATGTAAGAGTTTTATCTTTTAGAAAATGCCTTAAACCAAAAGCACTTTTCCATCTAAAAGACCGTTAGTTTTTTTCCATTAACTAGGAGCTCCCAGGGTTTCCCTGCTAAAAATACACAGCTGAATGATATTTCTTTTCAATAAACAAAGAGACTAACAACTACTATGAACTGTGGCAACATTTTAATGCCTTAGAATAAACAAGACAAATAATTGTACTGGTATAAGAATCTGAGAAACATTCTTTTAAACGTATATTTGCTCTAATAGTAACAGTGATGTTAAAAATTACTATTTATTGTGAATAATGTGCTAAAATACTGTCCTAGGTTTTTTAAAAAATAAGATATTTCTTTTAGTCCTCACAGTAACCCCAAGGAATGTATTTTTTCCCTAATTTCATAGATAAGGAAACTGAGGTCTAGAGAGATTGTCAATTATCTGTCCTTTGTCACACACGTTAAGAGAGCCCAAATAATGATCCAAGTTGTTCTGGCCTCAAAAATTCTCTTCTCTAGCCCTGTATATTCTTCAGAATGAAAAAGGAAACCAAAAAATTGAAAAAACTGAAAAATCTTCTTCCTATCTCACAAAAGTAGTATTTTTTAAAAGATGACTGCGCTGGGCACAGTGGTACATACCCGTAGTCTCAGCTACTCAAGAGGCTGAGAGGCCAGTCTTGGCAACTTAGCAAAACCCTATTTCAAAATTTTAAAAAAAGGACTGGGGATAATAGTTCAGTTGGTGGAGTACTTGCCTCCTGTGCACAAAGCCCTGGGTTCAATCTCCAGCACCAAAAAAAAAAAAAAAAAAAAAGACTATTCCTAAAATTCAGTAGAAGAAATATAGACTAAAAAAGATAGTTAATAACAAGCTGGGTGTGATGGCCCATGCCTGTAATCCCAGCAGCTCAGGAGGCTGAGGCAGGAAGATTTAGAGTTCAAAACCAGCCTCAGCAACTTAATGCTCTCAGCAATTTAGCAAGGTCCTAAGCAACTCAGCAAGACCCTGTCTCTAAATAAAAAACATAAAAGGACTGGGGATTTGGCTCAGTGGTAAAGCACCCCTGGGTTCAATCCTTGATCAAAAAAAAAAAAAAAAAGATAGTTAATAATAAGCAGCAGTTAGAGGCACAGAAGACCAGGCCACAAACCATATCTCCTATTGCTGCTTCCTAATTTCACAGTTTTCCCACTGATTCTGATTATAATCTTAGGTTGTTGAAATTTAATGATTTCTCTATGGAAAACCCCAGAGAACAACAGTTAGCACAACTGGAGAGCTCACAAGACCAGGAAGGAAAAGGATTCAGAGGGCAGGAAGTGGTGCTTATCTAAAAACACAGAACATCTTTAGCACTGATATTAACACTGTTACTCCACAGCACTTTAATCTGAAGCTATCTTTTGCCTTCCCTTGTATTATTTTAATATATAATACTAAAAGCTGACTCCCACCCTATTCAACATATATCTAGTAGAATCTTAAATGTAATAAGACAATTACACAGCCAGATCTCTTTGCTTAAAGAAAGAAGGAAAAAAAAATCACAAGGTCAAAGGATTATCCCAGAAGGAAAAGACCTTAATCTATTAGGAAAGGTGGCATGTGGGACAAAACCAAACATGAATTTTATCACTAAGTAATCTGTGGCTGGCAGAAATCTTAAATTCACAACTGAAACACACACTGCTCCTTTGACTTTTCAGGATTCTGCCCAAAACAAATTCAAACTGTAAACGAACAGCAGATTGATGAATGGACAATAGCTAGGAGTGTCAACACACATGGAGAAGTGGGGGAAACAGCTTAGAAGGTCTGCTCCCCAACTCTACAATTTAAGAATGAAAATTTTGGGTGCATTCGCACAAAAGAGCATAACTATGTAGGGGAGGGAGAGATTACTTTGGATTGGGAAAATCCTTAGAAAAAGGAATAACCCCGATTCTGTGGTCACCCTGTAATAATTCTCAATGGAAAAAGGCCAACTCAAGATAAAGTAAGATCAAGCTTAGGAATTGCTCACTTTTCCTGCTCCCAATTCCTCAGGCAGCCCACCAGAGCCCTTTGAGAATGCGGGGAAAAGATTCGTAGCTGCCGGACTGGGGGACCAAGGCAAGTGGCCATCCTCATGCAAGCAACCACCTGTGCTTGGTGGAGACCCCAGAGAAGGAGTCCTGTCTAAAGTGGGAAGCAGCTCTGGGTATGGCCCTCCGAGCCCAGGACCCACGGGCTACTCATCCAACTCCACTGTCCCTTCAACCAGGTCTCTGGCCACCTGCCAGTTGAACTCACCCCTCCTGAGACCTCCGCCCCTAGACCCCCGTGTACATCCCGCTTCCAGCAGTCCCCACAGTTCGCCCGCTCCTTAACGTGACAGCTGCCCTGCCACCGCCAGGCAGCCCCAGCTTCCCCAGCCTAGGTCCCTCAAAACCGGGCTTCCGGCCTCGGTGGCACCCCAGGCCCGCGGGATTGAGGGATTAGGATCTGGAAGGGTTTGGTCCAATCCCCTCTCCCTCTCAGCGTCCTGGGCTCACCTCCCCGGCAGCTTGGCGCTCCTCTTCCAAAACTGCTTGCTGTTCTCGGCGGCCATTGCTCTGGCCCGGGGGAAGCCTGGCAGGCGGGCCAGGGGGGTGGCCGGCGAGATGCCCCCAGGACCCCGCGATCTGAGGGCCAACCCAGGCCGCTTCCCCGCCGCCGGTCACCCGCTCCCAGCTCCTGGGGGCGCCATCTTGGATGTGGGCACCCCCCAACCCTGCGCCGCTGTCATTGGTGGGCTGCGCAGGCCGAGGCGGCGCGGGCCAATCGGGAGCCGGAATCCTGCGGGCCGCTGAAGCCCAACGGTAACGTCAGGGGCTGGGCACACAGGTGGACCAAGAAGGCGGAGCTTGGTGAGCAGGGAGGCGGGGCTGAAAGTTCCTACCGCAGGAGGAGGAAACAGGTAAAGAAAGGGACCCGGGGTGGGGGAGGAACGGCGCCCCTGAGGGGAAGGAGGTTCCTGAATCTATTATTATTTTTTTTTGGAAGGAGAAAGCATTAATATATATTTCTATAAATATAAATCTTTGGCCTATTTATAAAATCTCCCAATTCAGGGACACTCTGGTTATTTCTCTACCCTTTCTCATCCTGTTAAAATCCATATATATATATATATATTTTATGTGAAGAACGATTTTTACGGCTCCCCAGTCCAGGGTTGGTGACTGTTCAACATCTAACAGTTGGTTCATCGGAATCTCCCTCTCCTCTGTATTACTCAAATGAACTAATCCCTGTTTCAGTTCAGACTCTCACTTTCTCACTATGAGAACCCAGATGCTGACAAACAAGAGTTTAAGAAATGTTCTTATTTTTTTCCATCCAATTCATATTACCAAGCACCCTTTCTTTTGAGGACATAGAATATCTCCATGGCATCAGTCACACAAGTCAAGGATGTACCCCTCCCCAAAATCCTTAATTCCCCTAATTGATATATTTTAAATCTTTCAACGCTGGAATTTATTTTCAGTCTAATTTTGACTCATAATGAGATCTAATATTAGGATTTTTGAATCCTATAAATATCTTGTCAGTGATTCTTGCTCTTTTTAAGTTTCTGTGGTTGTAGTCCCTTACAATTTGAGGGGAGACTCACCAGTCTAGAGTAGTTTTGTTCCAACAAAGGACTGTGAATTTGGGTTGATTGCCCTCCACTTCATCCCATTTACTACTAGCCCAAGGCCTTCCATACATTGGAGAATATTTCAGGAACACTCTCCCACATCCAAAGAAGGTCCTTCTTTTATGTGGTGTCCAATGGTATCTTTCTACACAGACATTACCCTCATTTTCAAATTTCTTTTGTCCCTAATTTCAGAATTATAAGATGGTATGAAAAGGGTCATTGTTATTCTCTCTGAATCTTTAATGTGTCTATAGACTTTGATCCTGTCTTCTTTTGTCACATTTAACCCATCAAACAACCAACCCCCCACCCCCAGTTTACCTGCCTTTCTCTCCCCACCCCTTGTTGGAGCTGATGTTTTTATAATTATTCTGGGGTCAGAACTTTTACTGGACTTTTGGACTTTAGAAGAGGTGAGGTCTTGAAGAAAAGATTTCTTTCACCTTCTAGATCCCTTTCCTTGGTGGCAACTGGCAGTTCAGAGTTCATTCTCTTAAAGCCTGAATTGCCTTTTCTGATGTGAGCTGCCATACACTTGGCCATGTGGCAAAACACTTGCCACCATACAGCCAACTCACATAGCTTTAGAAATGTTCCAGAAGATGCTCCCTATTGACTTGACATTTCATTCTCTGGAAAGGAAAGTATAATTTGTGTACCTATAGATGTCTCAAAGTATCTCTTTTTAAAAATCATTTATGAAATGTTAAATAACACTGATTCCCAGGGGATGTGCTTAACATTGCTTGATCCAGAGAAACTCTATTATTCTTCTTTGTTTTCTACATTTAAACCAGTTTTCCAGCCAAGTTTAAGAAAACAAACACTTCAGGCTCCCAGTGATAACTTTTAAAGTAATAGTTGTAGGGCTGGTGATATAGCTCAGAGGTAGACCGCTTCCCTAACATGCACAAGGCCCTGGGTTCAATCCCCAATATCAGGAAAAGATGAAAATAAATAAATATTTGATAGGGAAGCCAGGATTATAGGACTCTTTCTCACCACCCCATGTCTACCCTAATAAACTAAACCAATCACATTCTTATAGCAGATTTTCTTTTTCTTTTTTATATTTTGGTACTGGGGATTGAACCCAGGGGCACTTAACCACTGAGCCACATTCTCATCCCTTTTTATTTTGTGATGTTTTTTTATTTAGAGACAGGATCTTTCTAAGTTGCTGAAGGCCTTGCTAAGTTGCTGAGGCTGGCTTTGAACTTGTGATCCTCCTACCTCAGCCTCCCGAGTAGCTGGAGTTACAAGTGTGCACCACCATGCCTGGCCTTATAGCAAATTTTATTAGGCCTCCCTGTTTC
The DNA here is from genome assembly GCF_052094955.1 of Ictidomys tridecemlineatus. Taxonomy (NCBI): domain Eukaryota; kingdom Metazoa; phylum Chordata; class Mammalia; order Rodentia; family Sciuridae; genus Ictidomys; species Ictidomys tridecemlineatus. The sequence continues at coordinate 113,689,392 of NC_135484.1, forward strand.
TATTCTTTCCCCCTTAGATTCTATTCCAAAAAAAAAAAAACAATAGCCAAGGGAAGCCTTTTAAAGTGTAGGTCACATCATGTCACTCTTGGGCTCAAAACCTTGCAATGACTCCCCTTACACTTTGTATAAAACCCAAGCTTCTTAAAGACCCTGCATGTTTTGGGCTAGGTACAATAGCACATGCCTGTAATCCCAGAGACTGGAGAGGCTGAGGCAGGAGGATCTCAGTCCAAGGCTAGCCTGGGCAATTTAGACTCTGTCTCAAAATAAATTTAAAAGGGCTGGGGATGTGGCTTAGTGAAAGAGGACCTCTGGATTCAATTGTCAGTACTGGGGGGCAGAAAAGAGATCCTGCATGCTTTGCTTCTACTCACAGCTCCAATTCATCTCATTCGCTTTCCTAATCCTCTCCAACCACACTCCTAAGTCTCTTTTGCTATTCCTCGAACATTCTAAGCATGTTCCTACTTCCAGGTCTTTAAATTATCCATTTACTCTGCTTGGAATTCTCTCCTTCCAAATGATCTAGGTGGTTTCCTCCCTCATTTCATTCAGATATTCTCAAATGTCTTCTCCTTGGAGAGACCTGCCCTAACTGCCATTTTTTTTTTTAATATTTTGTTAGTTGTACGTGTACCTTTATTTTATTTACTTATTTATAGGCGGTGCTGAGGATCGAACTCAGTGCCTCACCCTTGCTAGGCAAGGGCTCTACCACTGAGCTACAGCCCCAGCCCCCCAACTGCCATTTATTTTTTATTTTTATTTTTTTTTAAAGAGAGAGAGAGAGCGAATTTTTTAGTATTTATTTTTTAGTTTTCAGCGGACACAACATCTTTGTTTGTATGTGGTGCTGCACGCATGCCAGGCAAGCGCCCTACAGCTTGAGCCACACCCCCAGTCCCCAACTGCCATTTTAATAGCAGGCTTCACCACTCTTTTTCCTTTTGTTTCTTTATTCTTTATTTTATTTTATTTTTTTCTTTTTTACTGGGGGTTGAACGTGAGGGCACTTTACTATGGAATGACATAACCAGTCCTTTTTATATTTTAATTTGAGAAAGGGTTTTGCCAGTTGCTGAGGGTCTCCCTAAGTTACTGAAGCTGGCCTCCAACTTGCAATCCTCCTGCCTCCGTCTCCCGAGTTGCTGGAATTAAAAGCATGCCCCACCATGTCTGGCCACTCTATTTCTCTTCAATGCATTATTGAATTATATTGCCATATTATGTTTTCCTTTGCTGTCTATCTCCATCCCCAAGAATGTAAATTCTACTAAGGCAAGGACTTTGTTTTGTTCCCTGCTGTGACCCCACCACCTACAAGAGAGCTAGGCACGTAGTAGGTACTTAATAAATACCTATAATGAGTAAGCAAATGAAGAATATGAACAATTCTTGTCTTTTGGTTCTATGTTGTTTATACACGTTTTTTGTTAAGAAGGATTATGTTTTCTTACCCATTGTGAGATGGGTTTACTTTACCAAAGATTCTATAAGCTTTCCTACACTCTTGGTTGAAGAAGTCTTTGCCTCTTGAAAAAGAGTGTCTTCTTCAAACCCTGTTACAGCTTCAACAGAATGTACCTGTACCTAGAATAATGACAGAGGGAGGCCATGCTCCTAGCTAGGACATCCTTTAAATCAACCCTGTTCATTAAAGGGATGATAGCTATGGCAGCCAGATCACCCTCACATCAAACTTTGACTAACTAGAGGTGAAAGTCATTGGTTTGATGTTCCCAGGGGTTATTGGACCTCCCCCTTTTTTTCAATACTAGAAATTAAACCCAGGGATGCTCTAACACCTAGCTACATTCCCAGCCCTTTTATCTATTTTTTATTCTGAGACAGGATCTTGCTAAGTTGATGAGGCTGCCCTTGAACTTGCAATCCTCCTGCCTCAGCCTCCTGCGTAGCTTGGATCTTAGGCGTGTGTCACTGCACTCAGCATTGGTGCTCTTTCATGACAGGCACTTACTGGTCCAATAGAGCAGTGCTTCCTATACTTCATTGTATATCTAGAGCGCTGGGGATCATGTTAAAGGACTAGATTCTGATTTACTTGTTCAAAGGTTTTACCTAAAACTGTGTATTTCTAGCACATTTCTAGATGACACTGATGCTGATCTGTGACATCACTTTGTAGAACTTCTACTAGCATGGTTGTGGTCTGTGATCCTTGAATTTATCTCCAGAGTTTGATTATTTTGAAACAGAAAGTAGAAGACTCTCAATGTTGTCTGCCTACAAGTTTTCCCTCCTTAACTTCATCTTCCTTCAAAGGGGAGTACAACATCTTACAATGAAGCCAAGGATGAGGGGCGCAGGGGTTGAAGTTAAGGGAATGAGAGGTGCAGGGGTTGAATGAGGTAGGCACATCCCTACCCTTAGAGAAAATTCTGTGAAAACCATAATCCCTGAGTAAGGACAGGAAAGAAAAGAGAAAGACCTGAAGAATAATAGGGAGTTCATTTCAGAGCAGAAGCTCTAATGGGAAGATAAACAAAGGAAAAAGCTGGGCGTGGTGGTACCTGCCTATAATCCCAGCAGCTCTGGAGGCTGAGACAGGAGGATCACGAGTTCAAAGCCAGGCTCAGCAATGGTGAGGGCTAAGACACTCAGTAAGGCCCTGTCTCTAAATAAAATACAAAATAAGGCTGGGGATGTGGCTCAGTGGTCGAGTGCCCTGAGTTCAATTGCTAATACCCTCCCCCCCAAAAAAATAGAGGAAAAAAAACTGGATATGGTGGTACACTAATCCCAGCTCTGCAGGAGGCTGAGACAGAAGAATCACAAGTTCACAGCCAGCCTAGGCAACTTATCATGATCCTGTCTCGAAATAAAAAGGACTGGGTACATAGTAAAGCATTTGCCCAGCACACGTGAGGCCATGAGTTCAGTCCCTAGCATGAGAGAGAGAGGAAGAGGGAGGCAGGAGAGAGATACCTTTGGACCTACAGAGAGATCACTGGTGGACTTTAGACTCGGCAAAGGAATGAAGTGAGAGGAAGAGGACAGTGTGATGAGAGGAAGAATTAATAAGTCAGAACAAGGAGGCTTCACAGTGCACTGCCACGTGTTGAACCAACTAGGAGATAGTGAGGTTAAGCTGGGGTTTTTGAGCGGAAAGCTTTCTTAGTACTTAAACTACCACTAGGAAGGGCCAAAAGAGACAGGTGGGGGTACTAAAGAAGGCAAAGAAATAAGCCAAAAGACTGAAGAGGCAGGAGTGTATTGGAGTGTAGCGAGGAAAAGAGAGTGGCTAGAGTTTAAGTGGGGGTGACGGGATGATTAGGTATTTGGGGACACACAGCAGGGTTGTCCTGGAACTAATCCCCACAGATGAGGAGGGACCCTTGTAAAGTAGAATTGGATTATATCCCCAGGTATAAAACAAGTATCCATGAGTCTGTGCTGACATAAATAAATAAATGATTGAATAGGTTAACAAATAGGGGAGAAGAAACAGATCTCCAGGGAATAAGAATTCCAAATAGATTGTCTAGGTGCTCCTCCCTACAGGAGGGGGAGCATTACTCCAGGCTGCCTTAGTCATTTCTTCCCAAGAATACAGTTTAGGAAGTGGCAGAAGAAAGAGCAACTTTACAGTGGGAAAACTGGACTCAAACACCCAGCCCGGGGACCGAGGTCACCATCAGTCACACGCTGATAATGTGTACCTCGACAGGATGTGATGAATGGCACTTGACCTCTGTAAGCTTCCTCCCGGCAAACCAGAACCCTAATGGTCTAACGTGAGAAAAAGAGCAGACAGACCCGACAGAGGGACATCCTACAGCACCCCTGCCCAGTGTCCCTCAAAACCAGCAAGGCCTTGAGGGCTCAAGGCCGTGGCAGGAGAGGCCTTATCTTCATTTGTTCTCTTGGAACTCAGCAAGCAAGAGTGACATCTAAACCAGAAGGAGGAAGAGAGGAACCCGAATCTTCTCAGCTGGTTGGGCCCGTGGTTACCCATCAGTCTGGGGATGAACCACCTCAATGAGACCGGCCACCAACTGAAAGTCAGGACATGACCCCTGGTCAGGAGAGAGAGGACAAGGAGCCCTTGAGGTTCCAAGGCTGATCTCCAGGGACTGCCACATGCAAAGACTGCAGGTAAAAGGGATGGTCTTGATGTGAAGAGGGAGATTGTATCAACCTAGAGCCTGCTCAAGGGCCAGAGGCAAATAAAAGGCAACCGGAGGTTCAAATAGCCCATGCAGAAACTCTTTTTCTTTTATTTTTAATCTTTATTTATTTTTTTTATGCTGAGGATCGAACCCAGGGCCTCACACATGCAAGGCAAGCGCTCTACCACTGAGCTACAACCCAGTCCAAGCAGAAACTCTTCTTGCATTGGATCTTTGACTTCAAGTTCTCTCATGAAGCTTTACTGTTGTCTCAAAAAAAAAAAAATCCATGAAAAACAAGGAAGTCACTGGGCATAGTGGTACACACCTGTAACCCCAACCACTGAGGAAGCTGAGGCAGGAGAATCAAAAGTTTGAGGCCAGTCTTGGCAATGTAGCAAGATCCTGACAATTTAAACGTTGGGTATGGTGGTGCACACCTGTAATCCCAGCTACTTGAGAGGCTGAGGCAGGAGGATCGCAAATTCATAGCCTAGAAATTTAGCAAGACCCTCAACAACTTAGCAAGACCCTGTATCAACTAAAAAAATTTAGAAGGGCTGGGAATGTGTATTAGTGGCAAAGTGTCCCTGGATTCAACCCCCAGTACCAAATAAATAAATAATATAAGAATTAAAAGCCAGGTATGGTAGAATCCCAGCTACTCAAGAGGCTGAAGCAGGAGGATGATAAGTTTGAGGCCAGCTTCAGCAACTTAGTGAAGCCCTGTCTCAAAATAAAATATAAAAAGAGCTGGGGACATAGCTCAGTGGTAGAGTGCCCTTGAGTTCAGTCTTCAGTACCACGGAGGGGGGCGGGTGGGAATCTGAGAAACTGTCACAGCCAATAGGAGCCTAAGAAGACATGAAAACTAAACATAATATATATTATCCTGGTACAGGAAAAGGACATTAAGTAAAAATTAAGGACATCTGAATTGTATATTTTTAGTTAATAATAATGTATCAATATTGGCTCTTTAATTGTAACAAATGTACCAATGCTAATTAAAATGCAGGATGTTAGCCAGAAGGGAAACAGTATTACCCTTATACACATAATGACTCTGCACGGTGTTCAGCCAGCGGAAGGAGAAGTTGTGCTCCATTTGCGTACAGTGTGTCAAAATGCATTCTATTGTCATGTGTAACTAATAAGAATAAATTAAAAAATAAAAGAAAGGAGACAGTATGGGGTGCATATGGGAACTCTCTTTACTATTTGCTCAATTTCTCTGTAAATCTAAAACTGTTCTAAAAAGTCAAGTCTATTAAATTTTTTTTTGTTCCTGAAAAAAAAAAAATCCTTTACCTGGTAACCAATAACAAACAGGAGGGAATGAAGACAGTGTAAGGTTTAAACATGAGAAAGCAGTTACGCACAGATGGCGTATGGTTTGCAAATTTGAACCACATTATGCCACTACAGAGTGCAAATTTGGATGCCACATAGCACATCAAAAAGGTGTATGAAACGGGCTGGGGTTGTGGCTCCGTGGTAGAGCACTTGCCTAGCATGTGTGAGGCACTGGGTTTGAATCTCAGCACACATATAAATAAAGGTCCATTAACAACTAAAAAATATATACTTTTAAAAAAAGTGTGTATGAAATGATGTACATGGGGGGGCAGTAGAATGCAAAATATCTTTGCCTGATGTCAATAAAAATATATGGGTTTTTGTCAGGGATTGGAAGAACACATGGAAAAACAAAGCAAGTTTTGGTAGATGATAGAATTATATATATATATATGTATCTTTTTACTTCTGGAATTTTTCTTTAATGCTGCATTTATTTATTTATCTGGTACTGGAAGCTGAACCCAAGGCACCCTAACACTGAGCTAAGTTACTGAGGTCTCACAAAGTCGCTGAGGCTGGCCTCAGGAGGCTCAGGTTCCTGAGTCCCTGACATTACAGGAATGCAGCAGCATGTTGAGCTAATGCTATCATTTTTTTTTTTTGTATTATAAAATACGTGTCATACAATAAACCAGGGTTAGCTAACTTTTTCTATAAAGGGCCGGGTTGTAAATATTTTAGGTTTTGCAGGCCACACAATCTCTGCTGCAGCTCCAGGTTCTACCGTATAATGTGAAAATGGCCCTAGACACTAGGTAGGTAAACTAGCATGGCTGTGTTTCAATAAAACTTTATTTACAACATTGAAGTTTGAACTTGATGTAATTATCACGCGTCACAAAATATTCTTCCATTTTTCAATAATTTTAAAATCTAAACACCACTCTTAGCTCACAGGCCACAAAAATAACACATCAGATTTTGCCCACAGGTAACAGTTTGCCAGCTGCTGCAGTGAATATGAAAAAACAAATAATAAGAAAACACAAAAGCCTATTTTGTCCCTCTCTGACCCCGTACCCTTCCCTCTTTCCACAATCCTGAGTTATGGGCTTGGCAATCCCGTGCATGTTACAGACTTTTCCTGCATATGTGCGTATCCATAAACAACATGTTTTTCATGTTTTGAAACTTTATAAATATCACCACACTGTACATATGCTTCAGCAACTGGCTTTCTCCACTCCCCAGCCTGGGAACGGAGCGCTTGTCTATGCATCTCAGTGGTGATATACTGCTTCATTATATGAATACTCCTTGATTCTCATTTCCAGTCATTTTCGTTTTGAATAGTGCTCCGTCAACATTCTTTTACATAGTACCTTGAGCAAAATCTTCTCTAGTGCAGCCTTCTTCAAATTCTAGTCTCTCAATTGTCTTTATCCAATTTGCTATTACAACAAAATATAGACGGGGTAACTTAAAAACAACCGAGATTCAAGTCTGAGTTCTGGAGGCTGGGAAGCGTGAGGTGCCAGGCCTGACCGATTTGGTGTCTGGTGAGGGCCTGTTTTCAGGGTCATAGATGGTGCTGCTAGCCGTGTCCTCATGTGGTGGAAGGGGCCAGGGTGTTCTCTGAGGTTGCTGCTGCTGCTGCTGCTGCTGCTGCTTCTTCTTCTTTTTTTTTTTTTTTGGTATGGGGAATTGAACCCAGGTGTACTTGTTATGGAGCTACATCCCCAGCCTTTTTTAAAATTTTATTTTGAGACAGGGTCTTACTAAGTTGCTTAGGGCCTCGCTAAGTTGCTGAGGCTGGCTTTGAACTTGTGATCCTCCTTGTGATCCAAGCCACTAGAATTACAAGTGTGCACCGCCATGCCCAATTCTGGAGCTTCTCTTATAAGGGTACCTACTAATTCACTCCAGACCCAATTACCTCCCGAAGAACCACCTCCTAATTCTGACTCGTTGGTGTTTAGGTTTCAACACATTATTTTTTTTAGTTTATTTATTCTAATTTGTTATATATGGCAGCAGAATGCATTTCAATTCATAGTGCACATACAGAGCCCAATTTTTCATGTCTCTGGTTGTACACAAAGTAGAGTCACACCATTCATGTCTTCATATATGTACTTGGGATAATGATGACCTTCTCATTCCACTGTCTTTCCTACCCCATGTCCTCTCCCTTCCCCTCCCTCCCCCTTGCCCTATGTAGAATTCCTTTATTCCTCTCATGCCCATCTCCATCCCCATTATGGATCAGCAACCTCATATCAGAGAAAATATTTAGCATTTGGGTTTTTGGGATTGGCTTACTTCACTAAGCATAATATTTTCCAACTCCATCCATTTCCCTGTAAAGGCCATGATTTTATTTCTTTTTTTAAAATATTTTTTTAATTGTAGATGGACACACAATATCTTTATTTCATTTTTATGTGGTGCTGAGGATCAAACCCAGTGCCTCACCATGCTAGGCAAGTGCTCTACCACTGAGCCACAATCCCAGCCCATACTCTCTTTTAATGCTGAGTAATATTCCATTGTGTACATATACGACAGTTTCTTTATCCATTCATCTATTGAAGGGCATCTTTCTAGGTTGGTTCCACAATGTAGCTATTGTGAATTGTGCTGCTATAAACATTGATGTGGCTGCGTTACTATAGTATGCTGTTTTAAAGTCCTTTGGGTATATACTGAGGAGTAGGATAGCTGGGTCGAATGGTGGTTCTATTCCAGGTTTTCTTAGGAATCTCCATACTGCTTTCCAGATTGTCAACACATGAATTTTGAAGGGACATAAACATTCAAACTGTAGCATCAACTATTAGTGACTTGAAATAAACTTAAATATTGGGGCCTTTAATGAAATAAAACAGACAGGAATAGAAAAAATCAGAGTATGCTGTATTTATTATGGGAAAGAATTGTTTTGCAAAGTTTTTGTTTCAGCTTTTTCACACCTGTATGTGTGTATGTACACATGTGTGTATGTGCTTAAGGTAGATAGGTAGGTAGGTAGGTAGATAGATAGATAATGTGCTCAGAGTCTATGGTCATATCACCCTGAAGGCTCCCAATCTCATCCAATAATGTGCTTGGAGGTCATGTCAATGAACTTTGTTTTTTTTTTTTTTTTTTGTACCAAGAATTGAACCCAGAGATGCTTAACCACTGAGCCACATCCCCAGCCCTTTTTAAAATATTCTTTATTAGAGACAGGGTGTCACTTAATTGCTTAGGCCTCAATAAGTTACTGAGGCTGGCTTTGAACTTGTGATCCTCCTGTCTCAGTCTCCTAAGCCATTGGTATTACAGGAGTGTACCATTGTGCCCAGCCCTGCATTGTTAATAAAAGGCGGTGCTGAGAACATTTGAAAAGCACAGATTGAATACACCTAGGAATGCCTAACAAAATGTGCACAGATTCCACTTTACTAGATATTGCAAAATATTCTCTAAAATGTTTTTTTTTCAATTTATATTCATCCTCACAGCGGTGAGTGTAAATTTCTATTGATCCATATCCTAACCTATAGTAGAATTTTTTCATGGGATGTTAAATACATCATACACACACACACACACACACACAAGAATATATAAAACTAGTATGCAGTTTGACAAATAACTTTTGTTTTGTTTTGTTTTGGTACTGGGGATTGAATCCAGGGGTGCTTTATTGTGGAGTTACATTCTTGGTCCTTTTTATTTTTCATTTTTTATTTTGAGACAGGGTCTCACTAAGTTGCTTAGGGCCTTGCTAAATTGCTGAGGCTGGCCTCAGAGTTGCAATCCTCCTTCCTTAGCCTCCCAAGCCACTGGAATTATGGTGTTTGCCACTGTGCCCAGTTATAACTTTTATATTCGTGTACCCATTCCCCATACTACACAATAGGACATCCTGGTGGGAATCCCTTCCTGTGGCTCCTTTATTTCCACTATCAGATATAAATACTGTGTCAAATTTTGTATTAATTATTCCTTTATTTTTTCTTTATGCTTTCCACAGTCCCATCTTTGCACCCTTATATAATATATTGCTTATTTTAATAATATTGCACTGTAGCTATTATGTTGCTTCCTTTCTTTTAGATAATAGCATGGTTTTGAGTTTTACCCATACCATAGCTAGGATAACTCATTTTTCACTGCTGTATAATACTCTTTTAAAATATGACATTGTATCTGTACTACTATCGACAGACATTTGGTGGTTTCACACTTGATGCCACAATGAACTCTATGTCTATGAACATTCTTATCCATGCTTCCTAGAGAACAGAACAAGTGGAAGGATTTCTCTAGGATATGAAAGGAGTGGAACTGCTGGTTTACTACATGGGCGTATGTTTAACTCTGCAATTTACTGCCCAGGTGCTTTTTGAATTGTCTGTTTTCCTTTCCAAGTCCACCCACATGGGATGAGAGTTCCAGTTTTCGTGTCCTATAACATGGCTCGAATGGTAAATTAAAATAAGCAGAGAAAAGGTGGATCAAAGTCAGATCCTTGGAAAAGAACAAAATTAGGTTGAACAGGAAGTAGAAAAGTTGAAATCTTAATCTCTATTTAGTCGCACGTGAATCTTTCATCATTTGTATGGCACAAATTCAAGACATACAAATGGGGGTGTGAGGGGAGGGGTGGGGTCGTGGAGATGGGAAGGAGGAAAGACTGAGACAGACATTATTACTCTACATACTGAATGATCACACTGACAGTGTGACCGCACCAACTACAGCCAGAGGAAGGAGAAGTTATGCTTAATTTGTGAACTATGTGTCAGAATGCATTCTACTGTCATGTTTAACTAATTAGGACAAATTAAAAATAAAAAAAATAGGTGGGGTAGGGGGGTGGGAGAGGATTGGGGGTTCACCGGATTGGACAGAGTGGAGTAGGGAGTGGGAGGATAGGAATGGGAAAAACAGTAGAATAAATGGAACTTTCCTATGTTCGTATATGAATACTCCACCAGTGTAACTCCACATCGTGTACAACCACAAGAATGGGAATTTACACTCTATGTATATATGATATGTCAAAATACATTCTACTGTCATGTATAACTAAAAAGAATAAATTTAAAAAGTTAAAAAAATAAACTACATACAAATAGGTACGCAGTGGATTAAACAGTGGCCCCAAAAGATATGTTTACATCCAAATCGCCAGAACCTGTGAATGTTACTTTATTTGCAAAAAGGTCTTACAGATATAATTGAGATTTTTGAGGTGAGATCATCCTCGGTTACTTGTGCCCTAAGTCCAAAGACAGTGAGTGTCCTTATAGAAAAGAAGATTCAGACTGAAAGCATGGAGCAATGTGGCCCTGGTGGCAGAAACTGGAGTCCTGTGGTCACAAGCCAGGGTATTCCTAGACCACAGAACCCAGCATAAGCAAGGAAGCTTTCCCGCCTGAACATTTGGAGAGAGTGTGGCCTACTGACACTTAGATTTTGGACTTGTGCTCTCCAGAACTGCGAGAGAATACATTTCTGGGGTTTTTTTGTTTTTGTTTGTTTTTTTTTTGTGTGTGTGTGTGTGTGTGTGTGTTGTTGTTGTTGTTTGTTTGTTTGTTTTAATGCCACTGCATTTGCTGTAGTTTAAACAATGCAGGACATAAAGGGAAAGTCTGTCTGCCGCATATTCTTGGCCTATAGCCACCAATTTCAACTTCCCAGAGGCAAACACTGCTGCCAGTTCCCTGTGTGTCATCCTTCTAGAAATGTTCCTTCAGAGCTCCTTAATAATTGACAGAGAGGCTGGGTGTGGTGGTGGAGGCCTGTAATCCCAGTTACTCTGAAGGCTGAGGCAGGAGGTTCACAAGTTTGAGGCCAGGCTGGGCAACTTAGGAAGACCCTGCCTCAAAATAAAAAATGAACAAGAGTTGTGGGTATAGCTCAGTGTTAAAAGTACCCCTGGGTTTGATTCTAGTTCAACAAAAAGCAAGATAGATAGATAGATAGATAGATAGATAGATAGATAGATAGATAGATGATAGATAATGAACACAGACATTCGAGTTCATTTTACAGATGAGGAGACTGAGTCCCCCAAGCTGGTCAGTGGCAAAGATGTACATCACACCAGGTTTCCTATTTCTTGTGCTCCTTTGAGATAAAGAGAAGTATCTGGCAGCAGATGGAGATATTACAGTAGGGAGAAAGAGGAGGGCGTTTGGTGAATGAAGGAGGAGGAATGCCATAGAGGCGAGAAGGACACAAAAGCTGGTAAAGTGTTGCCTCAGATTAATGCAGCGCTGCCTCAGATCAGTGCCATACTCTGTAGCTAGAAGATGTTCATTCTCCCATCCCCCTAGCTTTTATTGAGCATCTTCTGTATCCCAGGCACCAAACTATATGGTAGGCTGTGAGCAAACCGTCTTTACCTTGTACAAGGGCACAATCCAGTCGGGGTGTCCTGCTGGTAGGTAAAGCAGTGTGACCAGTAATGCAAATGGGTGTGGGCTCTATCCTTGGGAAACAGCTTCCTCTCCGCAAGCTGCAAAAGGTATTGAAGGGTGACTAGGAGTTTACCAGGAGGAGAGGGAGAGAAAAGCATCTGGGCAGAGGATGAAACGCACCGGGAACTCTAAAGGTTCACAAGAGACGTTCCACCTGAGAAGCCGGGTAGGCGGCGCTGTCGGGGCCTCGTCCACGTCCTCAGCCTCTCCGTGTGTCAGTACAGTGTTTTTTCCCAAAGGCTCGCACCCAGCTCCCAAGAAAACTATCCTACCCATGCTCAGGGCACCCTGGAAACGCCTAGGAGCTCATTCCTCCCCGGAGTTGCCCGCAGGCAATGACCCTCCGAAGCTGGTGTGTAAACACCCGGGAGGTGCTATGCTTAGGACAGGGTTCCAGTGTGTCCCCAAAGGCTCATGTCCTGGAAGCGTGGTCCCCAGTGTGGGATGTTGGGGTGGTGGACCATTGAGAGGCGGAGCTTAGCAGAAGTAATTAGGTCACAGGGGCACGGCCCTCGGAGGGAATTAATGCAGTTGTCATGAGCCTGGGCTGGTTCCCAGGAGAATGGGATGATAGAATGGAGCGCGCCACCTCCCCAGACCTCCTTCTCCGCGCTCTGCTCACTACTCCCGCACGCGCTCCCGCCACGGTGATGCTGTCTATCTTGAACCCTCATCAGAGCTGAGCAGATGCTGGCGCCATGCTCTTGAAACCCCAGAACTGTGAGCTTAAGAAACATCTTCTCTGGTGCTCGCTTCCGCAGCACATATAATAAAATTGGAATGATACAGAGATTAGCATGGCCCTTGCGCAAGGCTGACATGCAAATTCCTGAAGCCTTTCATATTAAAAAAGAAGAAGGAAGGAAGGAAGGAAGGAAGGAAGGAAGGAAGGAAGGAAGGAAGGAAGGAAGGAGAAAAGAAAAGAAAAAGAAACCTCTTTTCTGTATAAAGTACCCAACTTCAGATATTTTGCTCTAGCAACAGAAAATGCACTAAGATAGGTGGGGGAATGCTGAGGCATGTGTTTCTCAGAGTTCCTTTACACATCACTATATGGCATGCGCCTCTGCTTATATCACCTGTCCCACTGCTTTACAAAGACCAAGCTTCTCAGCCAGGTGTAGTGGTGCACACCTGCAATCCCAGTGGCTTGGAAGGCTAAGGCAGGAGGATTACAGGTTCAAAGCCAGCCTCAGCAACTCAGTGAGACCCTGTCTCAAAATAAAATATTAAAAAAGGCTGGGGATGTGGCTGCAGGTCAGTTAAGCACCCTGGGTTCAATCCCTGGTACCAAAAATACATAAATAAATAAAAATAAAAAGGGCTGGGGAGGAGCTGCAGCTCAGTGGTAGAGCACTCCTGGGTTCAATGCCCAGTACTGCAAAAAAAAAAAAAAAAAAAAAAGAGCTCTACTGTGAAGAGAATGAGTGACTGGAGGATCTCCCTCTCCTCCCTCTCCTCCCACTCCTCCTCCTTCTCCTCCTCCCCATCACCATCATCACCATGATTGTTGTTCTGATTTGGTTTTTGAGCTCAGTGGGGTAACCCCCTTTCCTCTATATGGAGATGTTCCTGTCTTATGACAATGTGAGAAGCAGAACTCACTTCTTGGTATTGCTGCCCAAAATACCAGCTACTCACTTTCCCACCCTTCCTGTGAAAGCTAAGTCACGGACTCTATTAATAAAATGTGCCCAGCTGAGCACGTTGGCTCACATCTGTAATCCCAGAGGCTTGGGAGGCTGAGGCAGGAGGATTGCAAGTTCAAAGCCAGCCTTAGCAATTTAGCAACTTAGCCAGAACTTGTCTCTAAATAAAGTATAAAAAAGGTCTGGGGAAGTGGCTCAGTGGTTAAGTGCCTCTAGGTTCAATCCCTGGTACAAAAAAAAAAAAAAAATGCCCATTCTACATTTGGAATCAGCAGGGGCTTGTGATGCAAAGAAGCAGAAGCAGAAAGAGTCTGTCTGTGGATGGGCAGTGCCAGGAGTGACAGCAGCGTTCAGTTTGGGAGAACAGTTAGGGCAGCACAACACCCAGGGTCTGGTGCCAAAAGGACTCTCAGTGTGACAGTGGAGTCAAATGCTCGTCGAGACAGTGGCAGCAGCTTCAGAGGCCTGGCTTGGCGGTGGGATGTTGGCTCCCACCCTAGACTTGGTTGCATAACGGCCTCAGCTCTCCCTTGCAGGGCCTCATCTCATTGGACCTTCCCTTTCTGGCTCGGGGCTCACCCTAGTGATCGCTCTGGTCAATGGGATTCTAGTAAACATTGTACACGCAGAGGCTTGAAAAGCACTTGTGTAATTGGGCTTGCTCTCGCTGCTGCCCTCTGCCATTGCCGTGAGAACACGTCTAGGCTCGCCTGCCTGATGATGAGAGAAACAGGGAGCTAGGCCAAGTCTCCCTGAGTTAGCCCAGAAGAGGCCATCCTAGATCAGCCAACAGCCAGTCAGCCGGGGACAGAAGAATGAGCTCAGCCAAAATCAATAACTGTCTGGTCCACCAGCAGTTGATCCCAGACACTCAAGTGAGTCTAGCTGAGATCAGCCCCGCTCAGCCTAGCCCCGAAGAAGCCGAACTCCACAGACTGTGAACAAAAGACATGTTCATCTGTTACATGCGGCTGAGGTTGATGATTGTTTATGTGACATGATTGTGGCAATAGAGGTTGATTCTGATGACTCTCCAGCCTTCCCCACCGGTTTATAAACTGCTTTTTCTACTTAAATCAACCAAGAGTGGAATCTGTTGTCCTGACTAACACAGAGAAAGATTGAAGGTGAATGAGAGAGAACCCAGGGCCCAGGGAGAGATGGGATTGGAGGCAACTGGATCTGTTCAGATACAAGTGTTGCTGCAAAATAACAGTGCTGGAAACATGACAGGAGATTACAGTTGGTCCCTCTCCTGGGAAAGCCTGAGCTGGGCTGGCTGTCCTGTGCTGCAAAACCTTCAGGGGCCTCAGCTCCTTCTCTGTTACTCCGTCACATAAGGACATGAAGGTCTAAAATGGTCAAGTTGGTCCAGATGCCCTGCCTCCCACATCCACCTTTCAGCCACTGGAATGAGGACAAGAGAGGACATGACCTTTATCCTTAATACTAGATGGTCAGCTTTGTTTCTTCCTCTTTCAATCCATTCTCAGAAACTGGTCACAGGGCGGCACTCAGCTGCAAAGAAGGCCGGGAAATGTCAACTCTAAGGCCAATCAAGCGTTTATCTGAACACTGTTTCTGTGGAATGGGGGACAAGTAGCCTCTGCCCTGTTCAAGAGGAGATAATAAATGGAACAAGATCTCTAGGGTGGACTTTGTTAGTCATTTTCTTCTTTCATGTGAAGAGGGCTCTTTTTTTTTTTTTTTTTTTTTGGCAGGGGAGGGCCACTCTGTTCCCAGCCTGGGCCTGAATCATTTGTCTAAATCTGTTTTTGGCAATCCCATTCAGCTTTGCCAGGAATTTGCTTTTCCAGCCTCCCCTGTGGCTGAGTGGCCATGTGACCCAGTTCAACGCCATGAGGGGAAGGCTGCTGGGGGTTTCCAGGAAATGTTTTACCTGCTGTGAAAGAGACAAGCTTCCTGGAACCCTCCTGGGGGGGGGGGGGATGCCCACTAACGACCACAAAAGAAAGGCCCAGACAACTACAGGTGCAGCCTGGAGCCCTGACGCCTTTCTGAATGACCTTGAGGGATGAGCAGGTGGAGAAGGGAAGAGAAGATATTGAGGAAGTGAAAGTATCACACCCACGGGAAACAACGCTGAGAAATGCCCCTGGAAGCTGAGTCGCAGTCAAATCAGGAGGACTTTGTTTACAGCAGTGTGATTTATTGTCAGAATTGCCTCATTCCGCTTTGGGGCCGGTTTCCCTGCTTGTCCAACTGATTCACCACCAAAGCATGACAGGCGTTTTCTTTGCAGGTTTAAGAGGATTACCCCTTTCTTTCCCCACTTGAGAAAATCTTGGTTCATGAAAGCAGGGATCTTGACATGTGAGTGAGTAGGAAGTTCTGATTTTAAAAACTGAGGGAGAAGGGAATGGTTCCCAGCCCCCTACAGCAAGTGGGATAAGAAGAGAGAGTTGGCCTGGTGCAGGGTTGCTCGCCTGTAATCCCAGCGCCTTGGGAGGCTGAGGCAGGAGGATCTTGAGTTCAAAGTCAGCCTCAGCAACTTAGTGAGACCCTATCTTGATATAAAAAATAAAAAGGGTTGGGAATGTGGCTCAGTAGTAAAGTGCCCCTGGGCTCAATCCCCAGTTTGACTCCCTGTTACAGACCCTAGGGTGAGAGGAGGACACTTTGGCTGGGGGCTGAGCTCTGAGCCTCAACTTCAGGTCCAGAAGAATTGAGATCAATGAAATTTGAACATTGAGCTCCTCACAGTGACCTCACCTGCCTGAAATCCAGACCATTCCCTGAGGTTCCAAGGCTGGGTGAACTTGGGGGTTCTATGGGATTCCAGCAAGAAACAGGGTATAGGGAAAGGCAGGGAAAGGGGGATTGTTAAGACAGAATTTTCTCCTGAAGGAAAGGAAATGAGTGAGATTTTACTTTTTGTTTTGTTGTTGTTGTTGTTGTTTTGGGCGGGTTTTTGTTTGTTTTTGGAGTGGGGGAAGGTACCAGGGATTGAATCCAGTGGCACTTTTCCATTGAGCCACATCCCCAGCCCTATTGTGTATTTTACTTAGAGTCAAGGTCTCACTGAGTTGTTCAGTGCCTCATTGTTGCTGAGGCTGGCTTTGAACTCGGAATCTTCCTGCCTCAGCCTCGCAAGCCTCTGGAATTACAGATGTGCATCACCACACCCAGCAAGATTTTACATTATTTTTAACATATAATATAATAAAGCCACTTCTTGTACTATATTGTTCAATGATGCTGTAAATTCATACTGAGGTGTACAGAACCAAGGGAATGAAATTAAGAAGAGACCATAAATTATCTCCGTAGCTTTTTTTTTTTTTAGGTTGTGTAAGGGTCCGGCGGAGCGTCGGAGAGAGAGACCACACAAGAGACCAGCCTCATGCAATTGCAGGGGGAAGTTTTATTGAACCAGCATGCTGGGGCTCAAGGCTCACTCAGGAAGGGAGAGCAGCCCAGAGCCCCGAGCAGAGGTCAAGCAGAGCTTAAGTACACTTTTTGGAGAGGGTGGGGGGCTTTGCATACATCAGAACAAATCATCTTGAGGCGAGGGAAAATTGAACAACAACCCTGAGCCATGATTAGTACATCTATTGGTGGGAACAATCTGGGCAGGGGTGATTGGTCACCCCTGAGCGGGGTACACATTTAAACTGATTGGTTTTGTGGCCTGGATGCTTATGTCTGAGCTATTTGGAGCCCTTAGCTAATAAACAACCAGGGAATCAATGGAAATATTTACTGGGCAGTTCAGGTATTGTTCTAACAGTTACAGAGATTACAGGTTCCACGGGTAGCAGAGGAATTTTAAAATACCTGGCCTATTATATTATTATTTTTAGCCCAAGCATTTCAATTTAGAAACCTTACAGTTGATGTATTTTTTTAATAAGAAAATGTAGAAGGTATATCTCTAAGAACTTAAGCTCATATGCACACAAAAATGTTTATTCTCATTTTTTAAAAACCTAATTAAATTGGCCTGATGGTGTCATACTAGAAGGAAATCCAATCTCTGCTATCACTAAGGCTCCCTGGGATCCACGAACCACTCAGAATGCAGACGCAGAATCTGGTGCCAGAAACAGGCTGGCCTCTCTCCTGTGGCATCTGGGACTGCTGACTGCCATCTCAGGCCAGCCACAGAATGGGGCCCTGAAACCCACCAGCTCCTGCCTGTGGCCCCACAGGAGTGGCAGACTTTCCTTCTGAGTTTGGGGGCAGAGAGTCCCTAGTACTTGGGGTCCACTCCCCTCTCCAGATACAAAGCCAGAAGTCCCCTTTGAGATCCCGTTCCTTCCTTGGAGCCCTGTCACTAGGCAAGTAGGATTTTCATGCTTCCCTCTCCCAGAGCCATCTGCCTCTCTCTCTTCCTTCCCTCCTTCGTTTTGCCTTTCTCTCTCTCTCTCTCTCTCTCTCCCCACTTTCTCTTTTTCTGACAAAGAATGATGCATTATTATATAAGGAACTCATACACACTGGGAAAAAATTACTAACACCCTAATACATGCGTGTATTAGCCAAAGGACATACTTGCAAAAAGGCAATAAAACTGGTTAACGAATACTTTAAAAATGTTCAACACTAGGAGTAATCATAAGATGCAAAAATGAAAATGATACTTTTCACCTACTCCCTAGGTTAAATGGAGGGAATATATTAAATAGGAGAGAACCTTAATAATACCAAATATGGGCAGCTGTACTAAAATAGGTATGAATAGCTATTCTGGGTGAAAGAATGAATTAGCAACAACCATTTGGTGTGTTTTTAAACTAGTTTTTATTTTTTTTTTTTTATTTTTTTTTTTTTTTTAATATTTATTTTTCAGTTCTCGGCGGACACAACAGCGGACACAACATCTTTGTTGGTATGTGGTGCTGAGGATCGAACCCGGGTCGCACGCATACCAGGCGAGCGCACTACCGCTTGAGCCACATCCCCAGCCCCTAAACTAGTTTTTAAAAAAAATGTTTATTTTTTTTAAACATTTTTTAGTTGCAGATGGACACAATATCTTTATTTTATATACTTATTTTTATGTGGTACTGAGCATCGAACCCAGGGCCTCACACGTGCTAGGCAAGCGTTCTACTACTGAGCCATGACCCCTCCAGCCCTAAAATGTTTATTTGTTTTAAATTAATTTTCTGTAAATAGTTGTGGTAGCTAGCTTCAAAGTTTACCTTCACTGATCCCTGCCTCCTGGCATTTATGTCCTTGCATCGTCCCTCTCCATAGACCCCTGCAGGGTCAGTAGGTGTGACCAATCAGATACAACTCAAGTGATGACATCACTTCTAAGATTAGGTTATAAAAGATACTGCAGCTTCTGTTGGGGTGCCCCTCCCCCTCATTGCTTGAAATGAGGAAAACCTGCTGCAATGTCCCAAGGAAACTCAAGCAACCCATAGAAAGGCCCAGAAGGTGAAGAACTGAGGTCTCTTGCCAATATCCAGCAAAGAACTGAGGCTTTCTGCCAACGGCCACATGAGTGGGCTTGGACAAGAGGGAGGCTCTCCCTCCCCCTCGGAGAGCCTTCAGAGGACAGAGCTCCAGCCCACAGCTTGACCAAAACCTCCTGGGAGACCTTGAGCCAGTCACCTCCCCAGGCCACTCCTGGACTTCTGATTCAGAAACTGAGATAATAAATGTTTGTTCTCATAAGCATTTAAGGTTTGAGGTAATCTGTTACAGAGAAGTAAATAACTAATAAAATAGTTGAAAGGGGAAAATAATTAAATATACCTAAAGTCTTAAAAACAAACAAACAAACAAGTTGGGATGTAGCTCAGTGGTGGAGCACTTGCTTACCAAGCCTGAGGACCTGGGTTTGACCCCCAGCAGTGAAAAACAAACAAACAAAAAAACCCCAACCAAACAGCTGTTGCTTTCTGTCCCACCCCTTCTTAGTCACCCAGAGGCCACTGCCCAAATGCTGGACTGTTACTTGCCAGATATCCTGTTATGAAAAGAAAATAAACCTCTATTAATTTAAACCACTGTTGTTTGAGTCTCTTCCCTACAGCCAAATGCAGTCTCTATAGGTCTAAGGTATCTGGGCTGTAAAGCCTTATCATGTGCTCGCATACTATTGCTTTCTTCCCCCTCACCCAATGTTGCAAGAGACCCAGTTAAAGTAAGTGGCAGCAATAACTTCTGCAAGGATCACAAATCAAATTGTGAGAGCAATTGAAAATGTAAAGTTCTTACCATAACTGAGTGAATTCTTACCATAACTGAGTGAATCTATAATGCCATCAACTACAAGATGCACCCTTATTTTAGATACCACTGATAGAAAAAATGCAATTAATCAAATTATGCCTTAATTCTTTCTCATGTCTTTGAATTTTTATTTTCTGCCAGTCAAAATAATTTTCAGATTTATTTAGACATAGTTTTTTTGTTTTGTTTTGTTTTTGTTTTTGCCATGCTGGGTATCAAACCAGGGTTTCATACATGCTAATGCAAGCACTCTAGCATAAGCCACATTTCCAGTCCTTGACTGATTTTTTTACATCAATGCTTAGATGAACCCTCAACTTCAAGGGTCAAAAGAAAAATGCAAAAACAAAATAAGACTGTTCCTTTTTTGTGTTGACATCCTTAGCAAATTTGCTATAATCTTCACACCTTTTGTCTGGTAACAAATAGCTGCTGAGGTTCCAGGCATCACACTACATTCAAGCCAAGAAAAAAGAAGATGCGTCACATTATTGTCTTTATCAGAAAAATCAAAAAGTCTTCCTAGAGCCCCGAGCAAATTTCTGCTTGTATATCATTTGCTACAATTGTGACTCATAGATATCCTTGATAAAAAACCAATATCTGGGAAAGCAAATATTTTACCCAGATCTGGGCTCATTGCCATTCTAAACAAAAGCAGACTTCTATTAGCAAAGAAGAAAGAAATAGCTATTGAGAAGGAAGCTCATGGTGTCTACTGCAAAACACCTAAATAAATAGTAGTTTTTATATGCATAATAAATAGTAGTTATTCTTTGGCATAAAGTAAAAATAATGATAGCAAAAGCTTTTATATCAGACAATACTAGGAACAGTTCTGAGTATCTCAAATATATTCTCAGCAACTTTATAAGGTAAATTTTGTTATTATCTTTGTTTTATCTTAGTGTTTTTATTATACTTCATGTACTCACAATTAGGTTTACATAATCTTCGGCTCATGACATATCCTCATTGGTCTATTATGCACAGTTTTCTCTCTCTCTCTCTCTCTCTCTCTCTCTCTCTCTCTCTCTTTCTCTCTCTCTTTTTTTTTGCTTTTAAAATATTAGCTATTTTAAATAATGTAGCAGATACCCTCAAATTCTCCACTCAAAATAAAATTAGGATATTGTTAGGAATTTGTGTATGACTTTATAGTCCCCATAATTCATTTTACTTCCTCTCCTGACCTGAAGAAATCATCATTCTGATTCCTGAGTT
This sequence comes from Ictidomys tridecemlineatus, assembly GCF_052094955.1. Taxonomy (NCBI): domain Eukaryota; kingdom Metazoa; phylum Chordata; class Mammalia; order Rodentia; family Sciuridae; genus Ictidomys; species Ictidomys tridecemlineatus. The sequence goes on from NC_135484.1 coordinate 113,710,386, forward strand.
TATTATTACTTTATTTTCTTTTTCATACAGTTTTATTGTTTTATTATGTCTATCTTAAAAAGTGTGTATGTGTAGTTTCGTTTTGATACCAGGGATTAACCACTGAGCCACATCCCCAGCCCTTTTAATTTTGAGACATTTTCTCACTAAGTTGCTTAGGGCCTTGCTATGTTGCTGAAGCTGGCTTTGAACTTGTGAACCTCCTGCCTCAGCCTCCTGAGCCACTGGGATTATGGGCGTGCACCATCGTGCCCGGCTGTGGAGTTGTTTTAACAGTATGTCGTCTTCTATCAAAATCTACCACATCCTTATGTGTGGCTACAGTCATTCATCTTGACAACCATTTAATAGTTCAATGGAGCAAATATGCAGTTTATTCACCTTCAAACCATTCTTATTGAAGTGCCTATTACATTCTTATTGATTTTCTTTTTTCTAGCTATTAACTGGTCTGTCACATCCACATTTCCTAATAACTTTGCATGTGATTCTAGCAGTTTCCCTACAGCTTTTTAACAGCACATAAGAGCCTGCATTTTCTGCTAGACTTGCCATATTGCTTTGCAAATGACTTACCTTATGTTGTATGTTGTCAATTATCGACATTGGGCTGCCCGGCAGAGACTGATCAATAAAGACTTGGACTTGATGCAGCTCGATGCACACAGAAGCCCTTAGTTTCAGCAAAGAGAAATGTTGGAGGGAGGGGAGAGGCAGAGACTATGTGTTCATTGGTGAATATCCCTTTGTTATGATGACTTTTCTTCCCTGGCCCACCTGGCAAAATGGGACTTGGATCATGAACACTCTCATAACCAGAATTCCCTGAATCTTGGCACATTCTTTAGCACTGTCCTACATATGGTAGAATCTAATTCCCCACCCTTTGAGTGTGAGTCACTTTGAGTGTGATTCGCTTCTAGAGTAGAGTGTAGCAGAAGTGTCACTGAGAAACTTTGGAAGCTAGGTTAAGACAAGGTGAGATAGCTTCCCCTAGCTTGGTCCTTGAGAGTACTCAGGGGACGCCAGTCATCAGGTTGAAAAGAAACCCAGAGAAAAAGAAACCCAGTGGCAGAGAAAACACCACTGTAGAGAGGAACTGAGGCCCCCAGCTGACAGCCAGCAGCCGTTCCAGCAGTCTCCAAAATTCACAGAGCGGTGGGAAGTCATCCTGGGTGTGCCCTATACAAATTCCCATCATGCACAGAATTAAGCAAACCCCCTGCTCTGTCCAGAGTGCCTCCACAGGATCCATGTACACAATAAACGATTGTCTTGGGCTCAAAGTTTTGGGGTAATTTGTTATGCAATCAGTAAACAGTAACTGGTACTGAGTTAAAGATGAGGAAGCTGAGACCTGGGGAAAATAAATTTACAGTAAACAGCAAAGCCAAGATCTAAACTCTGACCATTTGACTTGAAAACTTGCTACTTACTCTTAAGCTGGACACCTCCCTTACAGATTTCTTTTCTTGCATTTTTCAGGATGCCTTTGGCGACCCAGAACATGACTAATTAACTAGCTCCCCTAATCCCGGAATTGAACCTAGGTGGGTAGTTTTAGCACCAAAAACAATACAGACACACTTATGCCCTAAAAATAATCTGTTCAAAAGGAGTTAAACTGAGTTGCAGATTGGCAAGTGAAATCTGCCCAAGTAGGATAAAAGCTTGGTTCAGGGCCTATAAAACAAAGAGCATTTTAAAATAAACATTACATACTTTTGTGGGTTCAAAAATAATTCTGTTAGGGCTGGGGATGTGGCTCAAGGGGTAGCGCGCTCGCCTGGCATGCGTGTGGCCCGGGTTCGATCCTCAGCACCACATACAAACAAAGATGTTGTGTCCACCGAGAACTAAAAAATAAATATTAAAAATTATCTCTCTCTCTCACTCTCTTTTTAAAAAGAAAATAATAATTCTGTCAAAGTGAGGTAAAAGAGGGGCCAAGTGTAGTGGCCCATGCCTATAATCCCACCGGCTCAGAAGGTTGAGGCGGGAGTATTGCGGGTTCATGGCCAGCCTCAGCAACTGAGTAAGGCCCTAAGTGACTTAGCAAGACCCTGTCTCAAAATGAAGTACACAGGGCTGGGGTTGTAGCTCAGTGGCAGAGTACTTGCCTGCCATGTGGGAGGCACTGGGTTCGATTCTCAGCACCACATATAAATAAATGAATAAAGGTCTATCAACCACTAAAAAATATTTTTTAAAGTTTTAAAAATAAAATATACAAAGAGCTGGAAATATGGCTCACTGGTAAAGCACCCCTGGGTTCAATGCCTGGTATTAAAAACAAACAAACAAAACAAAATGGTGATATAAAAGGATGAATATTTATTTTTCTAACTTTATTTTTTCTAGTATAGTTTGCTGGAAAATCTACATAAATATATTTCTATGCTTTGAATGTTTTTGTCTCCTCCAAAATGTCAAATGTGTTGAAACTCAATCCCCACGTATTAAGGGGTGGGGCCTTTGAGGAAGTAATTAAGTTGTGGAGGCTCTACCCCATAAATGGATTAGTGCTGTACAAAAAGATTGGAGGGAACTAGCTTAGCCCCTCTTGACCTTCTGCTTTGTGAAGATGTGAGAACACAGCAAAAAGGTGCCATCTTGGAAGCAAGGATCAGCCCTCATGTGACACCAATCTTGGCTGCCTTGCACCTTCTAGGTCCCAGAACTGTAAGAAACACATTTCTGTTCTTTGTAAAGTACCCTGTCTGTGGTATTCTACTGTACCAGAATTGTGTATTGCAGCACAAATGAACTAAGACAGATATCTTTGATTTGAAATGTTGTAAACATTCCAAGGTGGAGTCAGAATCACTTTTTTCTTTCTTTTTTGTGGTGCTAGGGATCGAACCCCGGGCCTTGTGCATGCTTGGAAAGCACTCTACCAACTGAGCTCTATCCCCAGCCTCTCAGAATCACTTCTAATTGTATAGTAGAACTGGCCCCCAGTTCACAATGGTTCAACTTACAATTTTTCAACTTTACAAGGGTGTGAAAAAGACATTCAGTAGAAACAGTACTTTTACTTATTTATTTATTTTGGGGAGCAGTGCTGGATGGAATCCAGAACCTCATGCATGCTAGGTGAGGACTCTATTGGAAATACATCCCCACTCCCTGAATTTGAATTTTGATCTTTTCCAAAGACAGTGATGTGCAGGGTGATAGCCTCTTGCAAGCTGCAGGTCCCAGTCAACTTAAGCAACCACAAGGACAAATAGCTGACACTCTGCAGTGCACTTCGTCACTAAGCTATCATGTTCAATGGGCTAGGTATATGAATTTGGGGGGGCGGGGACTGGGGATTGAACTGAGAGGCACTCAACCACTGAGCCACGTCCCCAGCCCTATTTTGTATCTTATTTAGAGACATGGTGTCATTGAGTTGCTTAGTGCCTCACTTTTGCTGAAGCTGACTTTGAACTCACGATCCTCCTGCCTCAGCCTATAAGCCACTGGGATTACAGACATGCACCAATGAAGTGCATTATTTACTTAGAATACTTTCAACTTACAATTGGCTTACCAGGCCATAACCCTGCTGAAAGTCAAGAAGCATCTTTGGGCTCAAACGGTAGCTTGCTCTCCTGGCATGCGTGCCGCCCAGGTTCGATCCTCAGCACCACATACCAACAAAGATGTTGTGTCTGCCGAAAACTAAAAAATAAATATTAAAAATTCTCTCTCTTTCTCTCTCCCTCCCTCTTAAAAAAAAAAAAAGGAAGAAGCATCTGCATTTGAGATAATGTAGCCCTCCAGAAAATTTTACAAATAAACCGAAAAGGCTTTGCACTATCCTTAAGTACTTTTCGTAGTAATGTTGTTAACCCTTGGTTTAGACTGTGACAGAGTTATCCTGCTGTCCTTCCACATTGCCTGTTTCAATCATCTCTGTAGCTAAGAAGATACTACATTAAAAAAAAAAAAAAGTCCTACCAGAATGAAAGGAGCCAGTGGTATTTATTTAACAGTCTACTTATTAGGAACTCATGAAATAATTACATTTTCACACATTTACTTTACTTTTACTAAAACCGGGGTAGCCGGGCACTGTGGCTCATACCTGTAATCCCAGTGACTCCAGAGGCTGAGGCAAGAGGATCATGAGTTTGAGGCCAAACCCAGCCATTTAGTGAGGCCCTAAGCAACTTAGTGAGATCCTGTCTCAAAATAAATAAAAAATAAAAAGGGCTGGGGATGTGGCTCAGTGGTTAAGTGCCCCTGGGTTCAGTCTCTGGTACAACATCACAAAATTATTAATTGTAGCAGTCCAAAGGAGACGTGATTGGTCTAGAGAGGCAGCAGGGGAGAGGGTGCTAAGATTTGAATCTATGTGTCCTTCCCAAATTCATATGTTGGAACTTAAACCCCACGGAGACAGTGTTAAGAGGTGAACCCTTTAGGAAAATGAAAAGTTATAGGGACTTCAGCCTGTGAAGGAGATGAGTGCTCTTGTAAAAGAGGATTCAAAGAGCTGCCTTTTGCCCTTCTGCCTTCCACCAGGGGTAAATGTAGCAGAAAGATGCCATCTTGGAGGTATGAAGAGCCAGCTCTGCTGGCGCCCTGATCTTGGACTTCCCAGCCTCCAAAACTATGTGCAATAAATTTCTGTTGTTTATAAATCACCCAGGCTATGGCGTTTTGTTATGGCAACATGAACGGATTAAGACAGATAGGAAAAACAATAATCCAAGAGACAAGAGGAGCAGGGTGTAAAGTGGATCAAACAATGAGCTTCCTTGGATGTAGAAGATGAGCAAGAGGAAGGTACCTGCAGAAATGGGTAGATGCATATTGATATTGTTTACTTAAATAAGAACCACTGGAGGGACTGAGGGTGTAGCTCAGTGGTAGAGGGCTTGCCTAGCATGTGCAATGCCTGCTGCCCTGGGTTCAATCCCCAACACACATACATACATACATACACACACACACACACACACACACAAATGGAGTCACAGCATATGGGGATGGAAATGGTAGAAACTATAAGGTCAGTTTGGAACATCTTGAATCAGAGCAACACAAAAAGTTCCCCAAGGGAGACACAGTAGTTGGAAATGCTGGTTTGAAGTTCCAGATAGAAGATTTGGAAACCATTGGTGTAGTGTACATGGCAGTTATACCATCGGAGTACATGGCAGTAGAATAGAAATGAGTAATTACCTGGGAGATAGTATAAAGTGTCAAAAGACAAATACTTAAGAACCAGCAGAGCTGGGCGCAGTGGCACATGTCTGTAATCCCAGTGGCTCTGGAGGCTGAAGCAGAAGGATCGTGTGTTCAAAGCCAGCCTCAGCAAAAGCAAGGTGCTCAGCAAATCAGTGAGACCCTGTCTCTAAATAAAATAGAAATTAGGACTGGGGATGTTGCTCAGTGGCCGAGTGCCCTTGAGTTCAATTCCCGGCACCCTAAATAAATAAATAACAGAAGGAAACCATTAAAGGAGTTGCCAGAGATGGAGGGAAAAACCAAGGTGAGGTTGGAGTTAGAAGCAAAGAAAATATGCTTTAGGGGATGAGGGGTGGTCAATGGAAAGTTCCTGAGAGGGCAGGAGACCAGGCTCTGGAGCACAGTTCATAGTAGCGTGGAAGAAAAAAGACATTCTGTCACTGTAACAAAGGAAAGGGGTGTGTATGTGGAAATGGGGTTTGTGGGTCCAGAGGGAAATGGCTTGGATGAGCCATTCCAGAGAATAGGAGTTCCCAGCTGTGTTGGGGGCTAATGGAAATCCATGACCATGAGTTCATACGGGCACAAAACTCTCGTAGGACCTTTGGTCTACATTGGAGGTTTGGGAAAAGCATATAGAAAATCCACTCTGGGCAGGAGCCTTTTGGTGGAGAGCATTTCTGGCTTTTGCCATTTCAGCGTGTTGTTCTGTTTGTGATCTCTAATTCTATTTACATCGGTTCCAGAAAATTCTATTTTGGGGAACAAGGTATCTTTGGTAACTGTTAATCAAATATATTAGCCCAGAGTCAAGAATAAATTCCTTTTTAACCACTGTTCTCTAATTTTAAAAGGGCTTTTATAAGCAAAAAGGAAAATACCTTACAGTGTGACTTTTCCTTCAGTTTTTTTTTTTTCTGAAAAAAGCTGCCCATTTTTAGGTATGAAAAGGCAAATAACTAGGCTCATGCAAACTAAGGACTTTTGTCTGGGTCCCACCTCCAGAGACTCTGATTTTAGTAGGTCTGGGATAGAGATTGAGTTCTGTCTCTGTCACTATAATTTTTTTTCTTTTTATACTTTTTTTTTTTCTGTACCAGGGATTGAACACAGTGGTGCTTAACCACTAAGCCACATCCCAGTCCTTTGTATTTTGAGACAGGGTTTCCCTAGGTTGCTTAGGGCCTCGATAAGTTGCTGAGGATGGTAACTTGCAATCCTCCTGCCTCAGTCTCCCGAGCCACTGGGATTACAGGCATGTGACACCACAACCAATTAATAATTTTTCTTTTAAAAAAAATAGGACGGCCTAGAAAGCATGGGTTTGAGGAAGAATAACAGTCTGGAAGTAGTTTAAGAGCAGAGCAGCCTGAAAATATAATTTACATTTCTAATGGGAAAAGAATAGGTATTAAAACCATATACCCAAGGTAAGCACGGTGGCACACACCTGTAATTCCAGCAACTCTGGAGGCTAAGGCAGGAATATCACAGGTTTGAGGTAACTTGGGCAATTTATTGAGACCCTGTCTCAAAATAAAAAATAAAAAGGGCTAGAGAATGTAGAACGTCCTGGGTTCAACCCCTACTACGAAAAAGGAGGGGAGGACTGAACACTCAAAAGAAAGCTCTGCAACTTCTTAAAATTAAATGCATCCAGGCATAGGACCCACACCTTAATCCCCGATGAGCTGGGAGGCAGCGGCAGGAGGATCACAAGTTCAAAGCCAGCCTCAGCAACTTGGTGAGGCCCTGTTTTAAAATAAGAAATAAAATGGGCTGGGGATGTGGCTCAGTGGTTAAGTGCCCCTGGGTCCAACACCCTGTACCAAAAAAAAAAAAAAAAAATTAAATGGAGTTTTCTGACAGCTATTTAATTAGATTCTTGAATTGATTTGGTTTAATCCCATAGCCTCATTAAAAACAAAAAACAAAAAACAAACACTTTGTGTTGTTATGTTGTTTGCACTTGTAGAAAACTTTGTTAAAATACATTTCCAAAAATACGCTTTAATTTTTGTAAGATAATTGCCCAGTTGGAAACAGGCGATTCACCCAGGTCCAAAGAAGAATTCAAAGGCCACGCGTGACTGTAGTGGGCAAAATTCTGGCCCCTGTGAAGGTTGGTGAGGGCTGCATGATAATGCCAGCTGATGAGTTAACAGAATGTTTTTCTCCCAGTTCTGGGGACGGAGACCAAGGTGTCGGCAGGGTTGGTTTCCTCTGGGTCTTCGCTCCTTCGCTGGCAGAGGGCCAGAGTCTCCTCCAGTGACTTCACATGGTCATGCTTCTGTGACTTAATTCCTTCTTCTAATAAGGACACCAGTCGTTTGCTTAGGGCTGATGCTAATGACCTAATAACTTAATCGCCTGTTTAAGGGCCCTGACTCCATCGCATTCTAAGGCATGGGGGGTTTGGACTGCCCACACACACATTTTGGGAAAAGGCAGTTCAGCCTGAACAACCTTCTGACCTTTGCACCAATGATTATGGCAAAAGGGACTCTGCAGATGTACTTCAGGTTAAGGACCTAGAGATAAAGAGATTATCCCAGATTACCTACTCACAGGAGCCCAAGAAAGAAGAGGACTCTTCTAAATTGAGGCAGAAGAAAAAGGGAGAAATCAGAGAAGTTCCAAGCACAAGAAGAGTTTGAAGGAGCACTTCTGGCCCTGAGATCACAGGAGCTAAGCATGAAGCCTACCATCAAGAACCAAAGCCTGGGGCTGGGGTTGTAGCTCAGTTCTTAGAGGACTTGCCTAGCATGCACAAGGCCTGGGGTTCAACCCCCAGTACCATAGAACCAACAAACAAAAGTCCTTAAGAGGGACTGGGGTTGTAGCTCGGTGGTAGCTCACTTGCCTCACACATGTGAGGCACTGGGTTCGAATCTCAGCACCACATTAAAAATAAATAAATAAATAAATAAATAAAGATATTATATCCATCTACAACAACAACAAAAAAAAATATTAAAAGTCTTGGGCTGGGGATGTGGCTCAAGCAGTAGTGCACTCGCCTGGCATGGGCGGGGTGCTGAGTTTGATCTTCAGCATCACATACAAATAAAAATAAAGATGTTGTGTCCACAGAAAAAACTAAAATAAATAAATAAATATTTAAAAATTCTCTCTCTCTCTCTCTCTCTCTCTTTTAAATAAATAAATAAATAAATAAAAGTCTTAAGAACAAAGAGTGGCCCATAAGCTAATACAAAATAAGGAAGGGGGAGGTTAGTCCCACACTCTAAGAAACTGAATTCAGCCAACAGCCTGAAAGAGCTGGAAGCAAGCCAGCCAATAATTGGTTTCTATCTAGCAGGAATTAGAGCAGAGAAGCCAGTTAGGTGTTCAGGCAACTGGGACTTCTGACCTACAGAATTGTGAAATCATACATTGGCAGGAAGCTTCGTTTGTTTGTTTGGTACTGGGGATTGAACCCAGGGGTGATTTACCACCGAACCACATCCGCAGACCTTTTTTTTGTTTTATTTTGCAAAGTTGCTTAGGGCTTCGCCAAATTGCTAAGGGTGGCCTTGAACTTTCAACCCTCCTGCCTCAGCCTCCCAAATCTCTGGGATTATAGATATCTGCCACCACATCTGGCAATTTGTATTGTTTCAAGCCACTAGGTTTGTGGTCATTTGTTCCAGCAGCAGTGGAAAACAAGTTAACAACCAACTAGATTCAACAAATTAAGAAAAAATACTAGAATCAAATCCGCAGTTGCCTTAAACCCAGGATGAGCCAAATGATAAAATGAATCAAATTAAGTGACTAATAAAACTGCAAGTTTAGAGGGAGACGAGTCAGTCTTCAAAGTCCTAGGGAAGAATCAAAAACTTAGCAGGGCTGCCACAGTCTGGCTGGGCACAATTCAGGAGCCACTTGTCAAAAGAAACTAACTTTATTTTTAGAACACACACACCAAACCACACAGCTCCTCAGGAAAAACCCTCAGAGCCCAACTGCCACCACCCGCTTCCCACAGCCTCTCCCCCTCCCCCACTCCTCCTGCTCTTGAGACCGATTGGCTGGGTCGTGTGGGCGGAGCCAAAAAAGTCCCCCAATGAGCAGCTCCGTGGTCTGAAAGGGCGGGGAAACAGCCCAATGAGCATCACCACAGAGGAGCCAATCAGTTGGCAGCTAGAAGTTGCTGGGGCCCTTGTGAGCCAATCATCAGCTGGCAGCTGGAAGTTTTCTGGCAGCTGGATGTTTGCTGGGGCCCCTTTGGCTGTCGCTGTCAACACAGAGCCACCTCCCACAGGCCAGGAGCTCACTTTGCTCAGGTCAACTTGCAGCTAAATTCTGAATGGTCATCAGTAACTATGAGTGATTCCTCTCCTGACAGGCAAAAACTGACATCTGGGCATCTCAATGCATAAAAAGTGCAAATACCCTTGATTCCGTCACCACCATCAAGTAGTAAATAAACATGTATGATTATATAACAAAAATGTTGTAAATTCTAACACAATGCCTCACTAAATGTTTATTGTGATCATTACTACTGTTATAATTACTTAATTTCACTAAATATTTTAATTTATGACATTAAAGCATAATTTCTCTCTCTCACTCACTAACTCTATTTATTAATTTTGGGGGGACACCAGGGATTGAACCCAGGGGAGATTCACCACTGAGCCACATCCCCAGCCTTTTTTATTTTTTATTTTGAGATAGGGCCTCCCTAAATTGCTGAAGTTGGCTTTGGACTTCTAATCCTCCTGCCTCAGGCTCCCAAGCTGTAGGAATTATAGATGTGTGCTTCTAGGCCCCACCAAAGCATACTTTTTAAAATTGACTCTGTATATATAACTTGTATATAACTTGAGAGATATAAATCTCTAGGGACAAAAAAAAATGAGCCAGTATCAAGATTTTAAATCACAAATGTAGGAATACAGGAAAAAACACATTAATAGTATTTTCATGAGCTGGGGATGTGGCTCAGTAGTACAGTGCATGTGTGAAGCCCCTGGTTTAGTCCACAACACCACAAAAAAATGAAGAAATGGTGTTTTCATGTAACAGAAAATTTCACATTTGCTTTATCAAATGAGATACGGAGATTTCAAAAGCACGAACCTCAAAATCCAAGGCCTTCCAGAGCCAGGCAAGTAGGATGAATTAGTAAGGTCAGGAGGTGTTCAGGTAACAGGGAATGCTGGGGCCAGGAGCAACAGGGCAGTGTCCACCTGCCCCAAATCATTTCCAGTTCCTTTAAAAGACCGAGCTGTTCAAACAAAACATGTTCTCGGATCTGGCTGATAATTTTTGCTCCCTTCAATTCCTGGTCTGTTCTCCTTTCCCAGGTTAGAGACGGTTGCTTTCTCTTAGAACGACCAAGAGTTTACCCTTAGAAGGGAAGAAGAGGGAGGGAGGGGAAAAAAGGAGAAAAGCTGGGGAGCAGAGAGAGAGAGAAAAGGAAGGAGAGAGGAGCACAGGGGACCTGACAGGAACTGAGGACAGGTGACTGAGAGACAGGCCTTTCTCCAGCCAAGGACTCCCAGGAAATGTGGGATCGGGGGTCTCTAAGCTCAGCAAGCCACGAATCTCAGGAATAGATGAGGCACAAATGGGTTGAGGGTTAAGACTGCGTTCAAATCCTGACTTTGCCCCAGGTGTGATGGCGCACCTGTAATCCCAGCAGCTCAGGAAGCTGAGGCAGGAAGATAGGGAGTTCAAAGCCAGCCTCAGCAACTTAGTGAGGCCCTAAGCAACTCAGCCAGATCCTGTCTCTAAATAAATTATAAAATGGGCTGGGGTGTGGCTCAGTGGTTAAGCGCCCCTGGGATCAATCCTCAACACCAAAACAACAACAACAAATGCTGCTTTTGCAGCTGAGCAGATGACCAGCTTTAGACAAAATTAATTAGCTTCTCTAACTCTTAATGTCCTGATTAGTAGGTATTAAAATGATTATTGTAAGTATGAAATACTTAAATTACAATTAAAACAAAAGATATTGGAAGACAATACATGATTGATTATCAAATGAATTATAAAAACCACAGTGATCCTAAGATTACAGTGACTTGGGAGGTTGAGGCAGGAGGGTGGCAAGTTTGAAACCAGCCTCAGCTATTAAGCAAGATCCTAAGGTTAGTGAGATACTGTCTCAAAATAAAAAATAAAAAGTGCTGTGGATGTAACTCAGTGTGGGAAAGTACCCCTGGGTTTAATCCTCAGTACTAAAAAAAAAAAAAAAAAAATTAAAGGGAGACATAAATATGTGTATATACCCGCATGTATACATATACACACATACATATATATATTTTGGTGGTACTGGGGATTGAACAATCCAAGGACACTCTACAGCTGAGCTATAGCCCCAGCCCTTTTTATTTTATTTTCTGACAAGATCTCACTAAGTTGCTTGGGCTGTCCTTGAACTTGCAATCCTCCTGCTGCTGTGATAGTAGAAGCAAACATGACTTCATTTTGTTTCTATGACTTCATCCTGTAAAACAGCTATGCCAAGTGGAAGGGTCATGACTGGGGCAAGATGTTCTTTTCCTTTTGCTATAGAAACCTTTAAGAACACAGAACTACCTAATGAGGTATTGTTTCTGTAACTAGGGTAACGGGGCTCTGTTTCTGTAACTGGGGTGACTGGGCTAACTGTGATTGGTTAGGCTTCCCTCTGCTTGACTGCACTGTCCCGCTTCTGTAACCTGGCTTGCTTGCATTGGCTAGACCCCGAACATCCCTTTTGGGGTTTTCAGGCTTATAAGGAGCACCCTTGCAATTGTTCGGGCTGATCAGGGGAACAGCTTTATGTTCTGGTCAGCCGCCACCGGTGTGCTTCAATAAAGGCTTGATTCGATTATACGTGAGTGGTCTGGAAGTCAGTTTATGAAACCCTGGGACGAAAGCTTTAACTATACCACTGCGGTCTTGCCTCCTTAGTTGTTGGATTTACAGGTGCACACCACTGAACCTAGCAAGGAAACATCTTTATGAGAATATTGTGAATAGAAGCATAGGCTAATGAGATAAAATGCAAACAGTAAAAATCTGCTGGGTTGTTCAAAAAAAAGGAAATACTTTTTCCAATGGGTCACTACTCTTCATTGGATTTCTTCAGTGCAGGAGTCGTATGTTAAAGAACAAGCTAAGCTATTGTAGTATATAAGAAGGCCTTGCCAGGGGCTGGGGATGTGGCTCAAGCGGTAGCCCGCTCGCCTGGCATGCATGCGGCCCGGGTTCGATCCTCAGCACCACATACAACAAAGATGTTGTGTCCGCCAAATACTAAAAAATAAATATTAAAAAGATTCTCTCTCTCTCTCTCTCACTCTCTCTCATTCTCTCTTTAAAAAAAAAAAAAAAAAGAAGGCCTTGCCAGACATGGTGGTGCATGCCTATCATCCCAGCAACTAAGGAGGCTGAGAAGGATTGCAAACTTAAGGCTAGACTCAGCAATTTAGCAAGACTCTAAGCAATTTATCAAGACCCCCACCTCAAAATTAAAAATAAAAATAGCTGGAGATGTGGCTCAGCATTAATCCACCTCTGGGTTCAATCCCTAGTAACAAAAAGAAAGAAAGAAATACTACAAATTAGTGCAGCCAATTTGGAAAGCAGTATGGAGATTCCTTGGAAAGCTAGGAATGCAACCACCATTTGACTCAGCTATTCCTCTTCTCAGACTATACCCAAAGGACCTAAAAACAGCATGGGGACACAGCCACATCAATGTTTATAGCAGCACAATTCACAATAGCTAAACTGTGGAGCCAATTTAGATGTCCTTCAGTGGATGAATGGGTAAAAAAAAAAAATGTGGCATTTATACACAATGGAATATTACACAGCACTAAAAAGGAATAAGATCATGGTATTTGCAGAGAAACGGATAGCATTAGAGAAGATTATGCTAAGTGAAGATAGCCAATCCCCAAAAAACAAATGCTGAATGTTTTCTCTAATATAAAGGGGGTGACTCAAAGTGGGGTAGGGAGGGAGAGCATGGGTGGAAAATTACCTCTAGATAGGGAATAGGGGTGGGAGGGGAAGGGAGGGAGAAGGGGAATAGCTAGGATGGTGGAAGGAGACGGTCATCATTACACAAAATTCATGTATGATAATGTAAATTTGGTGTCAACATACCTTATATACAGAGAAATGATAAATTGTGGTATAAAGGTATATTAAGAATTATATGCAAAAAATAAGAGAGCTCATGTATAATAGCATAATTTGGCATGAACATACTTTATATACAGACTTATGAAAAATTGTGCTATGAATGGATAATTAAGTATGTAATGCACTCCACTATTGTCATGTATGTAAGAAATAAGAAGAAGAAGGTTTAAAGATAGTAGATTATTTATAAGAAGAGTTTCTTTTCTTTTTTTGATATTTATTTTTTAGCTATAGTTAGACACAATATCTTTATTCTATTTACTTATTTTTATGTGGTGCTGAGGTCAGAACCCAGGGCCTGGCACGAGCAAGGCGAGCGCTCCACCACTGAGCCACAGCCTCAACTGCTTCTTCCTTTTCTATCTCACGGAGCCATTCTCCATGACTGATTAAGGTGCTCTCCATATTCAGCGAGAGCTTCCAAGTCTGGGTCAAAGATCAGCTCTGACCATGGCTAAGAAATAGGAAGGAAGAGGGGCTGCAGAAGTGTAGCTGGTGGTGGCAGGGGCTCGCACCTCCCAGGTTGAGGCCTGGGTTCAATTCCCAGCACCAAAAGGAAAGAAAAAGGACGCAGGAGAGAAAGTGAGCGCATCCCCGATTCTTCCATGAGTAAGACTATAAAGTGGCACACAGGGCTTCCCCTCACCTGCCCTTGGTCCCATGGCCACATCAACAGTCAAGGGAAGCTAAGCACTGGCTGGCTGGCCACGTCTCTAGCTAAAAGCAAGAAGAGGGAAATGGCTACAGATAGACAGTTACTCATCTTTTCCAGAGATGGACCAATGGAAGCCCAATTTTTTTATGTGAATTCTAAAGAAGACTAAGAGGAACTCTGCGGTCCATTGTAGGTACATGAGGCAATTATGCAGCAGGTGCAAAGTGCAGGGTTAGGTTATGTTGGTTAGGTTACGTGGCTTTTTTCCCCATGTGTTTTTTTCCTTCAGGAACTAGGTGTACAGAGTTGGATTACTCAGCATCCTAGGTCATAAAAAGCAGTCGTCATTGGTACATGTGTGGCTCACTTTTATTCTTTTTTCTTTCTGGTACGGGGATTGAACTCAGGGGAGCTTCACCACTGAGCCACATCCTCAGCCCTTTTTACATTTTATTTAGAGACAGGGTCTCACTAAGTTGCTCAGGGGCCCGCTTAGTTGCTGAGGCTGGCTTTGAACTCATGATCCTCGTGCCTCAGCCTCCCCAGCTGCTGGGATTACAGGTGTGCATCTCCATGGCCAGCACTTTTATTCTTTTATGTAATAATTTGTGTCTTTAAACTATGATGAGACTTGTGAATCCCTTACAGTTATCTTTACATCCCTGTCCTATCCCTGATTCTTACACTTCAGAGGTCTTTATTATTCTCTCACTCTTTTATTTTGTTTTGTTTTCGGTTCCTGGGATTGAACCAGGGGTGCTCTAACACTGAGTCACTTTTTATTTTATTTTAAGGCAGAGTCTCACTAAGTTGCCCAGGCCGCTAGACCTTGAGATCCTCCTGCCTCAGCCTCCTGAGTTCCTGGGATTACAGGCAGACGTTACCTTATCTGGTTTGCTTTTAAAATAAAGTTTTATCCACATATATATGTATGGCTAAATAACATATTATCTCATTTTAGTGGTTTTCGAATTTTGTGAAAAGGTTATCATCATACTATGGCCCTTAAACTCTAAAAATATTTTTTTCTGGGGTTGGGGAGATAGCTCAGTTAGTACAGTGCTTGCCTCACATGCACAAGGCCCTGGGATCAATTCCCAGCACAAATAAATTATTTTTTTTTTCTGGTTACAGAATCCTGGGTTGGCAGTTGTTTTCTTTTACCATGATTAAAATATAAATCCAGGCTGGTAGTGTGGCTCAGTGATAAAGTGCATACTAAGCATACACGAAGCCCTGAATTCAATCTGCAGCACATTAAAAAATATATTTTTTAAAAAATCAATGTTTACATATATATATATATATTATTAAACTCTATTTTTAATTTTTTAGTTGTAGATAGACACAATACCTTTATTTTGTTTATTTATTTTTACGAGGAGCTGAGGATCGAACCCAGCGCCTTGCACGTACTAGGCAAGTGCTTTACTGCTAAGCCACAACCCCAACCCCTATATTTATATATTGATACACACACACACACACACACATATATCCATTTGATTTGGGTTTCCTTTGATTCCTTTTGAATAAAAAAACATGCTCTTCCAAAGGGCAGTGACTAGGGTACCAGTGCCATCCTCCTGGATCCTTCTGAGATTTCTTTTCTTTCTTTCCTTCTCTCTCTCTCTCTCTCTCTCTCTCTCTCTCTCTCTCTCTCTCTCTCTCTCTCTCTTTATTTATTTATTTTTGTAGTGCTGGGGATTGAATCCAGGGCCTTGCCCATGCTGGATGCTCACTGTATCACCTAGCTACACCCCAACCCTTGCTAGATTATTTTCTATGGTTTCCTACCTCTTTATAGATTTTCAACTTTACCTTTTATTTATTTAAATATAGTAATCAAAGAAAATCCTGACACATGCTACAGCATAGATAAATCTTTTATTTATTTATTTATTATTTATTTTTTAGAGAGAGAGAATTTTTTTAATTTTTTTTTTTTAAGTTTTCGTCGGACACATCTTTGTTTGTATGTGGTGCTGAGGATCGAACCTGGGCCGCATGCATGCCAGGCGAGCGCGCTACCGCTTGAGCCGCATTCCCAGCCCCCTAAATCTTTTATTTAAAAAAAAAATTTTTAGTTTTGGATGGAAACAATACCTTTTCATTTTATTTTTATGTTGCGCTGAGCATGAACCCAGCGCCCCACATTTGCTATGCAAATGCTCAACCACTGAACTACAAGCCCAGCCCCCATAGATAAATCTTAAGGTTATTATATCAAATGAAACAAGCTAGTTGCAAAAGAACAGATACCGGGCTGGGGAGGTGGCTCAAGCAGTAGCGCGCTCACCTGGCATGTGTACAGCCCAGGTTCAATCCTCAGCACCACATAACAACAAAGATGTTGTGTCCGCCAACTAAAAAATAAATAAATAAATAAATATTTAAAAAAAAAAAAAAAAAAGAACAGATACCATGTGACTTCTTTTATATAGATTTCTAGAGAAAGTTGAATGGTGGTTTCCAGGAGCTGGGGGAGAAAAAAAATGGGAATATCTTGTTTAAGAGGTATACAGTTTATTTTAGAAGATGAACAAGTTCTAAAGATTGTTTGTATGACAGTATTAACTATAAACTACAAACACGACTGAATTGTATGCTTAAAAATGGGTAGGATGGCCGCTGGCATGGTGGCACACACCTGCAATCCTGGCTACTCCGGAAACTGAGGCAGGAGGATCACAAATTTGAGGCTAACCTGGGCAATATAGCAAGATCCTGTCTAAATCAATCACTCAATAAAATTAAAAATAATTCTTAAAAAATGGCTATAGTGGCAATTATACCACAATGCAAATAAAATAAAAATAATATCAGAGTTGTTTTATAATCTGTATTTATTGTAGTTCTGTTGCTGCTATACGATATTTCAGCTGGTTCTCACAGCGCCTTGTTCTTATGTGCTTAGTTATTATTTTTTTTTTTACCATGTTCTGGTCATTATCCCTGAAAAATTGCTAATGGTGACTTTGGGATGAGGACCAGCATAAGAGGTGCCATCCTCCAGGGAGGATTTGAGTTTGTTTGTTTCTGCCAGGCACTTAGAGACACTTCTAGTTCAAGACAACTGTAGATGAGATTTATGAATGAAAGGGTTTAAAAAAAAAAACTTTACATAACTTGGTTATAAATACACATGCACTCACAAACTGGTTATGGTTACAAGTTCTCAAGAGTCTCCTGGGAGAAAGATATAGGGGGCAAGTTTACTTTTGATTCACTGGTTCCCTGGTCACGGCTAATGTGAGGGAAGACCTCTCAACACATGTGCCTCCTGGGTGGAGCCTGCTCATTCCTCTTACCTGCAAGGCTGGCATAATGAAATTGACACTTGCCAGTCCTAGAGGCACAGGCTTATAATCCCAGCAACTCTGGAGGCTGAGTCAGGAGGACTCAAAAGCCAGTCTCAGCAATTTAGTAAAAAGGGCTGGGGACGTGGCTCAGTGCTTTGCTCCTGGTAATAATCCCTGGTACAAAAAAAAAAAAAAAAAGTAAAAGAAAATTACATTTGCCCAAACTGGCAAATACCCTCAAAGCAAAACTAAATCCCTGTTTTGCTGAAGTCCTAAAGCTCTCACCTGATCAGCACTTCTGTGCTTTTAAAATATTTAAAAACTATTTCAGGGCTGGGGTTGTAGCTCAGTGGTAGAGTGCTTGCCTAGAAAGCTAGAGGCCCTGGCACTGCAACAAAACAAAACAAAACAAGTCTATCTTTTCTAGTTGTTTTTAGCCTCAAGTTGCCCTATTAAATAATCTAACCCATGAGAGGTCCTTCTACTTTATCTCCTGTTTCATTGATGTCTGCTCTTTCTGTTTATTTTCTTTCTCCTACTTTTTGATTGTTCTTATTTTTAAAAAATATATTTTTATTAGTCACTGATGACATTTTTTATTTTATTTATTTGTATGTGGTGCTGAGAATCAAACCCAGTGCCTCACATACAATTTGGTGTTTCCTGCTACGAATGAAAATTACTAGGAGGTTTTGAACCCAGAGAAGTTTTGATTGGTCTGGGGTGGGTACTTCCAGCAATTCAAATGCCAAGCCACGGTTGAGAATCACCATTCTTTTTTGGGGGGTAAGGTGGGAGTACCAGGGATGGAATTCAGGTGCACTCAGCCACATATCCCCAGCCCTATTTTTTTGCATTTTATTTAGAGACACTGAGTGGCTTAGCACCTCCTTTTTGCAGAGGCTGGCTTTGAACTCGCAATCCTCCTGCCTCGGCCTCCAGAGCCGCTGGGATTCCAGGCATGGCCACCGCGCCCCGCTGAGAATCACCACTCTTAATTTCTCAGCTTGCTGCTCCCAGCTCCAGACTGAATCCTCCCTCCTCCCCGCCCCACAATCATTTTTTTTAATACCTTTATTTTTATTTATTTGTTTGTGTGTGATGTCGAGGATGGCACCCAGCGCCCCGGTACTAGGCAAGCGCTCTGCCGGGAGCCACTACCAGGGCGGCCTCTGTGTCCTGGCCTCCCCGTGTCCATCATCCCCACGGTGGAGAAGGAGGCAGGCAGCGTGCTCTGTGCAGCACCGGCAGGAGCTGCAGCCCGGCGTGTTGTTTGTCTCCGCAGGAGGCCTGGGCATGAAGCAGCAGCAGTGGTGCGGGCTGACGGCCAAGATGGGCACCGTGCTGTCGGGGGTCTTCACCATCCTGGCCACCAACATGTACCTCATCTTCGAGCGGAAGCACCTGGGGCACGGCAACTGCTCCGAGATCAGCCTTCAGGAGGAGAGCCCCAACCCCGCGCGGCAGTTCCTCGTCTGCTGGAGCTACACGATCGTGCTGTGCCTGTCCATGGTCACCATCGTCCTCAGCTGCCTCCTGCTGTACGCCGTGTACGCACAGATCTACAGCGGGCTGCTGGTCTACGGGGTCTGGATCCTCTTCTACGAGGCCGTCAACCTGGTGGTCCAGGTCTTCACCAACAAGCTCAGCTCCACCGAGGTGCGCGCCATGCGCTGGCTGGGCTTCGTGCTGCGGACCCTGCTGCACTGCTACGGGCTCTTCTTCGTCGTCGTCTACGCCCACACCATCTACAAGAGCCAGAACCAGGGGAACATCGTCTTCTACAACAGACGCGTTTCCATGAGCGGCGGAGAGACCCCTCGGCAGAAGTCAAAGATCCTGAGCTTTGTCCACCACTATAAAGAGTGACCTGGGCGCCTGTCT
The DNA here is from genome assembly GCF_052094955.1 of Ictidomys tridecemlineatus. Taxonomy (NCBI): domain Eukaryota; kingdom Metazoa; phylum Chordata; class Mammalia; order Rodentia; family Sciuridae; genus Ictidomys; species Ictidomys tridecemlineatus. Next base: position 113,729,571 of record NC_135484.1, read on the forward strand.
TTCCCCAAGAGGCAGGTCTCTCCGGTTCTTAGGGTAGCCCCTTTCTTGCTCTCTCCCCCGCCCCTTTGGCTGAGCAGTTTGGCCAGTGCAGACCCCACGGCCACTCTTCCAGGGGGAATGTGGAGAGATGAAGTGATTCTGATCATAAAGGGCGTATCCTGCTCCTTGAGGGCATTTGTTGAGTTCAAGGGCCTCATGATGGATCAAACCTTCCTTGAATTCTGCCTTCCTGTTCTGGTTATGCTACTGCATAACCTTACTGGTCAAAATCAAGATGAAAAAGTACAGAAATGAAGCTGATTTGCTGAACAGCCGGCTCTCCTTGTTTTGATATGTCTTCATTCGTCTTCAACCCACAGCTCTTTTAATGTGATCTCAGGCTAGCCTCATCTGTATTTAGACTCAGATTGTTGTAGCACAAAGAAAAGACACTGTTGGCCTTGGGGTGGATTTGTGCTATGGTTTCCCCCTCTGTCTTCTATGCTATATTCCAGATAAGTAAGACAATAAAAATAGAGGAGAATCATTCTTCAATCTGTCTTGAATTCTTTCCCTCCTTTGGCGTTCAAGAAGCACTAAAGGGACTTGATTATTCAAGAGGTAAATTTGTGGGACACGATGGCTACTCGGTGAGGCTGAGGCAGGAGGATCACAAATTGAAGGCCAACCTCAGCCACTGAGCAAAGCCTTGTCTCAAAATTTAAAAAAAAAAAATTAAAGGGACTGGGGACATAGCTCAGTGGTTAATCCCCAGTACTGGAAAAAAAATTAAACAGTGATTAAATTTATTTCTATGACTATCCCTGTACTGTACACTGTGGGGGATACCAAAAAAGAATAAGATGTGTAGCCTGACCTTCAGGATTTTGTAGCTTTATGGAAGAGACTAACTTACTATTTATGAATCAATTAGCCAATCAAATCATAAAATGTACTGTTGCAGATCAACAAACTCTCCTCCTCAAAAAAATAAACATATCACACGCACACACAAAAGCCTATAATTGGACAAATGTTGGCATATGTACATGCCATGAAACCATCACCAAGATCAGGTTCACAAGCAGACATCATCCCAAACTTCCCTGTAAACCCTGTCTTCCAACTCTCTTTTTTTTGGGGGGCGGGGGGGCTACTGGGGATTGAACTCAGGGGCAATTAACCACTGAGCCCCATCCCCGGCCCTATTTTGTATTTTATTTAGAGACAGAGTCTCACTGAGTTGCTTAGTGTCTCCCTTTTGCTGAGGCTGGCTTTGAACTTGTGATCCTCCTGCCTCAGCCTCCGGAGCTGCTGGGATTACAGGTGTGTGCCAACATGCCTGCCTTGTTGTTTAGTTTTTTTATTTTTTTAAATATTTTATTTTTTAATATTTATTTTTTTAGTTGGACACAATAGTTTTATTTTGTTTATTTTTATGTGGTGCTGAGGATGGAACCCAAGGCCTCGATTGTGCGAGGCAAGTGCTCTACCGCTGAGCCACAACCCCAGTCCTATTTTTTTTTTAAGTAATCATGAATAAGAACAATTTAAATATTGTGTGCAGGTTTATATGGATTTAATGCTTTCATTTACCTTCAGTAAATACCATTTTCCCTTTTTAAGAAACTGGCATTTTTCTTCCCAGAGTGACTGTCCCATTTAAATTCCTTCTCTGGTCCACGAGAGTTCCTGTCCCTCCACATCTTCCCCGGCATTTAACATGGGCAGGAATTTTTTATTCGAGCCATTCTAGTAGGTATATAGTAGTATTTCATTTGCAACTTTAATTTAAATTTCCCTGATGACAAATGATGTTGAGCGTTTCTTCATGCACTGATTTAGCATTTTTATATCTTCTTAAGCAATGTGTCTGTTCAAATCTTTTGCAGATTAAAAATGTGTTGTGAAGCACAGGGTTTGATTCTGAGCACCACATAAAAATAAATGAATAAAATCAAGGTCCATCAACATTTTAAACAGCAAAAAAATGTTGTTAGGCAGACAGTGATACAAGCCTGAAAATCCCAGTGACTTGGGAGGTTAAGGCAGGAGAATCACAAGTTCAAAGCAGGCCTCGGCAACTCAGCAAGGCCCTAAGCAATTTAGCAAGATCCTATGCTAAATAAAATATTAAAAGGGCTGGGGATGTGGCTCAGTGGTTAAGAACCTGGGTTCAATCCCTGGTACCAAAAAAAAAAAAAAAAAGGAGGAGAAAATCTAATACAGAGTTATGTGAAATAAACAGAAATTTGTTGACTGGGAAGTGTAGGAATGAAGGCCCAGCAACTGGCAAAGGCCTTGCTGTGTCATAACATAACCAAAGGCCTTACAATGCAAATAGGCAAAAAGGAGGGCAAAAAAGGGAGGTAGTACCGGTGAGCAAGTCCCTCCCACAGTTCCAGCCCGAGTCCACTCATGAGGGGAGCCCTGGTGACCTTCAAAACTCCCAGCTCAGACACTGTCATGACGGCCATTAAATTGCAACCTGCGTTTTAGAGGGACAGACATTCCAACAACAGCACAGGCCATTTCCATTTCCATAGGAACTTTAGAATCAGCTTGAAGTTTCTATTTTTAAAAAGCCTGCTGGAATAAATTAAAAAAAAAAAAAAAAAGCTCTCTGGGATGTTGATAAGGATGGCACTGGATCCATAGATGGATTTAGGGAGAATTGAAATCTTGATTTCAAATCTTGATTTCGATTCTAATACATGAGAATGATATCACCTCCCCATTTATTCAAGTCTTTAATTTCTCAGTAATGTTTTATAGCTTTCAACACTCCAGTCTTCATGTCATTTGTCAGATTTATTTTATATATATTTTTTTCTCTCTCTCTTTCTTTTCTTAGTGGCACTGGGGATTGAACCCCAGGTGCTTCACACACTGAGCAACATCTGCAGCCCTTTTTATTTTTTACTTTGAAACATGGTCTTGCGAAATTGCCAAGGCTGGTCTTGAACCTGGATCCTCAGCCTCTTGAGTTGCTGGAATTCAGGTGTGTGCCACAGCTCTCGTCTCCATCATTGATTTCGAATGTAATTTCAATATGAACAGAGAACATACATTTTTCATTTTAAATTTATTGAGGCTAGTTTTTCGTTTTTGTTTTTCAGTGCTGGCGATTGAGCCCAGAGCCCTGCACACGCTAGGCAAGCAGTCTACCTCTGAGCCATACACCCAATCCCAAGACTAGTTTTATGACATTTAATCTTGATAAATGTTCTGTGTGAACCTGGAAAGAACAGCTGCTACTGTTACATGCAGTGCTCCATAATGTGAATTAGATCGAATTGGTTGATAATATTGTTCAAATCTTGTAATACCTTTCCTAATTTTCTGTCTGCTTCTTTTTTAAATTTTAATTTAATTTTATTTTTTTAGTTATAGATAAACACAATGCCTTTATTTAATTTATTTATTTTTATGTAGTTCCGAGGATTGAACCCAGTGCCTCACACATGCTAGGCAAGGACTCTTATCACTGAGCTATAAGCGAAGCCCCTTCTGTCTACTTCTATCAGTTAGTCAAAAAGAAGTATTAAGGTCTCTGAATATAATCATGGATTTGCTTATTTCTCTTTGAAACTAGCAGCCTTTTCTTTGTGTATTTTGAAGTGTAAATGGGTACATGAATGTTTAGAGTTATTCTATCTTTTTGATATAACAAACAAAAAAATAAGCCTTTATCATTTAAATTGACTTTTTTGCAGTACACACCTGGAATCTCAGCAGCTCGGGAGGCTGAGATTGCAAGTTCAAAGTCAGCCTCAGCCACTGAGCAAGGCCCTAAGCAACTTAGCCAGACGCTGTCTCTAAATAAAATACAAAAAAAAAAAGGCTGGGGATGTGGCTCAGTGGTTAAGTGGCCCTGGGTTCAATCCCCAGCAAAAAAAAAAAAAAAAAAAAAAACACAAGAAGAAGAATTGAACTTGCCTACCTGCAGAGGAGATACCCCTTTTCTCACTTTTTGTTCCCTATGGGTCCCCAGCCTATTGGCTGGTACTGCCCATATTTAGGATAGGTCTTCCCCACCCTCAGTTTGTAGACTCACAGGACGGACACACACACACACACACACACACACACACACACACACACTCCAGAAGTGCTCTTTACAAATTTTCTAAATGTCTTTCAACCTGGTCAAGTTGACAGACAAGTTTAACTATCCACCATGGAAACTTGTCAGTCAGAGAATAAGTGTGTGTTCCCCTCATGTGTCATGGTGCCCCTTCCTTCTCCCCCTCGCAGTAGCTCACAGGGTGGTGAATGGAGAGGAGAGAGGCTTGCTGGGGAGCCTTCTGCACTGGGAAGTGTAAGGAGGGGATCTGGGGTGTAGAGGGACATTTTGGTGGAGGTCCAGCCAACCCCAACCTTGGACCCTCTGTTATAAACATTCAGCAAAGTCTGCCTGGCCCTGGGTGTCTCACCCTGGCTGGAGCCAACCTGCGGAGTTCAGATCTAACCAAGGTTGCAGCTGGAGGCCTGTCTGCTGGGCTCGCCTGGGTAGCATCTTGGCCTGAATAGTAAGTCTTGCGTTCATGAACCTTCCCTCATGCCACCCACTGCTGGCCCAACCCTGTGACTTGGGACAAGACCGAGGCACTCCCAGGGAACAAAATAAGACAATTCCATTTCTAAGGGTTTGGAAGGAAAGACAGGGGGAGGGTTAGGGGATGATCCCACGCTCTAAGGAGGCAGAAGAGCTTCCTTTCTTTGGAGAAAACAAATTCACCAGAAGGAAGCCCTGAAATCTATCCCATCATTATTCCAGATACAGGAGCTTCCTAAGGCCCACAAGCCTGGAACAATAAGAGCAGGGTTTTGTGGGTTGTTTTTTTTGAGTTTTTTTCCATCTAAAGTAAAGCTGGAGTTGGGGCTGCAGAGTTGGAAGCTACCTTCCGATCACCCCAGGCCAGAGGTGCTTTCATTTCCCAGTGATGTGGTTCCCACAGCTGATTTAGTTAGAGCAGGGATCACACCCATGTCCTTGACCTCCAGCTCATGGCTTGTCCACACAGCAGCACTGCTGTCCCCAACCCTAGTGGCCTGGGGCATTAGCCTCAGGCAAGCTGTGCTATCTTGTCATGTGTCCCTATATATATATATATATATATATATTTTTTTTTTTTTCCTCTGCAGGCAATACTCCGGTGACCCTGGTGTACAATGGATGCCAGGATGTGGTCCTTCCTGGTGGGCCTCTTCTCTGTCTTCAACACCGTCCAGTTCTTCATCTTTGACCTGAACCAGATGACGTACATCGGCTACCAAGACAAGTACAACATCTACAAGACCACCGACTCCCAGCTGGGCTCTTGGGTCATGAGAAACAGGCAGGTCATCAACACGGTCCTGTCCCTGGTCACCCTGGGCATCAGCTGCTTCCTCCTCTACTGCCTCCACCACAACACCTACACCGGGCTGCCCATCTACGCCGTGTGGATCGTCATCTACGAGTGCATCCACCTCTCCATCGCCCTGTTCATCCACCGGATCATCAAAAAACAGTTCAGGGAGCTGAGCCACTTGTACTTGATCTTTCAAATCTCGAGAATGTTCCTGCACTTCTTGGGTCTGCCCTGCCTTGCCAAGCACGGCTATTCTATCTACAAGGACTCCTCCATCTCGAGCAAGTTAAGCCGCCGCAGGCGCTCCTCAGTCAGCACCATGGACTCGTGGTCCCCGGTGGGACCGGGAATGCTGTACCGCAAGTTAAACTAAGCCATGCCAGGAGCATGCGTTCCCAAGATGCTGCTTGCTCTTTCAGAGTTTGGGGGGTTTATGCATTGAGGAAGGAGAGTTCCTGGGGGAGGGAAGGTTGCATGGGCCAATTGCTGGGCCTGTGAGGAAGGGCCACTTGTTTTAGCAGGAGTGATGTATCACCTTCCAGCTGACGTCACCATGGCATCGGTGTGTGTTTCTGTCTCCCAGTCCCCTCTGCACTCTTAGTTTCTAATTTCTCTGTTGTGGATTGTCCAACGGATACATGGTTCTCCTGAGCCCTTTTGAAGCAGCGCTGGCCAATAGATCTTTCTGGGCTGGTGGAAGTGCTCTCTATCTGTACTGTCCACCAGCCACAGATGGCTATTGAGCACTTAAGGTGTGGCTCTTATCACCCGGCAATAAATTTTTAAATTTTTATTCCATTTTAATTAATTCCAATTTCAATAGTCACCTGTGGTGGCTTGTGGCTCCTCTAATTGGAGAGCGTGGTTGGTGAACTGGAGACTCGGTTGGCTTCTAGCCATAGAAAGGACCGACCCCTGCCCGCTTCCTGTATCCCTCTCCTCCTCTCAGACTTTTCAGAAAGTAAAGTTTGGTTCATCACAACATGATGAAGAAGAATCCCCTCTTAAGGAAGCTCCAGTTGAGTGCAGTGGCACATACCTGTAATCCCAGTGACTCAGGAGGCTGAGACAAGAGGATCACAAGGTCAAGTCCAGCTTCAGTAACTTATCGAGACCCTGTCTCTAAATAAAAAATTAAAAGGGCTGGGGTGCAGATCAATACTAAAGTGCATCTGGGGTCAGTTCCCGGTACCAAAAAAAAAAAAAAAAAAATATATATATATATATATATATATATATATATATATATATATATCCCCAGACATTGCCAAATGTCCCTGAAGAACAAAATTGCCTCTGGTTGAGAACTACTAATTTAAAGAAATGCACCCCCAGCCGGGTGCAGTGGTGCATACCTGTAATCCCAGTGGCTTAGGAGGCTGAGGCAGGAGGATCACAGTTCAAAGTCAGCCTCAGCAACAGCAAGGCACTAAGCAACTCAGTAAGACCTTGTCTCTAAATAAAATACAAAAAACAGGATAGGGATGTGACTCAGTGGTTGAGTGCCCCTGAGTACCAAAAAAAAAAAAAAAGAAAGAAAGAAAGAAAGAAAGAAAGAAGAAAGAAAAGCACCCCAGAGCTGAGAGCTGAGAGGTCACACTCTTGACTAAAGGAGAGTCTCTTTCCCTGAGATCATCTTACATTCAACCACCTGTGCAACATTCTGCTCCTGTTTTTGTTTTCTTTTTTGGGACTGGGGACTGAACCCAGGAACCCAGAACACTTTACCACTGAGCCACCTCCCCAGTCTTTACTATTGCTTATTTTTTACTTTGAGACAGGATTTCACTAAGTGGTTTAGGGTCTCCCTAAATTGCCGAGGCTGGCCTGGAACTTAGGATCCTCCTTCCTCAGCCCCCTGAGTTGCTGGGTGACAGGTGTGTGCCACTGCACCCAGCCCAGCACTCTAACTTTTAACAAGGTAAAAGGAGGGACCTTTTACCTTGTTAAAAGTTAGCGGTGGTGTAGCTCATTTACCTAGCACACATGAGGTCCTGCTTCCAATCCCCAGCAGGCGCGGGGGGGGGGGGGGGGGGGGGGGGGGGGGGGGGGGGAGAGGAACTTCTTTTAGGATATTTCCTTTGTCCTCAAAAAATGTTGAGAATGAAGTTTTGACCGCAGTTTTCCAAACCATGATCATCATGATAGTATCTCACTTTTAGTGAACATTTATTTAATAACTGCAGGTACTGTTCTAACAATTCCCCCACCCCCTTCAACTTGTAAAAGATGCATTTGGACCTCAGGTAGTTCCCAAAATGACCACAAGATGGCAGTCAGTAATAAGTTTCCGCTCAGAGCTGTTCCCTCGCCTGCCCCCAAACCAGATCCACAGGGAACTAATTTAAGATTTAGGGAGCCTGGAACTGATGACAGGGAGATAATAGGGTGTATTTCTACCCTGGTCTCAGGCATGATTTTCTTCTGAGTCCCAGAAAACAAAAAATAAATCTGAGCAGATTTCTGGGTTCTGATTCCCCCACCTTATTTGGGGTGGCTGGAGTGGGAAGGTGGGGAACTGAGAAGACCTATGTCTTGGGGAGGAGCAGAGAAGCAGAGTTCCGAGGAGAATCAGCTCCACCACCGGTTACTTGATACAGGAATCATTTAAATCCCTCAAATACGGAGCTGTGTCCCCTCTCTACCAAGACTCCTCAGAAGCCCTGTTGCCTGGGCTTCTACATTCTGCCCGCCCCCATTCTCTCTAGGCAAGCCTGCACCCCAACACTGTCAAGATGACCGCCCCATCTCCTAACTGGCTCTCCGCCTTCACTTACCTGTCCTCTCAGTGGCTTTTGGCTGGCTGACCCTGCTCCCTCCTGAGAACAGATTTCTCTCTTGGTCCATGGGTCACCAGGACGGGCGCTGTGTCCATCCTCATTCTCCTCCCTGACCTCCTCATCTTCCTGACCCCCAAACCCCGAGTGCTCCAGGCTCAGTCTTTGGTCCTGTCTTCCTCTTGGTCTCTCCCTCTCCCTGCCCACCTCAACCAGGCCGTCACTGAGAAGCCCCCTCTACAGCCCCAGCCTCTCCCCTGAGCTGTTTATGGAGGTGTTTATGGAGCTGCTTCCTGGGGGAGTAGACCGCCTTTAGCATTGCTCCCCGCTCTCCTCACTCCCTGCACGTGGCTGGACCAGGAGATCCTCTAATGACAAAGAGCACACAGCAAAAGGGATGGAGGTCACTGCCAAGATCAGGTCACAAAAGGTGATGAGTGCTGCTCCCTAAGCAAAGCCAGCTCCCGTGTTGGAAGGATCCCCGAGGAGAGGCTCGGGGACTGAACTGAGGACAGCAGCCCACAAGGCACTGAACCCGACCCACAGCCCCCCCAATGAGCCTGGAAGCAGATCCTCCTCCAGTCAAGTCCCGAGGTAACTTCGACCCCAGCTGACATCTTGGCCACAAGCGAGAGAGCCTGAGTCACGCTGGTCTGTCCAAGGCCACCTCCGTTCCTTCCACAGAAGGAACAATTCTCCACCCAGCCACCAGAGGGAGACTGTTGGCACCTGAGTCACACCATGTCCCGCCTCTGTTCATTCAACAGAGTGCCCACAGCTCAGCACAAAAAACGCCCCCGATCTTGCCATGTCACCGGAGGGACTAAGTAACCCAGTTCCCTGCCGTGCCTCTGATCTCTGTCGTCCTTCCTTCTGCTCAGCCACACTGGCCTCACACACCCAGCACTTTCCAGTCTTGGGGCCCTTGCACTGGCTTCCTTCAGGTCTTACTCCAAAGTCCCCTTAGCAGACGTGCCTCCTGCTGACCTCCGCGAGCCAGCCTCTGTCTGCCCTCCCCATTCCTCTCTGACCCACTTTTCCTGCTTTTTATTATGACTTTTTTTAAAAAAAAATTTTTTTTTTTTTTTTTAGCCGAGCACGGTGGGGCACACCTGTAATCCCAGCAGCTCAGGAAGCTGAGGCAGGAGGATCGTGAGTTCAAAGCCAGTCTCAGCAACTTAGTGAGGCCCTAAGCAACTTAGAGACACTCTGTCTGTAGTAAAAGACAAAAAAGGGATGGGGATATGGCTCAGTGGTTAAGTGCCCCTGGGTTTGATTCCCAGTACACATATTTATTTATTTTAAAATTTTTATTGATTTCATTTTTCCCCCCTGGTGCTGGGGATGGAATCCAGGGCCTTGTACATGCTAGGCAAGCATTCTACTTTACTTTTAAAATTTTTTATTTTTTGGTACTGGGGATTGAACCCAGGGTTACTTTACCACATCCCCAGCCTTCTTTATTTTTAATTTTGATATGGGGGTCTCACGAAGTTGCTTAGGGCCTCAATTAAGTTGCTGAGGCTGACCTGGAACTTTTTATCTTTCTATCTCAGCCTCCCAAGTCAATGAAATTACAGGTGTGCACCACTGAGTTCAGCTTTATTTTATTTTATTTTATTTTTTGGTACCAGGGAGTGAATCCAAGGGCACTCAACCACTGAGCCACATCCTCAGCACCCCCACCCTTTTTTTTTTTTTTTTTGTATTTTATTTAGAGATAGGGTCTCACTGAGTTACTTACTAAGTGGCTGAGGCTGCCTTTGAACTTGTAATCCTCCTGCCTCAGCCTCCAGAGCTGCTTTATTTTTTATTAGCACCTATCACCTGCCTAACCATATATAGCTATCCCTCCCACCCCCAAAACATGGGAGCACCTTGCTATTTTCCTAGAGCAACGCCCAGCACATAACAGGTGCTTGATAAATACTTGAGGACACAGACCCTCGGCAGAACAAAGTGGCTGCTCGTCTCTGGTTTCCCAGCTGGTGAGAGGCTGCTCTTCCAGCATCTCCTCTTCCTACTCCTTTCCTCCCTCCCTCACTTCTGCAGTCCCTGGTGAGGAATCTAGAGCATTCCAGGGAGTTCCATATAGGGTAAGATCGAGGCTTCCTTATTCCGCTCCTTTCCCCACTCTTTCTCCTTTGCACCAGCCACTGACACTAGGAACACCACCGCCACCTCCAGTTCCTTCTCATCCAGTGTCAAGGAAGCCCTTTTAGCGGTGCAGGTGTCCCCGAGAAGGGTGACACTCAGAGCCCTCCCTCACCCTGACACGGTCCCTTGGGGAAGGCTCTCTAGCCCCCTGGGCTGCGTTTCTCCCACCGTGGATTGCCTGAGCTGGTGCCAGGCAGTCTCTTGGAAAGCCCGCCCTAGCCCATATTCCAAAGCCTCCCAGCCTGGTGAGGGGACAGCTCACAGGGGTCACTTGGCCCCAGCATGACAAGCACTGGAGGAAGCACTGGGGTGCACAGGGGCAGTCCCCAACTCTCAGAGAGTGGAGAGTCAGGGAAGTCCTCCTGGAGGAGGACACCATTAAGTCACCATTAAGACAGTGAGTTTGGGCTGGGGATGTGGCTCAAGCGGTAGCGCGCTCGCCTGGCATGCGTGCAGCCCGGGTTCAATCCTCAGCACCACATACCAACAAAGATGTTGTGTCCACCAAAAACCAAAATGTAAATAAAATATTTAAAAAAAAAAAAAAAAAGACAGTGAGTTAGCCCTTAGGAGGGACAGGAGGAGAGGGGAGGGAGGAGACTGAGCAGTTGCAGATTCCCTGGGAGAGTGAGGCTCTCAGTGAGGTCTTATCAGACATTTCCACCTGCAGCACGAACAGTGGGGTAAAGAGGAAGAAGTGGACAAGGAACTTCCCCAGGGAGAGAGGGGTCTCCCCTTTCCCACGCCCTCTGCTCTGAGGTGTCCATCGCTAAGTGTTTCTGAACGTCCTTCCGACCTGAGAGCCACCACCTGGAACTCCAGGCCTCTGCCAGCAGCTGTGACCCTTGGAGGACACACTGTGCTGGCCTCTCTCCACGGCTCCAGTATGTACACACAGCCCTGCACGGAGACCTGCTCAGGAGGGGAGGCCAGGGGATCCCAAAGGAGCCTCAGCAGCCCAGCAAGACTCCCGGGGATTCAGCGAGACCCCGACCCAGAATAAAGTTTCTGAAAGGCTGGGGATGCAGCTGAGTGGCAAAGTGCCCCGGGTTCCATCCCCAGGACCAAAAAATGAAATAAACTCTCGGTCAAGATTGCCTCTGCCTCTCAGAGCTGTGTCTAAAGGGCAGCCTAGAATGCTGCAGCTGCTGCTTGTTTTTTTTCTTTTTTGGAACCAGGGATTGAACCCGGGGGTGGGGGGTGGGGGTGGGGGGTGCTTAACTACTGAGTCGCATCCCCAGTCCTCTTTTGTATTTTACTTAGAGACGGGGTCTCATTGAGTTCCTTAGGGACTCCCTGAGTGGCTGAGGCTGATTTTGAATTTAAGATCCTCCAGCCTCAGCCTCCTGAGCCCCTGGGATTACAGGCCTGTGCCACCACACCCAGCTAGAGTGCTTCTACTGTAAAAGGGGACTTTTTGGAGGGAGAATTAGGGGGAGAATTAGGGAGAACCCCAGCTAACATAGCTCACCACTCTCCTCAATTCCTGAGGAGAATTCCTCAGAGAGAATACCTCAGGAGAATGAATCAGTACCCCTTCCTCCCCCCATCACTGTGTCTTAAGCACAGGAATCACACCTTATTTCTTACTTTCATTTATTCATTCATCCAAACACATAGCTTGAGGGCTGGGCTTGTGGCCAGCGGTAGAACACTTGCCCGGTGTGCATGAGGCCCTGGGTTCGATCCCCGGCACTACATAAAAAAACTAAATAAACAAAATAAAGGTCCTCTGTCCATCTACAACTAAAAATATTAAAAAAAAAAAAATGCATGGCTTGATCCCATCGCACCTTTATCCGCAGGTGCCATGCCAGCGTGAATAATTTAGCACGACCCTGTCTCAAAGTGAGGTGAAAAGGATTGGGGACCTGGGCGCAGTGGCGCACATCTGTAATTCCAGCAGCTCAGGAGGCTGAGGCAGGAGGTTCGTGAGTTCAAAGCCAGCCTCAGCAACTTAGTGAGGCCCTAAGCAAATTAGTGAGACCCTGTTTCAAAATAAAAAAAGAATAAAAAGGGCTGGGATGTGGCTCCATGGCCCAGCTCCCTGGGTTCAATCCTTGATAAAAAAAAAAAAAAGAATTGGGGGGTAGAGGTCACTGGTAGAGCAGCCATGGGTTCAATCCCCAGTACTCAAAAATCTGAGGAAAGAGGGAAAGGCATGGCTTATCAATGATCTGCAAGGCATCACGCTAGGAAGTGACACAAAGGTGAAAAAACAAGGAACAGTCTTGGCCCTGAATCAGGGTAAAAACGAAACAGACCAGGAGCAATTATCCCTCAAGGGTTTGCCCTCTGTTCTGGGGAAGGGATTGGTACATCTTCGGGTTAAGATGGGTCAGTTGTCCCGCGCAAGGGAGGACTCTACCCTGTTTCTGTCTCCATTTGGAGATTAGGTACGGGTTTAAGGAGAGGTGAATGGGAGCCCATTGACAAGGAGTGGAGATGTGATGTCAGTCTGGGGTGTCAACTTAACTGGATTCAGGGATTCCCAGATAGCTGGGGAAGCACTAATCATTGTCAATGCTGCAGCAGGCGCTGAGCTCATTTTTCTTCTGCTGCAAGGGAAACCTCCGTGGCTTGACGTTGATTAGAAGACTGGGCTGTTGGGGGGGTCTCTCAGGGTCTTTCTGGAGGTTAGCGTGTGAGTCAGTGGGTGAGTGGGGGGGCCCACGGGGGGGCCCACCCTCAATGTGAGCAGGCACCTGCCAATCAGCTGGAGGCCTGAACGGAACAAGAGAATGAGGAAGCCGAGTTCTTGCTCTCTCTTACTGAGCCGGGACGCCTCTCTCCTCCCGCCAGGTTCTCTCTCTGGCCTTTGGACTCCAAGACTCCTGAACCCTCTGACTTCAGAGAATTATATTACCGACTTCTTTGGTTCGAAGGACTTTGGACTCGGACTGAGCCCTGTTGGCAGCTTCCCTGTCCTGTAGCTGACGGATGGCCCATCACGGGACCTGACTGAGTGAGCCCGTTCCCCTTGCAAATCCCTTGTCACTGCCAGGCACGGTGGCACACACCTGTAATCCTAGCAGCTCCAGGGGCTGAGGTAGGAGGATCACAAGTTCAGAGCCAGCCTCGGAAATTTAGTGAGGCCCTAAGCAACTTAGACCCTGTCTCTAAATAAAATATAAAACAGCTGAGGATGTGGCTCAGTGATGAAGCACCCCTGGGTTCAATCCCTGGTACCAAAACAAAAAAAACCAAAAAAAAACCCACTGAAAAAAGATGGCCTTATTTAAAAGACAGAAGAGCCAACCTGGAGGAGCTACTAACGGCCAGAGATGGAACTGCTTGAGCAACAAAATAAGTAACAATAATAATAGATTCTAAAACCGATAGAATTAAATGCATATCCATGAGTCCATTCTCATATAAATAACTCCATCAACAAAACTACCTCCTTCCTTTAACTACATGAAAATATGAAGATTTCAAAACTCGGTAGCTGTGGGTACGCTTGAATGGTTATAGTTTGTTTATAGTAATTGAAACTAAAAATCCCTTGTGTACAGGACAACTCTTAGAATAGAAGGTTAAAATACTGGTTCTTTTTGGGGGGGGTGTGGGGAGTCTAGTACTGAGTCATATCACCAGCCCTTTTTTTGCTCTTTGTTTTGAGACATGGTCTTGCTAAGTTGCCTAAGTTAGGGCTTCACTAAGTTGCTGAGGCTGGCCTCCAACTTGTCATCCTCCTGCCTCGGCCTCCTAAGCCACTAGCCTCCAACTTTCCATCCTCCTACCTCCTACCTGAGCCACTGGGATTACAGGTGTGCACCACCATGCTGAGCTCTAGTTCTAGTTTTGTCTTTGCCACTGAGCAGTCTTCTCACACTCAACATCTATAACAGGAATTAGGTCACCCACACTTGTCCACCTCATGATTCTACAGCGAAACACATTAGGGTCTGAGGAGGTAGCTCGGGGGGCACTTGTCTAGCAGGAGTGAAGCCCTCAGTTGGGTCTCCAGCACTAAAAATGAAAGTATATGAAAGAAATAAAGGAGGGGGAGGATCTGCTCACCAAGTATCCCCATCACCTAGGTCATGATACAGTGGATCCTCATCCTTCATGGATTCTGGATTTGAGAATTCGCCCACAAGTCAACGTTGATCTCAGACCTCAGGTCCATACTCGCAGATTCACAATCATTGGGAACACGCGCAAAGCTGCAAAAAGTTGGAGTTGGCCCAACGTGGCCCCTGGGCAGGAGTGGCACCGCGCGTTTTCCCGCCCAGGCTGGGCGAGGCCAGGCTCCCTCCCGGGTTCCTGCTCTCCTACCCCACGCAGGTCTTTCCGCGGTCTGATCAGTGCCACGCGCGTTTCACACTTTGGTGTTCTTTGTTGGTGACTTTGCTGTTTAAAACATGCCCCGTGCATAGTACAGAGTTCCTGCTTTCATGTCCCCAAGTGCAAAAAGCTATAAGGCAGCTCAAGAGACGGAACGTGTGTTGGATAAACATCGCCGAAGCCCGAGTCATCCTGCTGTCGCCGTGATTTTGAGGTTACTGAGTCAGTTTAGGCGTACATCCCTCACCGACCCTGGCACGGGTTTTGGGCCAGGATGGCTGATCTATGTCCCCTGGCTTTATCACTTTATTTTGAGACAGGCTCTCACTAAGTTGCTGAGGCTGGCCTAGAACTTGAGATCCTCCTGCCTCAGCCTCCCAAGTGGCTGGGATGACAGGCAGGTGCCACCCCTCCTGGCCACAATATATTAAATAAGGTGTCTTTTATTTATTTTATTTTTCTGCAGTGCTGGGGATTGAACCTAGGGCCTCAGACATGCTAGGCAAGCAAGCACTGTACCACCAAGCTACATTCCCCAGGCCCTAAATAAGGTATCCCGAACCAAAAAACATTTAAAAAGGTTAAGTATTGATGGGTTGACACACACCTGTAATCCCAGAGGCTCAGGAGGCCGAGGCAGGAGGATCCTGAGTTCAAAGCCAGCCTCAGCAACAGCGAGGCTAAGCAACTCAGTGAGCCCCTGTCTCTAAATAAAATACAAAATAGGGCTGGGGGTGTGGCTCAGTGGTCCAGTGCCCCTGAGTTCAATCCCTGGTAAGTGTACCCCCCCCATGCCCCATAGAAAAGGGATGGGTATGTGGCTCAATTGGTTAAGCAACCCCTAGGTTCAATCCTCAGTACAAAATAAATAAATAAGATTAAGTGTTCCTGGCAACTCTATAAAACGTAACTACCTCCAAGAGTAAGAATCAACTGTATTTAGTAGCAGTTTCTATGTGAGAGACCCACCCTGTAGTTTCTTTGAGGTAATTTCAAGTATTACTTATAACATCCTAATGGGGGGGGAGGGTTGTCTATCAGAACTTTGAGTGTTGAAGTGGTTGGTTTTTCTGCCATTTTCTTGTGCTGATGGCTGTCTGAGTAGCCGGGTGCTCCGTGGCCCAAATGGTCTCAAGGAGGTGAATAATATGTCCTGTTTACTATATTCAGTTTTGGACAATTTCAGAGAGAAAATACTTACCCAGGTAACAGACATGTGGTTTTTGTTTTGTTTTTTTGTTTTTGTTTTTTTTCCAAAAATTCTCTGCAACTTTTTATTACGAAGAAGTCAGCCTGGGGATTTTAGTTTGGTGGTTGAATACTTGCAAGGCACCTGTGAGTCCTGGGTTTTAAACCCCAAAACCGTACACATTTTTTTTTTCAAATATACAGAAAACTGTAAAAAATAACAATGAAGATCTATATTACTTCCACTTAGATTCCATGACTGCTAACATCGAGTTATATTTGCTTTCAGTCTCCCTATACACGCATTGTTTTTAAAAATTAATGGTACTCTCAGACCCTTTTATTTTTGCTTAATTTGTCAGTCATGGAAATCAAGATGTTTCATTTCTAAAACATCACAAGACAGCCAGAGATGGAGCTAAGTGGTAAAGCCCTTCTAGCATGCAGAAGGGCCAGGGTTTAATTCCCAGCACCACAAAAAATAAATAAATATATTGTTTATCTACTAAAAATAAGGACATTCTATGTAACCATCGTGTCTTTATCACCTAAGAAAAATAACCATAATTCCTTAATATCATCTCATATCCAATGGATATTTAAATCTTGCCAATTTTTCCAGAAATGACAGACATAAAATGAAGTTGAAAACCTCATCCACAGAGAAGCCACATGTTGAAACAAAAACCTGAGCGCACAGTGCACAAACTGGGGCGCACGCCTGTCATCCCAGCAACCAGAAGGCGGAGGCAGGAGGATCCCAAGTTTGAGACCAACCTGGACAATTTAGCAAGACCCTATCTCAAAATAAGAAGGGCTAGGGATGTAGCTCAGTGGAAGAGGGTCCCTGGGTTCAATACCCAGTACCAATAATAATAATAATAATAATTATTATTATTATTATTGTTATTTACACCCCTGTCAACATCCACCTCTATCACTCCTATCTGCCCATTCTCCACCAATTAAGCTTACTGTGCTGTAGAGACTCAATCTTCAAGATATGTCAAAGGAAATGGATGCAGTGGTGCTCACCTATAATCCCACTGACACGGGAGGCTGAGGCAGGAGGATCTGCAAATTCAAGACCAGCTTCAGGAAAAAGATACATCAAAAACTACACTAGGCGTGGTGGCACACACCTGTAGCAACTCAGGAGGCAATGATAGGAAGATTTCCAGTGTTGGCAATTTAGCAAAATTCCATCTCAAAGAAGGCTGGGGATGTAGCTCAGGGATGTAGCAACCCTGGGTTCAATCCCCAGTACCAAGAAGAAAAGAAAAAGGTACTTCTCTTTTTTTTTTTTTTTCGTATTTTTCTATTTTTTTTTCTTTTTTTTATTGGTTGTTTAAAACATTACAAAGCTCTTGACATATCATATTATACATTAGATTCAAGTGGGTTATGAACTCCCATTTTTACCCCAAATACAGATTGCAGAATCACATCGGTTACACATCCACATTTTTACATAATGCCCTATTAGTAACTGTTGTATTCTGCTACCTTTCCTATCCTCTACTATCCCCCCTCCCCTCCCCTCCCATCTTCTTTCTCTACCCCATCTACTGTAATTCATTTCTCTCCTTGTTTATTTTCCCATTTCCCTCACAACCTCTTATATGTAATTTTGTATAACAATGAGGGTCTTCCTCCATTTCCATGCAATTTCCCTTTCCCTCCCACCTCATGTCTCTGTTTAATGCTAATCTTTTCTTCCTGCTCTTCCTCCCTGCTCTGTTCTTAGTTGCTCTCATTATATCAAAGAAGACATTTGGTATTTGTTTTTTAGGGACTGGCTAGCTTCACTAAGCATAATCTGCTCTAATGCCATCCATTTCCCTGCAAATTCCATGATTTTGTCATTTTTTAGTGCTGTGTAATACTCCATGGTGTATAAATGCCACATTTTTTTAATCCATTCATCTATTGAAGGGCATCTGGGTTGGTTCCACAGTCTAGCTATTGTGAATTGTGCTGCTATGAACATCGATGTGGCAGTATCCCTGTAGTACGCTTTTTTAAGGTCTTCAGGGAATAGTCCGAGAAGGGCAATAGCTGGGTCAAATTTCCAGCTTTCCCAGAAATCTCCATACTGCTTTCCAAATTGGCTGCACCAATTTGCAGTCCCACCAGCAAAGTACAAGAGTACTCTTTTCCCTACATCCTCTCCAGCACTTGTTGTTGTTTGACTTCATAATGGCTGCCAATCTTACTGGAGTGAGATGGTATCTTAGGGTGGTTTTGATTTGCATTTCTCTGACTGCTAGAGATGGTGAGCATTTTTCCATGTACTTGTTCATTGATTGTATGTCCTCCTCTGAGAAGTGTCTGTTTAGGTCCTTGGCCCATTTGTTGATTGGGTTATTTGTTATCTTATTGTCTAATTTTCTGAGTTCTTTGTATACTCTGGATATTAGGGCTCTATCTGAAGTGTGAGGAGTAAAAATTTATTCTCATGATGTAGGCTCCCTATTTACCTCTCTTATTGTTTCTTTTGCTGAGAAAAAACTTTTTAGTTTGAGTAAGTCCCATTTGTTGATTCTAGTTATTAACTCTTGAGCTATGGGTGTCCTATTAAGGAATTTGGAGCCCGACCCCACAATATGTAGATCAGAGCCAACTTTTTCTTCTATCAGACGCAGAGTCTCTGATTTGATATCAAGCTCCCTGATCCATTTTGAGTTAACTTTTGTGCATGGCGAGAGGAGGGGATTCAGTTTCGTTTTGTTGCATATGGATTTCCAGTTTTCCCAATACCATTTGTTGAAGATGCTATCATTCCTCCATTGCATGCTTTTAGCTCCTTTATCAAATATAAGATAGTAGTAACTTTGTAGATTAGTCTCTGTGTCCTCTATTCTGTACCTTTGGTCCACCCGCCTGTTCTGGTACCAGTACCATGCTGTTTTTGTTACTATTGCTCTGTAATATAGTTTGAAATCTGGTATCGCTATACCGCCTGATTCACACTTCCTGCTTAGAATTGAAAGGTACTTCTTATTATATAATTTTTAAATTTTTTAAGGTGCCATCTTGGCTCTTTGCAATCCACAGGTCATCAGTGTCTCAGACAAGGTCTTAAACTTTTGTGGGTTAATAGACCATTTTAGGAATCTAAGGAAAATTATATGTACTATCCTCAGACAAATGAGCTCCATGGGTCAGCTTTCTGTCATTGTGACAAAATACCTGAGATAATCAACTTAAAAGGAAGAAAGATTTATTTTGGTTCTTGGTTTCAGAGATGTCAGTCAATCCTGGTCCCCTTGCTTCTGGGCCTGCGCAAGGCACAGTATCATCTCAGAAGCACACGTAGGGGGGAAACTGCTCATCACAAGGCATCCAGGGAACAGAGAGGAAGGAAGGAAGGAAGGGGTCAAGTCCCCTTCAAGGGCACACCCCCAGTGACCTAACTGGCTTCCCCTCAGCCTCGCCTCTTAGAGATTCCACAGTTTCTCAATAGTGCCACAGGCTGGCAACCAAACAGACATTTAACATCTGACCTTTAGGGGAATTAAAGATTGCAACATACAGTCGCATACTCACAAAACTACATGTATTTTTTCTTTTTTTTTAAGAATTTTAATATTTAATTTTAGTTATTGGTGGACACAACATCTTTGTTTGTATGTGGTGCTGATGATCGAACCCGGGCCGCACGCATGCCAGGCGAGCGCGCTACCGCTTGAGCCACGTCCCCAGCCCCACATGTATTTTTCCTGAGGATGTACATTGAAGTCTCTCTTTAGGGTTGTGGTTCTCATGTTAAGAACCCCTGTAGCCTAGTGATAGAGTTCTTACTCAGGGTTGGCTCAGAGGCACAGGCCTGTAATCCCAGCTACTCTGGAGGCTGAGGCAAAAGGATCACAAGTTCAAAGCCAACCTCAACAATTTAGCAAGGCCCTAAGCAATTTAGGAAGATCCTGTCTCAAAATAAAAAATAACAAGGGCTGAGGGTATGGCTCAGGGGTTAAGCACGCCTGGATTCACTCCTCGGTACCAAAAAAAAAAAAAGAGAGTTCTTAACTAACATGCACGAGGCCTTGGGTTTGATTCCCAGCACCATCAAATAGAAGAAGGAGAAGGGGAAGAAGAAGAAGCCCTATAAAGAAGAAAGTAGAGGGGCTGGGGATATAGCTCAGTTGGTAGACTACGTGCCCTGCATACACAAGGCCCTGGGTTCGATCCCCAGCACCTCCAGAAAAAGAAGTAGAGAGTAGAGTCTGCAAATGACACTCTAATGGAAAGAAGAAATTTTAATATTGAACTATCCACTCAGGACAAAATATGCTGGGACCATGGGCCAAAAACTAGTAAGACTGTCACTAAAAGGAAATGTCAAGTTTTACATGTTACTTACATTTTTTAAAAAATAACTATAAAAATGTATGATGGATAAGACTAGGTAGTTCATACCAAAAAACACCAAAGAGTTCAAACCAATTAACTCAACGGAAATGGTTGAGAAGAAAATGTCAGTCGAGGGTGAAATATTCCTTCTGTTGGTCAATGCCTGGAACACTGACATTGATTCTGTTGGTTTTTTTTTTTTGGGGGGGGGGTGGGAGGGGTACCAGGGATTGAACTCAGGGCACTCAGCCACTGAGCCACATCCCCAGACCAATTTATGTACTTTATTAGAGACAGAGTCTCACTGAGTTGCTTAGCACCTCCAACTTGCCGAGGCTGGCTTTGAACTCGCAATTCTCCTGCCTCAGCCTCCCCAGCTGCTGGGATTACAGGCGTGCGCCACGGTGCCTGACCCTGAGGTTGATTCTGGAGGCCCTGTTTAATGAGGCACCTTAGCACACATTTAATGGCAACCGGATGGCAATAGCAGTTGTGTGCTAATGATAGTGACTGACTTTAAAATAGGGCATGTGGCACATCAGTAATCCCAGCTATTCAGGAGGGTGAGCAAGAGGATCTCAAGTTCAGGGCCAGCCTGAATGACTTAGCCAGAACTTCTCAAAAATAAAATAAATGAAGGGATGGGAAGGTAGCTCAGTGGTAGAGTGCTTGCCTCACACATACTAGGCCTTGGCTTAATTTCCCAACACTATCAAAAGAAATTTTTATTTTAAAAAATAACTGGCAAAGAAAGAAAGAGGCAAAACCCTAATTTATAGCATTTTCTGATTTCTCTAATGTAAACCCTCCCACCATGACTGACCATGTAAGTTTGTCAACTGACTCATAAAAATTCTGGGTATTTAGGATCTGGTTCTCCTGAGCTGGTGTGGCTGATTCCAGCATATCACAGACAAAGGGGATCTGGAAATGGGGTCATCTAACCAAACAGTCAAAGGACTGAGGCTCCCGAGTTGGTTGAGAATGAACCAACTTTTCTGGGGAACAAGCTAGGACCCCTTAATGACTTGAAGACTCGTCTTGAGGAAGTGTCAATAGATTCCTGAAGAGTCAGATGGTAGAGCTAGCATCAAGGACGAGAAGTTAGCAAGAGACAACCTTGAACTTGAAACAAGAGAGAATCTCCCGTCTTGCAGGGAGAAGGGACTCAGCTAAGGCAGAAGGTCCACAGATGGGGATGTGGTGGAGCTGATTCTTGCACCAGGTAGGAGGAGGCCCAGACCAGCGATGGAGCTCAGTGATAGAGCATTTGCCTAGCATGTGCAAGACCCTGGATTCGAGTCCCCAGTACAAAGCTAAATAAATAAATAGATAAATAAATGGTGGGAGGTGACAAGAGGTTCCAAGATGGACTGCAAAGGACAGACTCAACTGTCTATGATCCACAATCCATTGTTTTGTCTGAGTTCTAGGATTGCCAGGGTATTGTTTTCCTGGTGGTTGTCTAGTGTTTCCACCGCCTGGTGTTCACTTGGCATTGCAGAGGACATCTGACAGCCAGCCTCCATCGGTAAAGTGGTTTCCATGGGAAGATGCGTTGAATTTCTGACAAATGATACAAAACAAACTTTTGAAACATGATTCTCTCGGAACTGTCTGTTCTATTTCCCTTGTCCTTAAACTCCTTGAAGAATCCAGCTGCCTTCCTTGTGCTACTGTTCTGAGATTTGGGGCCTGAGACTCTGTTGGCTTCATTAAATCGTGATTTTTTTCTAGATTTCAGATTCCAATATGGTTTGGACCAGACAAGAAGGAAGGACGGAAACCTGGCCCCACCGGAGTCTGATTTTCTCAAAGTAACTTCATAATTCTATCTAAAGTAAACAGCCAGGGGGATTGATCATCTTGCTCTGCTAAGAACATACCCTGACACCTGCAGCGACATTCTCTTCTCTTTTTAGGCCCCCGGTAGCTATTTATATCTGTACAACACAGACATTGTGTTTCTGGTGCTTGGTTACAATTTGTCTTATCATCTTTACTATGTACCTTTTGGCTACTCTCCAGTTTGTTCCATGTGCCTTACTCCTGCTTTCCTAAGACTAGAAGCCTTGACCTTATACTTGCCTCTAACGTAGTCATCTTTTAGGGCCTCCCTAAGACTAAGGACAGGCTGGGCTCTGTGGCACACACCAGTGACCTCAGCTACTTGGGAGGCTGAGGCAGGAGAATTGCAAGTATGAGGCCAGCCTCAGCAACTTAGAGAGGCCCTAAGCAATTTAGCAAGAAGCTATCTCAAAATAAATTGATTAAGTGCCCCTGAGATCAATCCCTGACACCAAAAATGAATAATAATAAAATAAAATAATAAAAGATGCTGGGATTGTAACTCAGTGGTAGAGCACTTGCCTAGCATGCATGAGGCCCTGGGTTCAATCCCTAGTACTGTGGGGAAGACAGGGGAATTTCAAGGACATTCGCAGTGTGAGGTGAGGGGTAAAGAAAGACCCTAGCCAGGCCCAGTGGGGCACGCCTGTGATCCCATCTTCCCGAGAGACTGAGATAGGAGGTCTGCAAGTTTGAGGCCAGCCTCAGAAACTTAGTGAGACTCTAATACAAAATAAAAAGGGCTGGGGATCTAGCTCCATAGTAGAGCACCCTTGGGTTCAATTCCCAGAACCAAAAAAAAAAAAGGTGGGGAGAGACCCTGACCTTGGAGACACATACATTTAGTCAGAATGCTGTCATTTAGTAGCCGTGTGACCTTGGTGAACTATTTAGTTTCTGAGTCTTGGTTTTCTCATCTCTTAAAAAGGAAATGATCGTCTGCTTATAAAGTGTCTGTCACATGCTGGGCACCCAATCTATGGTCATTCCTACCAATGAGCACGTGCTGGATGACACCATTCAAATGGAATTCTGCAACAGGCAAAACTAATCTATAGTGACAGAAAGTAGATCATGGGTGGCCTGGAGCCAGTGGGGGCAGCAGGGGGAGATGGACAGCAAAAGGCCCAGGGAACTTGTTGGGGGGTGGAAATGTTCTAGATCCCGATTGTGGTGGTGTTCTCATGGGTGTGGACATTGCTCATAACACGTCCAACTGTGCGCCGCGGAAAGTGGGTGCGACTACCCCTCATTAAGCTGATTTTAAAAAGAAAAAAAGTTCATTCACTTCCTGTCTCCACCAATGAAAATGTGTGCTGCTGGATTAAGGGACACGTTCCAGAGCCAAATCCACATTTTAAATTACCTTTCATGTAGGAGGCAGGAGGATCACAAGTTCAAAGCCAGTCTCAGCAATTTAGCAAGGCCCTAAGCAACTCCGTGAGACCCTGTCTCTAAATATGAAATAAAACTGGGAATGTAGCTCAGTGGTAAAATGCTCCTGGGCTCCCTGCCCTGCCCCCCCCAAAAAAATTACCTTTGATGTTAGATTATTCATACTACTGGGGACTTTGCAGCACAGATTGATATAAATAAGACTTGGCTTGATATCTGTTCTCACTTTCTAACTAACTTCAGTGTAAAATTAGAGAGATGTGTCATAAGGGGGTGGAGGGGGCCATGAAATGATGAAGGTATACTCAGAGACCACGCATTTTCAAAAATCACTAACTTAAAGGAAAAAAAGTATTTTCCTGGTGAAATATTAAAAGCTTCTTGGGCGAGGCCGTTCCAGCCCTTGGAGGCCCACTTCCTGCCACAGTGTGCCCAGGATGCCGTACATGGACCTTAAAACTTAATGTTTGCCCTGCTGGGTTACTGTCTTGCTTTGGTCTGATCCCTCCTTTCTACTTCCCTTTCCCTCTCTTTTGGAATGGGTGTATTTACCCTGTGCCAATGCATCTTTCAAGTATGTAACTTCTTTTTTATTTGTATAGGGGCTCACAGATAAGAATTTCCCTTGAATCTCAGAGGAGACTTTTTTTTAAAAAAAAATATTTATTTTTTAGTTTTTTGGGTGGACACAATATCTTTTGGGTAAGCTTTTGTGTTCTCTTTATGTGGTGCTGAGAATCGAACCCAGTACCTCACGCATGCTAGGCAAAGGCGCTACCACTTGAGCCACATCCCCAGCCCCTCAGAGGAGACTTAAAATTAGACTTTTTTCTTTTCTTTTTCTTTTTGGTACAAGGGATTGAGCCCAAGGGCGCTTGTATACTGAGCCACATCTCAAGCCCTTTTTTATATTTTTGAGACAGGGTCTTGATAAGTTGCTTAAAGCCTTGCTAAACTGCTGAGACTGGCTTTGAACTCAGGATCCTCCTGCTTCAGCCTCCTGAGCCTCTGGGATTACAGATGCGTGCCACTGCACCTGGCTAATAATTTTTATTCTAAATACTAATGTATAATTTAGTTTTTTGGGTTTTTTTTTAAATGATGAGGCAATAAAGTAAAAAACATTTGAAAATAAAAAAATATATATATTAAAAGCTTCTGGGCTGGGGATGTGGCTCAAGCGGTAGCACGCTCGCCTGGCATGCGTGTGGCCCGGGTTCGATCCTCAGCACCACATACCAACAAAGATGTTGTGTCCGCCGAGAATTAAAAAATAAATATTAAAAATTCTCTCTCTCTCTCTCTCTCTCTCCCCTCTCTCACTCTCTCTTTAAAATAAATAAATAAATAAATAAAAGCTTCTTACAGAGCTGGGAGCAGTGGTGCTCTCTTGTTATACCAGCACTCAGGAGGCTGAGGCAGGAAGATCACAAGTTGGAGGCCAGCCTCAGCCGGGTGTCTCTAAAAAAAAATAAAATAAAAAGGACTGTGGATGTAGCTCAGTGATAAAGCCACCCTGGGTTCAATCCCCAGCACTAAAATAGTAACAACAACGTCAACAAAATAATGACAATAATAAAAGCAACAGCAACAGCAGCATCTTCCAAATCAGGATGATGGCAATGAGGGCTCAGATGGCATAGTGGTCTGAGGGCATCACATGGTCCACTCAGTGTTTTCCCTATCCCCTCATCACCTGCCCTCACCGAAGCTCCTCTTCTCTTGTAGGAGGGCGTAGGGGCATACCAGAATGTCTCGGAAGGCATTTGCCTGGAATCTGCCCTTGCAACATTTTTGCTTCCATTTCATTGGCCTTGACTTTGTCATGTGACCTCAGCTAGCTGCAAGAGAATTTGGGGAATTTAATCTTTACTTAAAACAGGCCACATGACTGGATGTGTAAGCAGGTATACTTTTGTAATCTCAGCCACTTGGGAGGCTGAGGCAGGAGAATCACAAGTTTGAGACCCTGTCTCAAAATAAAAATGTAAAACAGCTGGGGCCGGTGTCTATAATCCCAACGACTCAGGAGGTTGAGGTAGAAGGATCACAAATTCAAAGCCAGCCTCAGCAACTTAGCAAGATCCAGGCTCAAAATAGAAAATAAGAAGAGTTGAGGATGTAGCTCAGTGGTAAAGCACCCCTGTGTTCAATCTCCAGAGCCAAAAATAAATAAATAAAAAGGGCTGGGATGAGCTCAGTAATAGAGGACTTGCTTGGCATGTATGAGGCCCTAAATTCAATCCCCAGTCCTGCAAAAAAGAAAGAAAGAAAAGGCCACGTGACTAGCTAGAAGGAAAAAGAGGATAATGGATATTGGCATAGGTGACAATCTCTGCCCAAAGCTCTCTTTGGTAATAGAACATTTTAGAGGCTAGGGATATAGCTGCTCAGTTAGTAGAGTGCTTGTCTTGCAAGTCCCCAGCACCACAAAAAAAAGAACATTTTATTCATAATGGCAGAATTTGGGAAATGATCTAAATTAATTATGAGTATCCATATTGTGGTCATATTAGGTGTATCAGGTGATTATGTTTATCCATAATTCTTGAAGTAGAAACAGATCAAGGATAGCATATTATTAAATTATAAAAATATGAGCTTTGCTCTATAAAATTGTATATATACATATTTATTTGTTTGTTTATAGTCTAGATGTGCTTGACCACTAAGCCACATCCCCAGCCCTATTTTGTATTTTATTTAGAGACAGGGTCTCACTGAATTGCTGAGCACCTCACCTTTGCTGAGGCTGGCTTTGAACTTAGGATCCTCCTGCCTCAGCCTCCGGGGCCACTGGGATAACAGGTGTGTGCACCTGGCTAACATATCCATTTTTCAAAGCAGAAAAAAAAAAAAAAAAACCCTACTCTCACTTGCGTGGATCTCTGTGTTTCTCAGGCATATCGTGAGTGCAGCTGAAGCAGGTGGGATTCTGAGGGTGTCTCACCTTCCCTTAGCACCAAGTAACATTCCATGAAGGGTTGCCTGGGGGCTCTGGACAGTGGTATTTGGGATGCTGTTGATCACAGGCCTGTTGATCCCAGGAGAAAGCTGTGTCTGAAGTTCTAGGAATCATCCTAAGTGTCAATCCCAGCTACTCGGGCAATCTAGCAAGCCCTGCCTCAAAATAAAAACAGCTGAGGATCTAGCTCAGTGTCCAACACCCCTGGGTTCAACCCCAGTACCAAAAGAAAAAAAAAAAAAAAGTCAGTGATTCCAAGCGTAGCTTCTGGTTGGGTTCAGCCAATGGGAAGGCATGGAAGGACACAGAGAGGCCAGGGCAGCTGGGTGTTACTGCAGGTTGTTTGCTTTTCTAGAATGAAGGTCAGAACCCTTGTTAGACAGCTTTGTTCACCTGCTGCAGCCCCCTCGCTCCCTATTCCCTCCCCTAGCCCTCAGCCCTGCAGGAGGGAGTGCCCCTACCTGACCAGCTCAGGGCTCAGCACTGCCCCCTGCGGTTTCCCAGCTCCTGCCCCAGGCCTTTGCAAATGGCTCTTTTTTTTTTTTTTTTTTGGTTCTGTCCTCATATTGCCCCACTTGAGTGTGCCCTCTGGACCCACAGCAGGGACTTGGAAGACAGGAAGGGAAGCAACACCCAGCACTGAGAGGAAAAAGAAACCAAATCTACGTGGCAGAGAAGTTGAAGGCAAGCCAGGGGTTATGAAACCAAGGGAGAAGTTTCAAGTAGGAGGCAGAGACCAAGAGTTTTTTTTTTTTTTTTTTTTCCTGGCACTGGGGATTGAACCCAGGAGCACAGAGTTACATCCCCAACCCTTTATACTTTCTATTTTGGGACAGGATATCTTGCTAAATTGCTGAGGCTGGCCTCAAACATGAGATCCTCCTGCCTCAGCCTCCCCAGTCACTGTGCCCTGGGAAAGGCTAATAATTTCATGAAAATTGAGAGAAAGTAAAAAAAAAAAAAAAAAAGATGAGAAGGCTGGGAGTGTACTTTAGAGGTAGAGCACTTGCCTAGCATGCATAAGGCCCTGGACTCATCCCCAGCAAAGAAAATAAATAAAAGAATGAGATCTCAAGTGTGTATGGGAAGGTCCGTCTGCAGCATGAATGGAGGAATGAGAAATGGAGAGAAATGAATGGTGGTTATGGCAAAGGGGTCTGATTCACAGGTTGGGAAGAGTAGAGAAGGGAGTGCAGCTGAGGAGAGAATTGGGACAGAGGCAGGAGGAAAGGCAGCCGGGCCAAGCAGTGAAGAAACATGGATCTTTAGTCCAGGTGACATGGGCAGGTGGCAACTCCAGGAATGCGTGTATGCGTGCAGATATACAGCACCCACACTCACTCTGCACACGCACCAACGCATACACACCACGAGCTTCACCCCAACCACCACGCACACACCAAAGATAGCTAAGTTTGTACACGTGCACACACCATATCACATACACGACAGTCACTGTGCCAGAGCCACAGTTCTCGGGAGCCCTTGGAACATCTGATTTTTGCTTTGCTGTGATAAACTTGTCAATTTGTTGGCACTGAGGGAAAACCCTGGTTGTTACTCTCCCTGTGATAAAGGATAGCTCACTGGGCAGAGTAGGTGCTCCATGGGTGGCTATGCTTCCTGGCTCCCACCAAGGTGTTGGCAAGGGCTACACCTGTGTGTGCTGATCTCCTAAGCAATAACCCAAGGAGCACCTAAAGATGGGCCTCACCAGAGCAGGGCACACACCTGTAATCCTACCTACTCTGGAGGCTGAGGAAAGAGAATCACAAGTTCAAGGCCAGTCTAGGCAATTTAGCAAGACCCTGCCTCAAAAAGATTAAAAGGGTTGGGGATGTAGTTAATGACAGAGCACCTTGGGTTCAATCCCCAGTCCCATGAAAAGAAAGAAAGAAGGGGAGAGAGAGGGAAAGACAAGAAGGAAGGAAGGAAGGAAGGAAGGAAGGAAGGAAGGAAGGAAGGAAGGAAGGAAGGAAGGAAGGAAGAGGGGGAGCCGAGTGCAGGAGCACACTCTTGTAACCCCAGTGGCCCAGTGGCTCAGGAGGCTGAGGCAGGAGGATCACAAGTTCAAAGCCAGCCTCAGCAATTTGGCAAGGCCCTAAGCAACTCAGTAAAACCCACCCGGTCTTTAAGTAAAATATAAAAAAGGGCTGGGTATGTTGCTCAGTGGTTTAGTGCCCCTGGGTTGGGCTCCACCAGTCACAACCAAAATGCCTGTTCACTCAATGGAATATTCTAGAATGAAAATGAACTACAGGGGGCTGGGGATGTGGCTCAAGCGGTAGCGTGCTCGCCTAGCATGCGTGCGGCCCGGGTTCGATCCTCAGCAGCACTACATACCAACAAAGATGTTGTGTCCGCCGAGAACTAAGAAAAAATAAATAAATGTTAAAATTCTCTCTCTCTGTCCCCCTCTCTCTCTCACTCTCTCTTAAAAAAAAAAAAAGAAAAAAAAGAAAATGAACTACAGCTACGTGCTACACAATACACACATCCTTCCTTGTAACATAATGCTGAGTAGGAAAAGCAAGATCCAGATCACTACATACATGCACAGTACTGTTTTTATAAAGCTCAAGAACTTTAACAACACTCAACCTGGGGCTGGGGTGTAGTTTAGTAGTAGAATTCATACTTGGCATGCACAAAGCCCTGCCAGCCACTCCCTTGCCACCCCCCAAAAGTAAATACTACATAGTTTAAAGAGAGAGGCCTATAAAATAAAAACTCTTTCAAAAGAAAATGCTGCCAGTGCATACCTATAATCCCAGCAACTTGGGAGGCTGAGGCAGGAGGATCCCAAGTTTGAGGCTAGTTTCAGCTATAAATAGCCCTATCTTAAAATACAAAATCAAAAGGGTCACAGATATAGCTCAGTAGTAAAGCACCCCTGGGTTCAATTCCCGGTATTAAAAAAAAAAAGGCTGAAGATGTAGCTCAGTAGCCTGATTACACAAGACCCTGGTTCAAGCCCTAGCATGGGGGGGGGGAGTAAGAATGCTAAACACAAAATTAGGGAGGGTGGCTATTTCCACAAAACAGAACTGCTTGCTTGCTCCATTTCTGGATCCTGGACCTTGAAGGGACCTTGAAGGGACCTTGAGATGACTAATCCTAGCAGATTTTTTTTTTTTTTTTTAAATCTGGGTGAGGTGAGGGACTGGCTTCTGAGGATCTTTTAGATGGCTAGATGTCATTGTCAGTGATCTGTTTCCTGGGCTGCGTTCACTACCCACCCTAATAAGTCGCTGTAGCAGGGAGCCATGCTTGGACCAGCTATGAGACTGTACTATGGAACAGGGGTCCTGCTGAACCCCATTCCGCATGTCCTCTTGCCACGAATAAAAATAAATAAAGTCCTCTCAGCTTGACCCTAGTTCTGCTTATTTTTGTACTTCCTCCCACAGTGAAGCCGAGGGGTCACTGCAACCTTGCTCTTGGCAATCGGGGTTAGTAGTGTGAGGCTGGGCCGGAAACGAAGGGGGGATGAGGCCATATCTGCTTTAACACTGTTTTAGATAGGCCCTTTGTGGTGAGGGTTTCCAAGAACCAGCGCAGCAGTTAAAGGAGCTGAGCAACATTTACAAGAAATGCGCCCCTGCCCCACCCCAACCCCCACCTCTTGTCCCTCTTCTCCTCTTTTTTACCGCCTCCGACTAGTCCTCCCTCCCAGGCCAGAGTGAAAAATAGCGCTCAGACAGCTCCACTGAGCATTTCCACAAAACAGAACTGCTTGCTCCATTCTCTGGACTCTGGAATCCAGACCTGACCTCTGGATCCTGGACATGGAAGGGATCTTGAGATGACTAATCCACACAGGCTTTTTTTTTTTTTTTTTTTAATACTAGAGATTGAACCCAGAGACGCTCTACCACTGAGCTGCATCCCCAGCCCTTTTTATTTTTTGAGACAAGGTCTCACTAATTGCCCAGGCTGGCCTTGAACTGGTGATCCTCCTGCCCAAGTCAAAGAAATTACAGGTGTGCACTATTACGCCTGGTTACACAAACATCTAACTAGAAAGGCCCTGGGTTCCATCTTTGACACTGCATAGAAAGGGAGGGGGAGGGAGAGAGAGAGAGAGAAGTGGTAATGAGCACAGATGGCTAGGGTCTCAAATTCTAACCTGTTATTTCTTTTGGGGGAGGTACCGGGGGATTGAACTTGGGGCCACTCAACCACTGAGCCTCATTCCCATTTCTATTTAGAGACAGGATCTCACTGAGTTGCTTAAGTGCCTTGGCTTTTGCCGGGGCTGACTTTGAACCTGTGATCCTCCGGCCTCAACCTCCCTAGAGGCTGGGATTACAGGCCTGCACCACCACACTAGGCTCTGACCTGTCATTTCTTCATGTGACCTTTGACGTGATACTTAGGCGTTCCACTCAGTTTCCTCCATCTGTAAAATGGGGATAAATAATGTCATCCACCTCATGGAGAGTCCTTGTGAGGATAAATAAGTTAATCCATGCAAAGCACAGTACTGGCTGGGCATGCAGAGGCACAGAGCATTGGCTAATATCACTAAGGAACTGCAGGGTAACAGTCCCTTCTGGGTGTTGCCCTTAACAAGGTTACTGTCACCTTCCCTTCTAATCCTTTGCATCCCCTCCCTTTACCCAGCATTCTGCACTCCAAGGCCAAGCCCCACCTAAATAACCTAAATTCCAAGAAACCCCACCTAAAACCTTTCCTTAGATTCACAGAACTCAGAGTGGGCTTGTAACACTCTCCCATAATAACTAGCCTCAGGAGAAGAAGCCCCCCAGCTGTGAAAGGACCCTTCACAGCCCCAAGCCCAGGGGGGTGGGACTTGGAGGAGCAGCCACTCTATTTCTCTGGGCTGGCACTGAGAAAACCTGATTCCTTCTTCCCCTCACTCAGCTCCTGAATATTGGCACTGGCAGGGTGGTGGGTAGCCTGCAACCTGACTCCCAGTCACTCGATGTGTCTGTCACTAGGCTAAGGGCTGTGAAAGATGCAGATGGATGAATCAATGGGATCCTGATCTAGGCAGAGATGGAACCTAGGGCCTTGTCCATGTAAGGCAAGCACTCTACCAACTGAGGTATCTCCTCAGCCCTGTGGAAACCTTTTCTAGAAAGCATTTTGACCATCCAGTCTGACTCAGCAACTCTGCCATCCTAGCAACAGAGCAGCCGTACGTGATGTGTAGATGCATGAAATTTATGTACGAATACTCAATTGTGCTTCATATCATCTTCACATACAAGGACATTATTTTTCACCCAATTTACACTTACAAATGTAAAACCCAGGCTGGGCAAGGTGACGCTCATGAGGCTAAAGCAGGAGGATCGCCAGCCTCAGCAATGCAGGGAGGTCCTAAGCAACTTAGTGAGACACTATCTCAAAATAAAATGTAAAGAGCTGGGGATGAGGCTCAGTGGTTAAGTATCCCTGTTACAAAAAAAAAAAAAAAGTAAAACCCAATATGAGCCTGGGGGCTGTACAAAAACTGGTGCTGTACCATTCAGTCAGACTGATGCCTGGTCTAGTTGTAAGGGGAGTATCAGCCTCACTGGATTTCTCTGCTCCACCTGTGTTCATTGTCCCGTTTTACAGGTAGGCAAACTAAGGTCTATCCTTCAAAAGCCAATTGAAATGTCACCTCCTCTTTGAAGCCTTCACAGGTTGCCTCTGCCAAGGGGATTAGTAAATCACTCCATCTGCTGCCCCCTACATAAGTCCAAATACATCCTTTACTTTTAAAATTTAAAAATAATTGTTCAAGACAAACCAGAAGTTATAGAGTAATATAAACACCTTATGAGACGTTGCTGAAAATCGAAGGTCCCTGTACAGAGAGGTACCTCCAGATCACAACCTCTCTGCCGCCTCCAGAGAGGTAAGAGCCACCATCCTGACTCCAGGAACTTCTTGTCACCCTGTACTTTTTGGTACTTTTATTGCCTCCATAAGTAGCAGAGTATTTGCATTTACGCTACTTACTCTATCTTCCTAATAACCCTATCAAGGAGCATCTCTGTTTAGAGATTAGTCTCAGAGCTGGTAATGATTTGCCTGGGGCATTTACATAAGTGATAGTGCTAGGATCTACGCCTAAGGCTGATTCCCAAATTAACTCCTAAAATGACCCAGAGACTAAGTATGACCTCTAGCACTTCCCACACAACTCCTGATAACTTGCACCCAGTAGGAACACACAAACTCACTTCACAGGACAGAAGGGTGGGGTTTTGCCAGATTTTATTTTTTTGGATACAGGGTCTAGCTAAACTATCTAGACTGGCCTTGAATTTGCAATCCTCCTGCCTCAGCCTCCTGAGTGGCTGGGATTACAAGTTAATTTCAGGCCTGGAGCAAATTTTAATTGTTCAAGTACAAATTTCCAAGAGACATCAACACTCAAGAAATTGGCAATATTTGTGTGTGTGTGTGTGTCTGTGTGGACTCCTATGCACACACAATTTGAATGAGAGGGAATAGTGAGAAAGGGGAACCTCAGAAAATCAGCCCCCCATAATCAAGAAATCCTTCCTTCCTCTCTGCAGTCACATGGAGACTAAGCTGGGGTTTGGGACCTCATCCAAGCTTAAGGTAGACAATGAAGGATGAATGGTATTGTGGTTTGGATCCTGACCCTGACAAGAGTATATAGGGCCAGATTCCAAAGATTCTGTGGATGCAGGAGAAGGGTGAGAAAGATGACCCACAAGGGAGGAAGAATAATAGGGTGGCTCTTGATATTTATAAAGAAACAAGAAAGCAACATACTAATACTTAATATATGAGTTAATAGTGACACAGCTACAGTGGTTTCAGAATATCAGGCTGTGTTCAGACTACCACTTAGTGGATTCAGGGGTTCTACCATCCAGTTTAAGTTAAAGTAACTCACAGAATAGACAAGGGGCCTATTAAACAGATTCCTGAATAGAAGCCACGGACTAAAGATACTAATAGAACAAGCAGTAAGACAATGGCAGAGCTAACATTTCACCTATTCCCAGTATAAACCCTTTTTTGAGCACATTGGAGGGAAATGTAAAATAAACACAAGCATTTTCACCCACCATTGTTAATGACTGAACCTCACATTAAAGGTGAAGGGAACCTGAAAAAAATAACACAGGTATAGAGCTTTCCATTAGACTCTTCATTTATCAAGGATATGCTCAAAACAGTGTATTCCTAGATGAGTCTCACTACAAAGCCAAGGTTGTTCAAATCCTGGGTTCAAGCAATCCTCCTGCTTCAATCTCCCTAATGACTAGAACACTAGGCACCTCACCATACCTGACTGCAAAATTTATCAGTGGTAGGGCTGGGGATATGGATTGGTGGTAGAGTGCTTGCCTAGCATGTGTGAGGCACTGGGTTCAATTCTCAGTACCACATAAAAACGGGTAAATAAAATAAAGGTATTGTGTCCAACTACAACTTAAAAAAAATTGTTTTTTGAATGTTTTACTAGTGGACTGGGTGCTGTGTCACAAATCTTTTAATTCCAGCAACTGGGGAGGCTGAGGCGGGATTGCAAATTTGAAGTCAGCTGAAGCAATTTTAGCAAGGCCTTAAGCAACCTTGCCAGATCCTGTATCAAAATAAAAAATAAAAAGGGCTAGGGATGTGGTTCAGAGGTTTAAAAAAAAAAAGTTTACTGATGTAGATACATGTTCCCACGTCAGCATTGTTGGAGAGGACGTCCTACAATAAAAATGCCCTGTACAGCCAACAAGGTAGCCAGTAGCATCAAGTGGCTATTAAATACTTGGAGGGCTAAGGATGTAGCTCAGTTGGTAGAGTGCTTTCCTTGTGTGCACAAGGCCCTGGGTTCAATCCCCAGCACCACCAAAAAAAGAGAAGACAAAAAAACATAAACTACTTTTACAAAAATCAGAGGATGTCCTATTTCATTAGGGCCCCCTCATGACAAATCATGTCCACATTTGCTTAGTAAAAATGACTACCCCAGGACTCCAGCTGAAGCAAACCTACAGTACAACAGGCCTTTAGACCCTCACTAAAGGGCTCAATAAATGCACACCAAGTTAGCCTGCCTCTGCATGGACAAGGATCAGAAACCACAAAGTAAGACAAAAGGTTTTTATTCAAAAAACGCCAAGTATAAAAAAAAAAAAAATAAGATCTCTTTTATTCCCCTGTACAGTATTTCACTCAGATAAAACCAGCAGGCTACATGCTGCTCAGAACAGCCCCAGAGAGGATCCGGAAGGCACACCACCCAGAACTGCGTCTCATATATCTATCCTATATACACTAGTCAGCAATGCCCCTCCCCCACCACTCAGGGAGCCCAAACCCACTGACATGAGTAGGCTCAGGGCCCCCACGGAAGTCAGGGAGCTGTAGCAGCTGTCCCGCCTGAGTCCCGTCACCCCACAAACAGAGCAAGCGTCGCAGCCCTCCCCAAAAGGTCCCAAAGTCAGAGGAAAGGAGGAAAGAAAGGAAAAAAAACAAAAAACAAAAACCAACAACCTAGGGCAGCAGCTGTGGAAGCTTAAGAGCAGGAAGGGAACCAAATAAATAAATAAATAAATACATAACATTGACCTCCAGGTTAGAATGCGCATCTTTCAAAACAAAAGTAAAATAACTTAAAGGCAGGAATTTTTTAAAAATTAGATCAACTACAATCCTTTTGTATACTACCATGCCAACTGTACACACATTTACAGCTTTTCTGTTGATTTGCATTGTTTGTGCATTTTGTGTGTGTGAGGTCTTGGCTTTGAAACAGTTAAGTAAAAACCAAAAAGGAAGACCAGTTCACTGGGAGTTTTACTAAAGGAGGCAGAAAAAGGGCAGGTGGCTCGGCAATTGGCCCTGTAGCCTCTTCCATGGCACCTTTCATATGGAGGAGGGGGAGGGAGGGGGGAGGAAAACAGGGAACCAAACCCAGGCAGATTTTTGGAGAAGCAGCAGGTAAAAGAGGCAAGTTCAAGTATTTCTCCCAGCACAGCCGGAGTCCCCACAGAAGGCACTCAGAAGAGTCGGAAGAGGTGACAGGGACTTAAAATGGTGCTAGTCCTATCCCATCCCAACCTGTTTTCCCCCTACCCGACCCATCGCGGCATTCAGCAGAACTCAGTGATGAAGGGAACAGTTTCATGGCAGGGTTCTCCCACCCCCACCCCCCACCCCGGGATTTTGCGGAGTCCAGCAGTGCTGGACACCCATGAGAAGGAGAGAGTGTCTATGGGAGGAGTTGAGGCCTAGGACACCTGGAGTGGAGTCTCTTCCACCCTATTGGGAAGGCAGCCTCCAGGGGCCTGGGGTCTGGAATGAGTTGTAAATGTTGTTCCTGTATCAAGCACTGTCCTGCTTGGCGATAAGTGTCACCGGTAATCGGGAAGCTGAAGACAGAAGCTTCCCCTCCTTGAGCATCTGATAGGGAGGGGAGGACCTGCCAGAAAGGCTGCTATTTGCTAGGCCCTGGTGACAGGCTGTGGAGATGGATCTCAGCAGTCTCTTGGGGCAGGAGGACATCTTGCATCCAAGGATGATTCTGGATGTCTTCGAAGGATGGCCGATCTGATGGTCTCAGAGCCAAGCACCATCTAATTAGATGCTGACACTCTACAGAAAGCAGAACAGACCAAAGTTATGAATGACTCAACTTGTTTTTGCAATGCAAAGGTCTTCCCAATTTGTCTCCCAGGGGCCCACAGGTATGAGACCCTGAGCAGGCCATGCACTGTACACAACACTGTGCCCAGGTACTCTTTAGTAGGAAACAATGAACTTATCTAGGACGACCCAGGCCGCTTTCAGCTAAAAAGTGGCTCCCCTATTAAACCTGTGGTTTTCAAACTTCAATAGCTAGGGCCTTTCCCACGACACCCACTCACCAGAAATAGGAAGGATGATGACAAGAGATTTTCTATGAGACATCACTGAGCACGGTGAGGTGATTCAATTCACCTACCAACTTAACAATCATGAAACCACCCAGAATGAGGTCACTGGGACCATAACATTTGGCCTTCAGGGAGATGGCTAAAAGAGCCCTTTACTCGACCAACAATTAAAAAAAAAAAAAAAGAGCCCTTTACTTTTTTATTCCCTGGCAAAGTAACAAGGAGTTAAGGGATGTCTCCACTGGTAATTAAATATTTTCAGGAGTTGTGAACAGAGCTTGATAGAAGAGTCCTTCCCTAGCATGCAGGAGCACCTGCAATCCAATCCCCAGCATGGGGGGCGGGCACTTTTCAGGAAAACCAGATGGTCTTTTCTTAGTATGCTTACGCATGTGTCTTTCCTCTGACCTCCCAAGAGAAGTTCAAGTGCATATGATCCCTGAGACCAGCTCAAGTATAAACCACGGGCCTACAATTTTGCTAAGCCAAAGAAAAGACCATGGCATTTCCTGGAGAGTGAAGCTCTCCAGAATTCAAGACCGCCCCTAATAGCATCATGGTTCCTATTTTTCCTTAACTCGCAGAGAAGTGGCTCAGTAGTACTTCGCTTGCCTACCATGAGCAAGTTCTGGGTTCAATCCCTAACATTGCC
The DNA here is from genome assembly GCF_052094955.1 of Ictidomys tridecemlineatus. Lineage (NCBI taxonomy): Eukaryota > Metazoa > Chordata > Mammalia > Rodentia > Sciuridae > Ictidomys > Ictidomys tridecemlineatus. The sequence goes on from NC_135484.1 coordinate 113,766,401, forward strand.
AAAAAATAAAAAAGGGGGACTTCCATGAAGTTACCTGAAGAGACCCTCTGTCTGAAAAAAACTTGGCCCCTGATGATCTCTTCATCATGCTCAAAAGGAATATCTCCACACACCATATCATACAGCAGGATCCCCAGGGACCAGACAGCTGCAGACCTGCCATGGTAGCGATGGTAGCGGATCCACTCTGGAGGACTATACACTCGGGTCCCTGCAAGCCAGGGGAATAGGAGAGAAAACACTCTTAACAAAATACAAACACAGCTACTTGTGTTCTCTTTAAAAAGTACCACCTCCCCCTTTTCACAGGAGCTGGGTGAACTCCATTTTTGCCCTGTGGGCTCAAAGGAAAATGAAGGAGAGATTTATGGCATCTCTCTAACCCAAAACATTACCCACCTCTCTACCAGCCCAAAGCATAAACTGAAATCCTTTACAATTCCTCCAAGAAACAAACAGGACTGGCTGTAGACCCAAAGTCTGAGGTGAGAATGTGGCAGGACCACCCACAAAGGGATGAATATCTACAAGTCAAGGGCTGTATCACACAGAATATCCTTAAACTTTGCTCTACAATGCCCAGGACCCAGGTGAGATTCTCATCACAGATACAATCCAGGCGAAGATCCTTACACAACACCCTAAGTCAAGGTGCCTTCATCCCCACAGTCTGAGAACCAGGGGGCAGGCACCCACATCCTTTCCTCCCCAGCTGAAAAGGTAGACAGAGCTGCAGGGCTGGTTTCAGACCACGTGATTCCTGTTTACAAACTTTGGATAGTAAAAAAAAAAGGGGGTGGGGTGGGGGAGAGGTCATCCCAACGGTGCTCACCAGGGGGCAGCAAAGACTTGAAGGAAAAAAACATGGGAGGACCCAGCCAGCCATTAACTGTTAAATACAAAAAACGCAGCCCAACCCAGCGTCCTCCAAGGGCAAATAAACACAAACCACAAGCCAGAGTCACAAGTTTTGAAAGGCTGTCGTTTGTTAGGGTAAGCCACTCAGATGATGACCCACCCTCCTTCGCTTTGATCTCAGGCTCTCCATTCCTTCTTTTCTGAAAGAACCCGCTCCAAGCCCCTCCCTAAAGTAAGATAGGTTTTCATCCTCCCTGCGGACACCCAACTAATGTTCAAACCAGCAACAGATCTTATTTCACAACATTCATTCCTTACCCCCTCACCCCACAACACCCCCTAATTTGTTTTTACATTTAGTGAAACTACTATTCCTATTCCTTAACCCTCCCTACATCAAAGGGGAAAGGGAGGGGGGACTGCGGCTCTAAGAACTACCTTACCAGAAAACTAACTCCCTTATGAAACAAAAACAAAAATTACAAAACCGGCATCAATTTTCATCTCTTCCCCCTCCCACCACCCCCCTTTTACTGGCGGGGAAACTGGGTCAGACTTTGGAAATCTGGGCTACGGCCGGTTGCCCATAATCTCGGGAAAAGTCTGGAACCCACTGAATTCCACTGAAAAAAAATAAATAAAATAAAATCAAGCCAGAAACATTACAGGTTCAGCTGGTTTGAAATCCCCGGCTTTACTACTCTGGGAAGCTCTCCTTCGCCCCACCCCTGCTAGCATCGAGCCAGGCGGCCCAATGACCTTTACAAAAGGCCGGAGCAGGAGACTGGCCGAGGCCTCCAGGCCCGGCCGCGACACCTGGGCAGCTCCCTCCCGGGCCGGCTCACCATCGAAATCTGTATACACGGTGTCCTTGAGCAGCGCCCCCGACCCGAAGTCGATGAGCTTGAGCTCGCCGCGATTGAGGTCGATGAGGATGTTCTCGTCCTTGATGTCGCGGTGAAGCACCCCGCAGTTGTGGCAGTGCCGCACGGCCTCCAGCACCTGCCAGAAGAAGCTGCGGGCCAGCTCCTCTTGTAGGGCCCCCCTTTCCGTGATAAAGTCGAAGAGGTCTTGCACCGGCTCGGGCCTCTCCAGGATCAGGACGAAACTGTCGGGCCTCTCGAACCAGTCCAGGAGCCTAATGACGCCGGAGAAGCCCGAGCTCACCTTCTTCAGCAGGACCACTTCCATGGGCACGCGGGTGCCATTGGGCTGCAGGGACGAAGGGCTGGTTAGGGCGGGAGCCGGGGCGCGCCCTACACCCCACCCACCGTTCCTGGGGGTCGCTCGCTTCAGAGCACTCACCAGCTCTCCCCAGTCGGAAATCCGGTCCTTCTCCACGTGTTTGATGGCCACCTAGAAGCCCCAAGGAGTAGATCGTTAGATCCCCTCGCCGGGGCCAAAGCACAGCCGCGTGCCCCCCGCCCGGCGCTCCCTCCCCACAGCGGGGCGCCCACTCACCGGCAAGTTGTCGGCGACACGGATGCCTGAGTAGACGGAGCCGAAGCCGCCGCTGCCCAGTAGCGGGCCCACCTGGTACTGCGACTCCAAGGGCTCCTTCTCTTTGCCTAGGAAGGGGGAGACACAGGGTACTCAGCATCGGCCCGCGAGCCCCCAGCCTCCTTCCCACGCTGAGGGCGCCGCCGGCGCCCCCATCCTCGGACCCGGAGAACCCTTACCCGGCGCCAGCTTGGTGGTGTGCAGGTCGTTGCAGGGCGCGGCGCGCAGGTGGGCGAGCGAGTTGATTTTGGACAAGAGCATCCCAACCTCCAGGGTGTCGGCGCAGGGAACGTGCCCGGAGAACCTGCAGCAGGCGCTGGGGCTGGGGCTGTGCGGGTGGCTGGAGCTGTTGCTGCGGCTGGCGATGCGGCTGTGGCTGCGGCTGGCGCGGAAGGCCGAGGGCGAGTCGGAGGACAACTGGGGGCGCTGCCGGGGCTGGCAGAGGGAGGGCGAGTCGGCAGGGTCAGGCAGCGTTGAGGACGACGGGGTGAGAGGCTCCTAGGGTTTCTGCGGGACAGAAAGCTCGTGGCAGCTGCTGCTGCTGCTGCTGATCCCGCCGCTACTGCCGCCGACTCCTCTCCGGCCTCCTCCGCCGCCGCGGCCGCTGCAGCAGACGCCCGGCTCGCCCCGCCGCCAGGAGTAAAGGGGCGGAGCGCGCCGGCGGGGAGGGCGCGCGGGCGGGCGGGGACGGGGCGGGGCCTCACCGGGAGGCCAAGGCGGGGAGCTGGGCTGCCGGGCTGGCGGAGGGAGGAGAGGGGGTGGGGAAGCGGCGGGACCAGGCAACTCCTCTGGGCCCCCGCCCCGCGGGCTTCGTCGCCGCGCCCCGGCCCCGCCCCCCATCGACCCGTACTCAACCAACCAGAGGCCGACTGATCTGCATAACGCGGTGCGCCCCGCCCCCGCCCCGCCCCGCTCTCGCGGTCAGAATGGTCTCTACGCCGCCACGACGTGGCGGGAAGGAAAAGGCGCCAAAATGGAGGGGGAGGGGCGCGGGGCGTGAGGGGAGGCGGGAGCTGGGTGTCGGGCCGCGAGGGAGGAAGGATGGGGAGGGGCGTATCGATTCAAACCCAAACAATAACAAAGCCATCAAAGGCCGCCCGAGGCCGGCTCTGCGGCTCTCGGTTTCTCGGAGGTTTTTGGGTCAAGGGCTCGAGCTGGAGCATAACAAGTTGCGCGGAGACCACGGGCGTTGGTGTGTCAGGCGGGGAGGCCGGCGCGCCGGGGTGTGAGGGACTGTGTGTGGGGACGCCGACGAGGGTGGTCTTTCTGTGTGACTCAGACTCGAGACCTCCAAGTCTGCCTGGGCGGGTTGACGACGCGCTGCGGGCCGGGGCTGGATCCCGGGGGTTTGCGTGTTGGGGGCGCGTGGGGGGCGACAGCTCTGTCAGCCGTGAGTCACGGCGGTTTCACGGAGGGAGTGGAGGAGTCACCGCCTGGAACAAAACTGGGGGAGAACTCGGCTGCGTCGGGGTGGGGGCAGCCGACCTGGGTAGTTCGAGCGGGCTCCAAGGTCAGCCCCCGGATTCCCGTTTTAGAAAACGCAGAAAGGTGCCAGCGGGCCCCCGTTCCTGAGAAATGACGCGTGTGTCACAGTGCCCGGGGAGGAGGAAATCACGACACAAATATTAGTATTGTGGTGCCAGCTGCTGCCTCAGCCCCTCGGCGCGGGCGGGAGAGGGAGGAAAATTCCGGGTCTGGAGCGAGGGTGGGAGGGGCGCGGGGTCTCAGGGGGTCCGCACGTTGTAGTCACCTGGCCGTCGCCTGTTGTGAGCCGGCAGGCGGTCCCGGCCATCGCGGGCCCACCCCAGGCCCGCCTCGAGGGACTCGCCCCGCCGTCCCCGCGCCCCATGGAAATCACCCGGGGAGTTGCCCAGCCCACCCTCGTCCTTTGTCCTCGGAAACTTCACGGAGAGTTGAGGAGGACGTGGGGAAGGAGCCCAGTCACGTTCCGTGGAAGCCAGCCGCCGAGTTGGCGGGGCCGGAGCCGCTGCGAGCTGACTGCACCCCGTTTTCATTTTTTTTTTTTCTTCAAGTTCCTGCCTTTTAAAGGGAAAATGAGGAGCGGTTACCGCTCCCCTCATGAATGGATCTGAACGTGTCCTTTACAAGTTTCCCCGGGCTTGCTCCCGAAAACGCCCCACCCCACCACTGAGGCGTTTATCTTCTAAAACTACAGATTCACCCCGTGTTTGTGTTCTGTGGCCTAGCCCATTCATTTTTGATGACTAGGAGAAAACCCAGGGGAACAAGAATGATTCCCTTTTTGCAGATAGGAAAACGAAACAGAAGGAGGGTGACACGGGGTCGTACAACAGCCAACACAACCGCTCAGGGACAGAAGAAATGACCCAAATTCAACTCCAGAGTTCTTAAAGCTTTCCAAAGCTCTGAAACCCTTTGGCAGGCTGGGGATGTGGCTCCAGAGCGCTGGCTGAGCATGTGCAAGGCCAGAGTTCCATCCCCAGCACAATAAAAAATAAAAATAATAAAACTCCTTGGAACTGAACAAAACCTAAGTAAATGTACATACACGTGTGGCCCCAGTCCCTCTAGCCTCCTTTTCCTCTCAAGCCCTCAGGCCTAGCCACAGAGGAGTATCCCGGCTTGCTCCCATCACCTAGCATTGCCATGTGCTGTCTAGGTGTTTAGATGTGACACATTTTTTCTTTTGATAAATACAAAGAATAGTGATGGGCATGTTAATACTTTCTGTGTTTGAAGAGTCAGTCAATCTGTCCAGGAAGTGCTCTTTCCTATTCATTTATTTATTTATAGGCCGGGGGAACCCAGGGCCTTGTACAAGCTAGGCAAGCGCTTTACCACCCCAACTCCACCACTTTACCTACTGAAGAATATTGTAGTTTCACTGCTTTTTTTTTTTTTTAAAGTACTGAGGACATAATCCAGGGTGCTGTACCACTGAAGGTTATATCTCTAACCTTTTCTATTTTGCAATAGAGTATCACTGTATTGCCCAGACTGGTCTCTAACTTGGGATCCTCTTGCCTCAACCTCCTGAATAGCTGGGATTACAGGTGTGGGCCCTTAAGCCTGGCTACTTCTACCACATTTTTGCTGAACAAACTCCAAGTATTCCTTCACTGTCAACTGCTAATCATGGGTTGTTTGTTTAAAAAAAAAAATTGTTAACTTCTTAGTTATTTATATTTTGTCTCTCTCTTTTTTTAATTTGGTACCAGGGATTGAACCCAGGGGTGCTTAACCACTGAGCCACATGCCCAGCCCTTTTTTTTTTTTTTTTTTTTTTTTTTTTTTTTTTTTAGAGACAGGGTCTCACTGAGTTGCTCAGGGCCTCACTAAGTTGCTGAGGCTGGGTGTGTTCTCCATTCTCCTGCCTCAATCTCCCAAATTGCTGGATTTTCAGGCATGCACCACTGGCTGGGGTCTCCCTATTTCTAAGTATATTTTTAGATGTTGATGGGCCTTTATTTTGTTCATTGATTTATATGCAGTGCTGAGAATCAAACCCAGTGCCTCAAACATGGGAGGCAAACGCTCTACCACTGAACCACAACACCAGCTCCTGGCTCCCTATTTCTTGCGTGCACTTTATCCCATATTTGTTGGTGGAGGAGAAGACCATAACCCCAATATAAATTGTGATTAAAGTCAATTTATGGGCTAGGGTTGTAACTTGGCTAGCATTCCAGAGTCTTAGGTTCATTATTAGGCATTGTGAGGAGGGAACAGAAGACAAATTTTTTTTTAAGTCAGCTGATAGCAAATTCAGGTGATTTAAGTGAGTTTAACCAAAGGGCAGGAATCAGGAATGAAAATTTACAATTGAGTTATCCTGGTTACAAATCTAGGATGTGGCACCTACTAATTGTGTGATATTGGTTAAGCTACTTAGCTTTCTAAGCTTAAGGCTGAATAGAGATAGACGTACCTACCTCATTGGGCATTTGTAAGGAGCAAGTGAAATTTTGCATATACAGTGTATAATGTAGTATAGAATAAACCTCTAATAAATGTTAGCATGATGATAGCAATAATGCTGATTTTGAGTAGGACAATGGTGATGAAGAGGGGAAGATTTTTGAAATGATCTTATATATTGAAGGATCCAAGGTAAAATCCTAAAAAAATAGTTGGATTTAACCATCTTTGGCGTGAATGTTCAAAAATACTTTAATGAATAAAATCTTAATTCAACCCTACTTTTTCACTTTCTCTAAAATCCTAAATATTTAATTAGTGCTGATGTGATTAGCATTAAATACATCTTTTGCATATGTGGTGAGTACATCAGAATTGTAAGTTACAAAACATGGACCCAGCCCTTTATTTATATTTTATTTTGAGACAGGGTCCCACCAAGTTGCTGAGGCTGGCCTTGAATTTGTAATCCCCTTGCCTCAGGCCTCTCAAATTGCTGGGATTACAAGCATGTGCCATCACACCCAGCTCAAAAGGTAGTTTTAATAATAAAAATGAAGCACTAGTGCTGTCTCAAAGAATCAGAAAAACACTCTAATAATAAGTTAGAGTCCAATCTTGCAACTGAGCCAGAACGAGTTTCAAAAATAAAGTAAAATAAAAAGGGTTGGGGGCTGGGGATATAGCTCTGTTGGAAGAGTGCTTGCCTTGCATGCACAAGGCCCTGGGTTCAATCTCTAGCACCACACACACACAAAATAAGGTCGGAAATATAGCTAAGAGGTAGAATATACTACTGCATCCAATCTTCAGTACTGCCAAAAGAGAGAGAGAGAGAACAATTAAAACTTGTAATAATTGTGAGAACTGTAAATAGCTAGGAAATCCTGAGTTCCCATCTTCAGACTGGTCAGGGAATCTCAAAGCATGATGCTACAGGCCTCTAATCCCAGCAACCCAGGAGGCTGAAGCAGGAGGATGTCAAGTGTAGAACCAGCCTTGGTAACTTGGTGAGGCCCTAAGCAACTTAGTGAGAACTTGTCTCAAAATAAAAAGTTCTGGGGAAGTGGCTCAGTGGTTAAGTACTCCTGGATTCAATCTCTGGTATTAAAAAAAAAAAAAAAAAAAAGGTCAAGGAATCTATGTAGTCCAAGTTAGAACTGGCTCTTGTCCTTGATATGATGTGACATTTGTTTCAAGTTTATAAATCTCAGTTTTTAGTTTCCTCAGCAAGGTTGGAGAAAGTGTTTTTTATATTATGATAAAGAACAAATTCATTCCCCATTCCTTTTTTTTTTTCTTTTAAGAGAGAGAGAGAGAGAGAATTTTAATAAACACAACATCTTTGTTTGTATGTGGTGCTGAGGATCGAACCCGGGCTGCACACATGCCAGGTGAGCGCGCTACCGCTTGAGCCACATCCCCAGCCCATTCCTTTGTTTTTTTTTTAAGGAACATAAAAATAATCTAAATTTATTTTTTGGAATTCTACACATTAGTACTGAAAATTTAAGTAAGAATCAATATTTATTAAAGATACTGTACACAAAGATTTTATAGTTCCTGAATATTTCTGGATAGGCAAAAAATAAAAAGGAGTAGCTTATAATGTATAAAGGCTACAGGAAGCCTGGAGACTATTACAAAATACCTTATTAGAAGACTAGGAAAATGTATGTCTCAGATCAAAAAGATCAGGCACGTGAACAAATAACCCTGTAAGTCTAAATGACAAAGCAAAGGGGCCATCGTGTGTGTGTGTGTGTGTGTGTGTGTGTGTGTGTGTGTGTAAGAGAGAGGGACAGATAGAAAGGCATGTATCAGAAGTTGGTAAGCAAAGTGTCTGCCATTGTTTAAAAAGTGGGGAAAAAAAAAAAAAGCCAGGCAGTGTGGCCAACGCCTGTAATCCCAGTGACTCCAGAGGTTGAGGAAGGAGGATCACAAATTCAAGGTCAGCCTCAGCAATTTAGCAAAACCATGTCTTAAAATTAAAAAAAAAAAAAAAGGGCTGGAGATATAGTTCAGTGGTAAAGCATGCTTGGGTTCAGTCCCCAGGACCAAAAGAAAAGAAAATAAATAAAGAACAATGTACTAAATGTACCAACAGCCAACATTGGCTGATCATCACTCACATAAATCCTCATATAAATCCTGTCACATGAGCAGTTTGCTGTCTTCATTAGTTTACAGATAAACAAGAACTGCGAGAAGTAATTTTCCCCATGCTACACAGCTAAGTGGCAGAGCAATCTCCTAACCACTCAGAAATTCTATTTTTCCAAGGATCATGAGATGAGTTTAAAGGATTTAAGAAGGGCGGGGCGTGGTGGTACACACCTGTAATCCCAGCAGCATTCCATGATTTTCTTTCTTTCTTTTCTTCTTCTTCTTTCCCCCCCACCCCTTTGGTACTGGGAGTGGAACCCAGAGCCTCGAGCCTGCTAGGCAAATGCTCTCCCACTAAGTTACATCCCAGTCCTGTCATTAAGTTCTGATGATATCCTCCACAAGGTCAGAGTTCAAAGGAAGCTGAAGAAGTCAAGGAAAGCTCTACAGTAGACCTTAAAGTATGAACAGGGGAACAGGTAGCAAGGAGAGAGGAAAGGGAGTGAGTAAAGTCAAGAATAGAAGCAAAAGATGCTTTGTGTTATGTTCTTTGTATTGCCCAATACTTGTGAGATGAATGAATAAAAGTTTCTTTAAATAAATCAAAAACAGAAAGCCAGGAAGGGAATCAGGGGGACCCCCTGATGCCATGATGCAAAATGGGTAAGAAAGACATGAAAAAAGCTGGGCATGGTGGAGCACCCCTGTAATCCCAGCAGCTCGGAAGGCTGAGCCAGGAGGATCACAGGTTCAAAGCCAGCCTCAGTAAAAAAAAAAAAAAAGCGAGGCACTAAGCAACTCAATGAGACCCTGTCTCTAAAATATAAAATAGGGCTGGGGATGTGGCTCAGTGGCCACTGAGTGCCCCTGAGTTCAATCCCTAGTACCCCCCCCTCAAAGAAAAAAAGAAGAAAAGAAAGACATGAAAAAGACGACAGACTTTATTTCAGTCTTTACTGAAGAAGAAACTAGGAAAATTCTCTATTCAAGTGATCTTTTGAAGTTCAGAGCTTAAGAATCCTGTATCAGCTTACATCCTTGTTAATGCCTGCAGTACACAAGCTCCAAATGACGAACAAAGACATGCATTCACATGATTGGGTGAAATCCACTCAATAATTTGGAGAAACTTGTATGTTCAACATACACTTCCTCTTTTCCAATGTTTTAGTTCTCTTTTTAGGTGGCGTACTGAAAACAAACATGGACAGCTCACCGCAGCCGGAACTAAGAACAAGTGGACTGACTACAAATACATCATTTTTATAGCCTTTGATGTATAACTTTGACAAAGTTTCTTTAATGTGACTCTTTTTCGTTTCTATTTCATTTTGTTTTTGAAATGGAGTTTCACTGTGTTGCCCAGGCTGGTCTCCAATCCCTGGGCTCAGGGCTCCTAAAGAAGCTGGGACTATAGGCCTGAGCCACCTGGTTGGCAGTGGGAGGGTCCTTGAATGCCTGAGGACAATCCCGGCTCACTCTAGAGAACTTAGTGAGTCCCACTGACCCCTACGTAGGCATGGTGTTTTCCTCCATTAGGTCAAGCTTGCTTCTGTGCTGAGTGATGTTTCTTTATTAGAGAGACACCCACTCACTAGATAGGAAAGTCAAACTTATCTTGGCAGTCATCGGAGGAGTCTCTGAAATCATTCTTATGAATGAGAGTTATGTTGGCAAATAGCCAGTCCTCTGGAGAGGGCTGTAGAGACAACACACATGATAGCCTTCAACCACTTTGCACACATCCCCAAGTTCGGTCTGTGCCTTCAGATCAATTCAAGGCCAATTGGACTTCTTGCAGGTTTCCTTGAACACTTGAGCCAATCATTTTAAAATTCATAGCAGGACTGGGGATGTGGCTCAAGCGGTAGCGCGCTCACCTGGCATGCGTGCGGCCCGGGTTCGACCCTCAGCACCACATACCAACAAAGATGTTTGTCCGCCAAGAACTGAAAAGTAAATATTAAAAATTCTCTCTCTCTCTCTCCTCTCTCTCTCTTTTTTTTTTTTTTTTTTTAAAGAGAGAGTGAGAGACAGAGGGGGACAGAGCGAGAGAGAGAGAGAGAATTTTAACATTTATTTATTTTTTTCTTAGTTCTTGGCGGACACAACATCTTTGTTGGTATGTGGTGCTGCTGAGGATCGAACCCGGGCCGCACGCATGCTAGGCGAGCGAGCTACTGCTTGAGCCACATCCCCAGCCCCTCTTACTCTCTCTTTAAAAAAAAAAAAAAAACTCATAGCAATTATTTTACTGGTGGTCTGACACAATCATATTTTTTTGTTATCTGAGTATTTACCGTCATCTGTATCATCTTTAAGAATAGCAAGCATTGCTGGGGTGGTGCTGACCTAGAGTGGCCTCTGCAGGAGGCTAGGGCATGAGGTTCCTTGGGCCCAGGAGTGCGGTGCCAGCCTGAGCAACACAGTGAGACTCCCTTCTCAAAACAAACCAAAATGGGGCTGAGCTTGTCACTCAGTGGTGGAGCGCTTGCCTAGCACATTCGAGGACCTGGGTTCGATCCTCAGTACCACATAAAAATAAATAAAAGTATTGTGTCCAACTGCAACTATAAATAAATAAACAGGGCTGAGAAGTGGCTCAGTAGAATAGCACTTGCCTGACATGTGTGGGGCTCTGGGTTCAATCCCCAGCATCACAAAAACTAAATGAATAAACAAGTGTGCCACTGTGCCAACAACAGATACTTTTAAAAACAGCCTCCTCTTCAACGCAAAAGATAATACATGTAAAGTACTGTGAATTTCCCCTGCCTCAATCTTTATTCCTGCCACTTTTGTTATATATTATAGTGAAAAAATAGATGATTGTTTACTCTTTCAAAACATATAGACTTCAGGGCTAGGGATGTAGCTCAGTGGTAAAGTGCTTACCCAGCATGCACAAGGCCCTGGGTTTCATCTCCAGCAACACACATACAAAACAGCTTTCAGGCCAATTTTTCCCTTTTTGGAAACGCACTTTTATAAATTAAGATTGTCCAATTCCAGCCAGGCACAGTGCCTGCTATAATCCCAGCAGCTCAGGAGACTGAGGCAGGAGGATCACTAGTTCATGCCAGCTTTAGCAGATTATCAAGGCACTTAGCAACTCAGTGAGACCCTGTCTCTAAATGAAACACAAAATAGGGCTGGGAATGTGGCTCAGTGGTCAAGTGCCCCTGAGTTCAATCCCTGGTACCACCCAAATAAATAAATAAATGAACATTAAAAAAGAAAAAGAAATAGGTATAACCCTAGGTACACATGTGCACATATGATTATACCAGAGTACTTCTATATCATGTACAACCAAAAGAATGAGAAGTTATACTCCATTTATATATGATGTGTCAAAATACATTCTACAGTCATGTATACTTAATTTGAACAAAAAAAAAAGAAAAAAAAAAAAAAAGAAAGAAAGAAATTGGATGCCAGGCATGGTGGTGCATGCCTGTAATCTCAGTGGCTTGGGAGGCTGAGACAGGAGAATTGTGAGTTCAAAGCCAGCCTCAGCAAATTGGAGGCACTAAGCAACTCAGTGAGACCCTATCTCTGAATAAACTACAAAATAGGGTTGGGGATGTGGCTCAGTGGTTGAGTGCCCCTGAGTTCAATCCCTGATACAAAAAAAGAAAAAGAAATAGGTATAGACTAACTTATAAAGAGACAATATCTAATATTAATTGAACATTTAGCTGGGAGCAGTTATGTGCCTGTAACCCCAGCAGCTGGGGGGCCTGATTCAGTATGCAAATTCAAGGCCAGCCTCAGCAATTTAGAGAGGCCCTAAGCAACTTGGCCAGACCTTGTCTCAATATAAAAAATACAGAGGGCTGAGGATGTAGCTCAGTGGTTAAACACTCCTGGGTTCAAACCTCAGTACCTCCCCAAATTGAGCATTTACCTTATGCTTAGTGCTATTCTAATTAATAATTTATGTGCCATATATATGGGATATGTATATATATATATATATGGGATATGTGTATATATATATACACATAGCACATGCATTTATGTTTTTCTCTAACCCTATTAATTATCATTATACCTAGGAAGGTGAATGTCCACAGGTGAGCGAGATGCCAGCCCTAATTCATGAACTATACCTGAGTTACTCTTTGTGTGTCAGAGGTCACATTCAGAACACAGAGGACTATAAACCAGATTAAATAAAATCAGGAAGCAAGCTAATGAATGGAAGGACAATAGAGTCGGGAGATAGTTTCCTTCAATATTGTGCCCAAGAGAAATGAATGGCGACTAGAACAAGGTTAAAAACTGGGGCTGAGATACAACTATTGCCTAGTGTGCACGCAACCCTGGGTTAGACACCAGCACCAGGGGAGTGGGAGGAAAGGGGAATGTATGTGAGAAGGAGAGCTTCCGGTGGCTAGGCATACAGGGGAGCAGGAGCCATAAGGGGTTTTGCTTGTTTGTTTGTTTTTGAGGATTTTTTTAATGCTGGAGATAGCACCCAGGACCTTATGCGTTCTAGGTAAGCACTCTACCATGGAGCTATATCCCCAGCCCGGAAGCTATAATCTTTATAGCAGTGAGATAAGAATCCTTGTATCTTGAAGTGGTATTGACTGGTTTGGGAAAACAATTAATAAACATTTGCTGAACAGCTACTATGTTCAAAATATTGTGCTAAGAACCATGGAGATAGATAGAAACAAGACATGGTCCTAGTTCCTGCTTGAAGATCATATATATGGCCTGGCACAGAGGCCCATGCCTATAATTCCAACGGCTTGGGAGGCTGAGGCAGGAGGATCATGAGTTCAAAGGCAGCCTTAGCAATTTAGTGAGGCCCTAAGCAACTTATTAAGACCCTGTCTCAAAACAAAAAGGGCTGGGGATGGGGATCAGCGGTTAAGCCCCTCTGGGTTCAAACCCCAGTACAAAAAAAAAAAAAAGGATTTCATATATATGTACACATACACATATGTGATGTCATATGTGAATCATAAAGATTTAGAGCTGGATGGAAACTTAAAGAACTTCTCACCTAATCTATTATTTTATAGGTGAAAAGACCAAATTTCAGAGACAGGAAGTGATTTGCCAGAGTTCCCACAGAGCGAGGAGAGAACACAGATTTGATTGCTACCCCGGCTCTGTCTATTCTCTTGTAGAGATATAATTAGTACGGAAAGGGAGTATTTGCCAAGTGCCAAATTAATGGTACAGGCGAGGCGTGCTCCTTCCTATAACATGTTTACGAGTTCAAGTTCTAAATGCTAGCTAACAAAAACTTTTTCTGGGGAATTTTTCAGGTGCAAAGGGACTTTCCAGTTGTCTCTTCAGCTGCTTTAGCACGAAAACAGAAAATGGCCCAGTCTGTGCTCTCTCAGTGCACCTGTGCCACCTCCATCATCCACCTCACATGTGATCTTGATATGTCAGATCAGTAGTTCTGAAAGTGTGTGGTCTCCAGGCCAGCACCTGGAAACTATGCAAATTCTTGGGCCTCCTCTAGGCCCACTGAATCAGAAGCTCAGGGGATGGGCCCAGGGAATCTGTGTTTTTACAAGCCATCCAGGTAACTCCTGTCCTTTGGAGTTTGAGAACCCCTGGTCTACACACAGCTCTCCATGGAGATGGAGAACCCCTGGAAGGCAGGGACCATGTCCTACAATTTTTTATTTCCCCAGCCAGGACCAAGCCTTGAACTCCTGTATTTCTGAAACATCCTATGACCAACATCCCATTATTCACCTCTTTACAGACCACGATTAGCACCTTTAGATTTACTTTATATCATGGACTGAATTGTATGTACCCCTCACCCCCGAAATGTACCTGTTGAAGTCCTGATACCCAGGACCTCAGAATGGACTGTATTTGGAGGTAGGACCTTTGAAGACGTAATTAAAGTAAAAGGAGAAAGTGAGGTCATGTGGGTGGGCCCTAATCCGATATGACTGGTGTTCTTATAATAAGAGGAGATGAGAACACAGACACACATAGAGGGACAAATATGTGAAGACAGAGGGAGCAGATGACCATCTATCAGCCCAGGGGAGGGGCCTCAGAGGAAAACAACTTTGTAGACATCTCAGTCTCAGATTTCCAGCTTTGCAATGGTGAGAAAAAACTTCTGTTGTTTACAGCACCCAGAATGGGGTCCTTTGTTATTAGCAAGTTAATACACTTAATTAAATTTTACAAAAATCCTGGTCTCTGAAATCCAGGAGTTCCCATCCAAGCCTATGACAAGACAGTGTTATTTTTAGATGAATCTGTAAGCCCCGGAGTGTTTGAGAAACTGCTCTTCCATGCTCAACATGAGCACAGGTTCAGGAGTCAGAGATGGGTCTGAATCCTGACTCAGCCTCTTAGGAGTTGTGAAATCTTAACCTCTAAAGGCTCAGTTTCCTCACCTGTCATTTGAGGCTAATAATAGCTCCCTCCTAGAGGTCATTCAATAATTGGCAAGTATACCCATAGATACTCAGAACTGGTGACTTAAAAATTATAATTAACCACAAATTATTCATATGGATGCTCTCACAGGAAGAAGGGATTAGAGCAGAATTTTACTGGAATGCTTAAATCTGCTCCACAAACATATAATACTCTAGTGACTTTTTTAAAGACTGTACAAAATGACATAGTAAGTATTTTTCTGAAGAAATAAAGTGAAAAGTCAAGATGTTTTGGCACTTGGCTATAATCCCAGCAACTCAGAAGGCTGAGGCAGGAGGATCACAAGGTCAAGACCAACCTCTGCAATATAATGCAAAGCCCTAAGAATTTAGCTGACACCTTGTCTCAAAATGAAACATAAAAAAGGGCTAGGGATGGCGATGTGACCCAGTACCCTACACTTCTGATTAGGCATCCCTGGGTTCAATTCTAGTACCAAAAATAAAGGAAAGAAAGAAAGAAAGAAAAGAAAAAGGGCTGGAGATGTAGCTTGGTGGTAAAGTGACCGTGGATTCAGTCCCTAGTGTACCCCCCACCAAAAAAAAAAAAAAAAAAAAAGAAAAGGAAAAAAAAAGAGTACAAGGGGCGGGGGGGGGGCAGAGAAAGAATGTCAGGGATGTCATAAAAAGATCTAGGGGCGCTGGGGTTGTGCCTCAGCTGTAGAGCGCTTGCCTAAGCACGTGTGATGCTCTGGGTTCAATCCTCAGCATCACATAAAAATGAATAAGTAAAACAAAAGTATTGTGTCCAACAACAACTAAAAAATAAATATTTAAAAAATATAACACTCAAGAATTGTTGATGAGTAAGTAGACTGTATGAAGTTAGGAATTGTCTTTGTATTCCCACAGCCATTTGTATGGCACTGGCACTTACTATAAACTCAACAACTTTTGATTGAGTGAAACAATGAATGGTCTTTTGCGAAGGATGACTATAGAGATTATACAAAGACATTTCACCCCAAGTATGCTTATGCAGAACTGGGGATGCGGTTTAGCACTGTGCAATCGAAACTTCAATTTTAACCTGGGAATTCCAGGTCATTGTTATTTATTTTTACTTTTTCTTTTTGCAGTACCAGGGATTGAACCCAGGGGTGCTTTACCACTGAGCCACACCCCCAGCCTCTTTTATTTTTTACTTTGAAACAGAGTCTTGATAAATTGCTGAGGCTATCCCCAAATTTGCATCTTCTGCCTCAGCTGCCCAAATCACTGGGATTACAGGGGTGCACCAACGGGCCAGTTAGGTTACTTTTAGTTTTTTTTTTAAATGTCATTTTGGGCTGGGGCTGTAGCTCATTGATAGAGCGCCTGCCTCAGATGTGTGAGGTGGGCTGGGGATGTGGCTCAAGCGGTAGCGCGCTCGCCTGGCATGCATGCAGCCCAGGTTCGATCCTCAGCACCACATACAAACAAGGATGTTGTGTCCGCCAAGAACTGAAAAATAAATATTAAAAAATTCTCTCTCTCTCTCTCACTCTCTCTTAAAAAAAAAAAATGTCAGTTTGGGCTGGGGCTGTAGCTCATTGATAGAGCGCCTGCCTCACATGTGTGAGGCATTGGGTTCGATCCTCAGCACCACTTAAAAATAAATAAAGATATTGTGTCCAACTACAACTAAAAAAATATTTTTTAAAAAAATATTATTTTAACGATGTTCAAATTAGAGAAATCTAATCTGGAGAGCCCCTGTAACCCACATTCTCCATCTCCCTCTCTTGCTTTTTGACCAAACCCTCCTGGCTGTCCCCAAGTTTCTTTTTTTTTTTTTTTCTTTTTTCCCCCTTGTATTCTTTGCACAGTCCCTGAGTGACCCAGTACCCCATACTTCTGACCTTTGGGATCAGCTTTCTCATTAAAACTTATTGGTCTTTGCCTGCTTATCTCTGGGACTCTACTGAGCCAACTAATCTGATAAATTAATTTAAAAGGAGGTGCTAATGAGTGATAATGGCTGAATTGGAGTCCACTTCCTGATAACCGCTGCATTTTAGCAGCACTTTACTCTGAAAGGTAAGTAATACGTTTCAGGCAAGTGTCAGGGCCACTGGGAAAAGATATTTTAAGCAGGGGGATTTCCTCAAACCCCTCACGTTACACCATGTAGACAGCTGCCTATCCCACATGATCTAGCCAGCTCCTTGGCAGGCAGTTAGCAGCATTCAGGGGACACTAGAGGAAACAGGTCTGTTCCTCTTCTCAACAGAGCTTGGAAGCAGGGACTGCGCATTTATGTCACTGAAAGGAAAAGGGTATTTACTCTGGAAGCTACCCAGAAAGCGCACCTTCCCTGGACTTAGAGAAGACCCTCCTCTACCTACAATTGTAAGAACAATTGAAATCAGAAACCATCCATTAGTGCCCCTATGGTTTGCTACAAAATGATTTCTGAAAAGGACATAAAAATTTTTAGGGAATTAGGACCTTGTCTGGGGATGCCTGAATGGCTAATGCTAGGATTAACAGACGGACATGATTATCTGGGACATACAAACTCTGGGAAGGGACTGGTAATATCAATTTCACAGGTGAAGAGTTTCTAGACATCAGTATGAATTCATAGGAGCAGGCCCAGGAGAACATTGAGCCTAATCTTAAAAGCGGCTGCCTCAGGAGGATCCCAGGTTCAAAGCCAGTCTCTCAGCAATTGAGCGAGCGAGGCCCTAAACAACTTAGTGAGACTCTGTCTCAAAATCAAAAAATAAGCTGGGTTTAGTGGCACATGCCTAATAATCCCAGCAACTCAGAAGACCAAGGTAGGAGGATCATAAATTTGAGGTCAGCCTCAGCAATTTAGCGAGGCCCTAAGCAATTTATTGAGGCCCTAAGCAATTTAGCAAGATCCTGTCTTAAAATAAAATGTAAAAAGGACTGGGGGTGTGGTTCAGTGGTTAAGCACCCCTGGGTTCAATTCCTGGTACCAAAAAAGAAAATAAAATAAAAAGGGTTGGGAATGTGGCTTAGTGGTAGAGTGCCCCAGGGTTTAATCCCTGGTATGAAAAAAAAAAAAAAAGCTGTCTCTTATCCATTTTTATATATTTAAATGAGTTAACTATGCTAATGACTTCACATACATTTAAATATCTAATCTGGAGCTGGGGCTGGGGCTCAGTGGTAGCGGTAAAGTACTTGCCTGGCAAATGTGAGGACCTGGATTTGATTCTCAACACTGCATATAAATAAATAAAATAAAGGGGGAAAAAAAGATCTAATTCACTGAAGCTGGAGGAAATAGGGATTGTTATCCTCATACCAGATAAGTAAACTGAGGTAAAGATAGGTCAAGCAACTTGCCCATGGTCAAATGAGAAATTTGAGATTTGAAGCGAAGTCTTTGAAATTCAAAGTTCATGGTTATAACAGGTACTTAACAGTCTTCATATTGCAGAATCAAGAATTTTAGAGTTGAGTAAATGAGAACATCCTTTTTTGATTATCCAGACACCAATTACTACTACCAAAGAAGATGTTGCAGGCATAGTAGCACATGTCCATGATACCAGCTATTTGGGAGACTGAGGCAGGAGCATCAGAAGTACCAGGTCAGCCTGGGCAATTTAGCAGGACCCTGTCTCAAAACTAAAAATAAAGTAGGGGACTTGCAGGGGGCGGGTACTGGGAGTGTAGCTTAGTGGTAGAGCACTTTTCTAGCATGTACGGTTCCTGGGACCAATCCCCAGTACAGAAAAGGAAAAGATTGTTGAGAGCCACAGTTTAGTCAGAATGGCGCCTGGCATTTTTGCCAGAGGGAATGGTTGAAAGGTGACCCTGCTCTGGGAGGCTCCAGGATTAGGGTGGATCCTGCTGGGAATCCGAAAAGAACCTCACCCTCCCACTGGCACCAAGGCCAAATTTGGGGGCCAACAGAGGTGAGGCAAAGAACCTCAGCCCCCCACTGGTACAAAGGCCTATCCACAAGTATGGCTGCATGCTGGACCAGTAGCCAACGACGGGTAAGATCCAATTACAATGGTACCAACTTAAGACAGGAGGCTGACGCCTTGAGGTCAGCTCATCCGAAGACGGGTAAGGACCATATGTAGTATTGGACAACCTAAGACAGGCATGGTCCCTAGGCCACATTGCTTGTTGTTTAATTAAACAGAAGGGGGAGATGTTGAGAGCCACAGTTCAGTCAGAATGACGCCTGGCATTTTTGCCAGAGGGAATGGTTGAAAAGTGACCCTGCTCCAGGATTAGGGCAGATCCTGCTGGGAATAGGGCGGCTCCAGGATTATGGCAGATCCTGCTGCCTAGGGCGCCCACTACTTTGGAGATCCTGTTGAGTTCTCGTGGGGGTTCTGAGAGAATTGGAGCGCAGAGCCGGTGGAGGCAGTGTGTTCCCGGGGAAGTGTGTGTAGAGTGCCGGTGAGAGTTCGGGAATAAAGGTTGCTGTTTGAACCTACAAGGCTTTGTGGCGGCTTGGTTATTTTGTGCCCAGCCAGACTGCGGCATTAGATTTTACTGCCTCTCAGGGTAGCCTGTTCTATACAGCTGTCATTGTTGGGAATTTGTTGTTGTTGTTTGTGGTTTTTTTTGTTGTTGTTTGTTTGTTTTGATACTGAGGATTGAAACCAGGGGAGCTTAACCACTAAGCCACATCCTCAGCCCTTTTTATCGTTCTATTTTGAGACAGAATATAAATTGCTTAGGGACTGGCTAAGTTGCTGAAACTGGCCTTGAGCTAGAGATCCTCCTGCCTCAGCCTATGGAGTCACTGGGATAATAGGCATGCACTCCTCCTAGCTTGTTGGAAAGCTTTTTCAAAGTTAAATTAAAATGTTTCCCTGTAGCTTTCCTTCATTTGGTCTGGAGAATCAAAACAAGGAACTCCTCTTGATGAGGTGCTTTTTTTTTTTTTGGTACCAGGGATTGAACTAGGGCACTCAACCACTGAGCCACGTGCCCAGCTCTATTTTGTATTTTATTTAGAGATGGGGTCTCACTGAGTTGCTTAGTCCCTCTCTGTTGCTGAGGCTGACTTTGAACTTGAGATCCTCCTGCCTCAGCCTCCTGAGCCCCTGGGATTACAGGCGTGTGCCACTGCACCCAGCTGATATTCAAGTTTTACAGACAAGGAAACTTACGCACAGCTATTCTGATAATTTTATGTCTTTCTTTCTCTATGAGTGTGAAGAGAGAATGAGATGAGATAGCACTTGCTATCCAGGGAGTGAGACTTGCATTTCTCTTTGCTTATACAGTACCTTCCATCTTGGCTCCTTCCTTCACACACTTCATGAACAGCTCTCACTTAATCAAATCTTATTCCACAGTGATTAGAAGTAGGCCAGGGGTAGTGGCCCATGATCCCAGCTACACTGAGACTGAAACAGGAGGATCCCAAGTTCAAAGCCAGACTCAGCAACATGGTGAGACCCTGTTAAAAAAAAAAAAAAAAAAAGCCGGGCGGGGGCGGGGGTGGGGGAGGGATCCGGTTGGGGATGTAGCTTATTGGTAGAGCACCCCTAGGTAAAAAGGTAGTGGAGAGAAATCCAAGTGACAGGTGACCATCAATGACTATAAAGAGTGTTTATGCCAAAGCTGTGGTCCACACCTGTAATCCCAGCAACTCAGGAGACTGAGGCAGGAGGATCCTAAATTAGAGGCCAACCTGAGCGAAGCCAGACCAGTCCCAAAACAAAAAACAAAAAGATAGAGCACCGGCGTTTAATCCCCAGTGCCTTAAACAAGCAGGGAAACAAATATAAAAAGGGTTGTGGATGTAGCTTGTAGTAGAGTACCCTTGGGCTCAAGGTTCACTGCCTAGTAATACGCACACACACACACACACACACACACACACACACACAGCGAGTGTGCCCTTCGGAGGAGTATAAATTTTAACAAGGGTAGGAAGAATCCTAGGAGGATTTTAAAGCATTGGTGGTTCAATGGTAGAATTCTCGCCTCCCACCCCTAGGAGGATTTTATTTTTTATTTATTTTTTATTTTTATTTTTTTTTAAAGAGAGAGTGAGAGAGGAGAGAGAGTGAGAGAGAGAGAATTTTTAATATTTATTTTTTAGTTCTCGGCAGACACAACATCCTTGTTGGTATGTGGTGCTGAGGATCGAACCCAGGCCGCACGCATGCCAGGCGAGCGTGCTACCGCTTGAGCCACATCCCCAGCCCCCTAGGAGGATTTTAAATAAGCCCTGGCTACCACACGATGGTTTGTACTTATTTGGTCTTATCTTCCCTTATATTCAAAACTCCAACTTATATTTATATGTATGTTATTCATATGTACAACATGTGCTCCAAATAGATTTGCTGTTTGAGGGAAAGAAAGGAAAGGAAAAGGAATCATTCGAGTTCCTCTTTTTTCATAACACAATCACTTAGAGTTGTATTCTCCATGTGAATGAACTGGGAAAGTTGCCCAGGAGCCAAACAAGATTAATTTTAAAATTTGTTTTGCTGGTGTCAAACCCAAGGCCTTGCACATAGTAGGTAAGCCTCTACCACTGAGCTACATCCCAGCACCACAAAGGGTTTTTGTTGTTGTTTTCTGGTATGGGGATTGAACACAAGGGTATGCAACCCCTGAACTACATCGTTAGGTCTTTTAATTTTATTTTTAGACAGGGTCTCTGTAAACTGCTAAGACTGGCCTGGAACTTTTTATCCTCTGCATTAGCCTCCTGAATAGCTGGGATTTGGATTACAGGTTTGTGGTCATTTTGCCTGGAACCACCAAATTCTTTTGTATTTATAAATCTGAATGTGATATGTATGACCACTATTTATTTTTTTTTTAAAGAGAGAGAGAGAGAGAAAGAATTTTTTTTTTATATATTTATTTACTTGTTTATTTTTTAGTTTCGGCGGACACAACATCTTTGTTTGTATGTGGTGCTGAGGATCGAACCCAGGCCACACGCATGCCAGGCGAGCGCGCTACCGCTTGAGCCACATCCCCAGCCCAGAGAGAGAGAATTTTTTAATATTTATTTTTTAGTTTTCGGCGGACACAACATCTTTGTTGGTATGTGGTGCTGAGGATCAAACCCAGGCCGCACGCATGCCAGGCGAGCGCGCTACCGCTTGAGCCACATCCCCAGCCCTTGACCACTATTTATTTTTAAGTAAAACCTTTACATCCATATCAGCTTAATTCTATTGAATTAAAAAATGAGGGGCTGGGATGTGGCTGAAGCGGTAGTGCTCTCGCCTGGCACGCGCAGGGCGCTGGGTTCCATCCTTAGCACCACATAAAAATAAAAAAATAAACATGTTGTGTCCACCGAAAACTAAAAAATAAATATTAAAAAAAAATTTTAAAAAAAGAATTTAAATAAATAAATAATTTAAAAAAACGCCACTGCTGTTGGACATGGTGGCACACTCCTGTAATCCCAGCAACTCAAGAGGCTGAGACAGAAGGATTGCAAATTCCAAACCAGCCTCAGCCTCAACAATTTAAAGAGGCCATCAACAATTTATCAAGATCCTGTCTCAAAAAAAAAAAAAAAAAAAAAATAGAAGGGGTTGGGGATGTAGCTTAGAGGTAAAGTAGTAGAGTGTCCATGAATTCAATCCCCAGTACCAGCAAAAAACAAAACACAACAAAAACAAAACAAACCCTGTGTACCCTATGGGCTCTGCAGGGCAAGTGTGAAAGCTAGAATACAATGTTAATCATGGGTGGAATTGATTGATTAAGCTAATGCTTTGTAAAACTGGTGAAAGTGATAAAATTCATTACAGGGACTAACTCCTCGGTCAACTTCCCAGTCAAAGCCCTTAAATCTCCAAATCTCCATACGAAGAGCCAAGGTGCCCAGATTCTACGGAAACCAAACTAGATGGCAGAAAAGACCCCCACCCTTGAGGACCGGGACTCTCAAGTGTGGCCCCCTAACCAGGAAAAACAGCATCCAGGAACTTGTGCAAAATGCAAATTCTCAGCTCCTTCCCCTTCAAGTGTACCTGGCACCTGGTGGTGAGGCCCATCAATGCGATTATTAACAGACCCTTCAAGTGCCCTCCATGCCTGAAGCCAGTTCCCTACGTGAACCACGATTCTCCATTACTTTGGCTGCCCTGTGCCAGGAAGGGTGGAGATGGAGAATATGGGAACCTCTTCCCACCTCTTCAAGGACCTTTATTGTCTATTGGTTGGTTGGCTTGGCCATTATCCTAATACGGGTGGAGCACAATACCCATTAGGCAAAACATAAACCAGACCTGTTCCACGGAACTGTGAAGTCAGTTTTCCTTGGCTTTGCCTTTGGTCATTAAAAAAAAAAAAAAAATGATTGCTTCATGAGCCTCACTGGTCTCTGAACTTTTCCCTTTTCTAGTAAAAGTACAAATTCCAGCTGGAGTTCTTGACCAACAACGTCTTTCTTCAGAAGTTGCTGTCTTCCATGCTTTGCTGAGTTCCAGAGATAAGATAAATAATTTACCAAATGTAGGTTTCTGATTACTCACTCTATTAGCATTTAGAGCCCAGAGCTCTGGCCCCTGGGGAGTTGGATTTGTTCAGATGCAGCCCATCTGCTTTTGTTTTTTTGTGGGGAGTTTTTTTGGGGGGTGGGGTTGCCTGGAAAAGCCAGGGAGCTCCCAGCATCCCACACATACTTTGGGGATGAACTGCCTGGATCCTTATGGGTTTTACTGGAAATTCTGGGGAATGCTATTTTATTATTTAAAAAACACACAGCTGCTAAGTCTCCTTTCCCCTCTCTCCCTCCCCTACCCCCCCCTTTTTTTTTTAAAAAAAAAAGGAAAAACAAAACTCTCCATTTCATTTTCAAAGATTGTACAAAATATCGGAAGGGTATTTTCAATCTTGTGCAATGTATTTATCCTAAATGTGTGCTGCACACTCCAAGAGTAATTTCAGGGAATTTTATAGAAGAGATTAAGTAGAGTTTCTCCTAAATCAAGTGACGCTGGGGGAAAAAAAAAAAAAAAAAAGGAACTGTCTGTGCCATGAAAGCGTCATTTTTCACTCACAAATTTCTGAAGAATAGTAGCAATATCAGTGGTGATGGATGAATAGAAGGTTTGTATCTGGAGTTATTCCACCAGCTCTTCCTTTTATGGCAAGTGCATGCCATTATTATTTCATAGAGGTTTTAAGAGTAAACTGGGTTGCCCTGCGTGGTGGCACACACCTGTAATGCCAGCAACTTTGGAGGTTGAGGCAGGAGGATCACAAGTTTGAGGCCCTCAGCAGTTTAGGGAGACCCTGTCTCAAAATAAAAAGTAAAAACGGGGGCTGGGGTTGTAGCTCAATGGTAGAGCACTCGCCTCCAACGTGCGAAGCCCTGAGTTTGATCCTCAGCACCACATAGATAAATAAAATATTGTGTTCAACTACAACTAAAATGTAAATATTTTTTTTAAAAAAGTCAAAAGGGCTGGGGATGACAGTCAGTGGTTAAGTGACCCTGAGTTCAATCCCCAGATGTCCCCCCCCTCAAAAAAAAAAAAAAAACAATAAATTCTGTTAACAGAAGAAATCACTGCAAAAATAGATAGCAGGTTTTTTCCAGACCAGGGATTAAGCCCAGGGGTTCTCTACCACTGAGCTACATACCCAGCCTTTTTTAGCATTGGGGGCTGGGAAGGGAATGTAGCTCATTTGTAGAGCCCTAGCCCAGCAAAAAGAAAAAAAAAAAAAATTTTTTTTTTCAAAAGGTCTTGCTAAGTTGTCCAGCCTGGCCTCAAACTTACAATTCTCTGCCTCAGCCTCCAGATAATAAGTGTTCTTTAATTTCCTCAGGACAATCTGATCAACAACTTATTTCATATAAAGAAATGGTGACACACTAATCCCAGTGACTCCGGAGGCAGAGGCAGGAGGATTGTAAATTCGAGGCCAGACTCAGTAATCTAGCAACATCCTGTCTAAAAGTTTAAATTAAAAGTAAAAAAAAGGTGGGGACTGGGGCTGCAGCTCAGTGGCAGAGCACGTGCCTTGCACGTATGAAGCCCTTGGGTTTGACGCTCAGCACCACATAAAAATAAATAAAATAAAAATATTGGATCCATCTACAACTAAAAAAAAAATTATAAAGGGGGGGCTGGGATGTAACTCAGTGGTAAAGCATCCCTGGGTTCAATCACCAGTTCCAGGGGAAAAGGGGGGGGTGGGGAAGAAGGGGGGGAAATATTGATTTAACTACATGCCTAAGTGGTATAGCACAGTGGTACGTGGGTCTTATTGTGGTGACCCCTAGGGAAGAGAATTTGCATGTAGCCTTCCATATAAGACCTTTGTATTTTCATGGATTTTCCTAATGCAAAGTCAGGATTGCACATCCCATTTCCTAGGATAAGCACCCTGTGAAAAAAGTAAAATAATGACATGATGACATCTTACTAGGAACCTATTGTTTTCCGGCCAGTGATTTAGGAGAAAGCCCATTGTCTCCCAAGGGCGAATTGCTTTAGAAGTCTCCTGTGTGGAAATGAAAGTCCAGGGTTGGTTGGGGTGTGCAGCTAGCTGATGGGTTAGCTGGGATTCAAGAATAATATACATCAGGATGGGGAACCCCAGGAGAAGGATGAGAGAGAGAGGGAGAGAGAGGGGAAGAGAGAGGGGTAAAGTCGGGACACAGAAGGAATTCCTTGTGCTTCACAGCTCTGGGTCTGAAGCAATTAGAGAGTGAAAGGTGTAGAAAGCTACCTGCCACCTATTTTGTGTTTCTCTGGGAGATTAACCTACTTTCTTGGCTCATTTTCTTCTCCTTCCTCCATCCGTGGGTATAAAAGCTGTGGTAGCTGGCAGCCTCAGATGACTCCAGCAGCATCTGTTATCTAGTTCCAGGGCCTCCTGGGGACACACAGAGTCATTTACCTCTTATTTCTTTTACTTCCTCCCCAACAGCAGGTAAAAAGTCTGCCCTGAGCTTAGCCACCGTCTCCCTGGCCACAAGAATCCGCTCCACAAAGGGTGGCGAGTCAATAGCTGGCCCCTGAGCTCTTCTCTTTTTTTCTAGTCTTCTGACAGATCCAAGAGGCTGGAGCAGTAAATCTGAGAAAAACAGGCATATACACACACGCACGCACACGCACGCACACACACCCACTCAAGGAGAACTCAGTCCCGGGCACTAGCTCTCTACTTCTGCAGGCCATATGCTGTATTGAGAGGGTTTCATATTCTCCTGCAGCATTTTTTTTGGGGGGGTGGGGGCTGCTGGATGGCTGAATGAAACAGCCTTCCCTGCAGACATCAAAGCGTGTCTCCAGCATAGCAAACTCTCCAACCAGCCTCCCGTCTCTCCGGCTACATTCCAATTGAACTGGGGCTGCCTTGCATGATAATCAGGCCTAATTACCGCTTTATCCCTTGATTGTTGTGCTGAGTTTTGGAACTGCAGAGTTCTTTTCTCAGCTTGGGTTCTGCCTTCCCTCGCCCGCCCTCCACCTCTGGAGCACGCCTGTCCGAGGCCTGAGATTCAGCCATTATAATTAGCCAATAGGTGAAAAGGGCAGGACCGTGCCTTGGGGACAGCAGCTCCTGGTCCACTCAGTAAACTTGCATTCCTGTCACCAATGAGGGGAGACCTTGCTGTTTACAAGATATTCTGAATGCCAAGCGAGCTTTGAGAGATTTATTACTAGGTTAAAGAGTAAAGCAAAGGCCAGAAGACTATCCTCATTGCCCGGAGGTGTTTTCCTACCTTCTCTCTTACAACACACTCAGGGCACAAAAACCTCCTCTTTTTTCTTTTTTGGTACTGGGAATTGAACCCAGGGGCACTTAAATGAGCCACATCCCCAGATATTTATTTAGAGGCAGGATCTTGCTAAATTGGTAAGACCCTGCTAAATTGCGGAGGAGGCTGGCTTTGAATTTACATCCTCCTGCCTCAGCCTCCGGAGTTGCTGGGATCACAGGCGTGCACCACTGCTCCCAGTGTCTTTTTCTGAGGGGCTAGGGGGCTGGGATTGAAGCCAGTGGT
This sequence comes from Ictidomys tridecemlineatus, assembly GCF_052094955.1. Taxonomy (NCBI): domain Eukaryota; kingdom Metazoa; phylum Chordata; class Mammalia; order Rodentia; family Sciuridae; genus Ictidomys; species Ictidomys tridecemlineatus. Next base: position 113,793,137 of record NC_135484.1, read on the forward strand.
GCTTTAAAACAGAGCTGTACCCCCAGCCTCTTTTTTTAAATTTACTGTTTGGAGACAATGAAACCAGAGTTATGAGGTGAGAATAGATTCCCTGTTTCCCCAGTTTCCACCAGGTTCTTGTCTCACAAATTTTGAAGAATAAAATCCATGGACCGTCATGGGAGGGAAGAATAAACAGAGTAATATTTATTTAAGCCAGAAGAGGTAAGAAACTCCCATGTGGGAGGGGGCCTCATAGCAGAAAAAAGAAAACATTTTGGTGCGCCAGTTTAGGAGTTTATATATGGTTCTGCGTACAGCACGGAGCAAAATGTATGTAAAATAGGCCTGGAAAAAAGTTTGGAGGCTGTGGCCTCCCATAACTCCCATCTGGGCTCACCCCCACCTTCCTTCCTGTAATTCCATCTGGGTTCACCTCCACCTCTGTTTTCCACTGTTGGGACAAAGGAGATGGCTGGAGGGGTTCTCACAGGTGAGCCTCAAGGTCTTCTACATTCGAAATAGGCCTTGCCCCGTGCTCTTAATTTGTCTACTGCTTAGCCTCCTGACCTGGTTCTGAGTTTGAATAAGAATGACCATTGATATTCTTATTTAACAAGCTGTCGCTCTAAATGGCCAAGGCTGGCCTTCAACAAGCAATGCTGACTCCACCTTCCAAGTACCTGGGGTTACAGGTGTGCACCACCACACCCCATCTCCCACTCCTGCCTTTTTTTAGGGGAGTGCAAGGATTGAACCCAGAGGCACTCAACCACTGGGCCACATCTCCAGCCTTTTTTTTTTTTTTTTTTTTTGAGACAGGGTCTTGCTAAGTTGCTTATGGCCTTGCTAAATTGCTGAGGCTGACTTTGAACTTGTGATCCTCTTGCCTCACCCTCCCAAGCCGCTGATATTACTGCCACAAAAATCTCTTTATGTTAAGATGATCAGAAGAAAGGGAGTATAAACCAGGACTTCTGGAAGCTTTTCCATAATGTTTTTACTTGGTAAGATGTATTTAAATATCTTAGTTTCCCTAACTGTAAAAGGAACCTCAGATAAATATTCCAAGTGAAACAAAGTTAGCCCTGAGTTGCCAATTATCAAAGCTGATGTTGGAACATGTTTGTTTATTATTACTATTTTGTCTATTTTTATTTTACTTTATTTTCTTGTGGTGCTAGAAATTAAACCCAGGGCCTGCTGGGCGAGGTGACACATGCCTGTAATCTTAGTGACTTGGGTGGCTGAGACAGGTGGATTGCAAGTTCAAAACCAGTTTCACCAACTTATTGAGGCCCAAAGCAACTCAGAGATCTGTCTGTAAATAAAATGCAAAATAGGGTTGGGGCTGCGGCTCAGTGGTTGAGCGCCTCTGAGTTCAATCCTCAGTACCAAAAAAAATTTTTTTTAAAAAATTTAAAAAGGGCTAGGGATGTTGTTCAATGGTTAAGTATCCTTGAGTTCAATCCTATGTACAAAACAGCAGCAGGTTAGGGGGTATTTCTAGTTAAATCCCAAACTAACAAGTCAAGCCTTACTGCTGGTATATGGGGGCTGTGCTTTGATCAGCAAGGGTTAAATTAACCCCAGTGTTTTAGAGATAAGGAAGCTGAGGTCCTGAGAGATTAGTACTTGCCTTTGCAGGCACTGTTGTATCATTGACTTCATAGAAGCCGGTGACCTGCTGGACGGCAGGTGCAGGCTGCATTTACCTGAACATAGGAAGTTCGGAGCTGAGCCGAAGCACTGATTTCTCCCCCAGCAGCATATGGATGCTCTGGGAAGCCGCGCGGTGTGGCTGTTCTGCCACAGTCTGTCGTTTCTTATCATTGTTTTTCTGCATTTTCCAACTCTGGCCTCTTGAATTCTTCTTGGAATTCCAGGAGGCTTCTTGGGCAATAATGAGCCCCATTAAATGCATGACCCTGTGCACTAACATGTACCCAGACTTTATCCTGTTTTTGGTCAAACGCTAGTACATTGAGCAAAGTAGCTAACAATCCTGAATTGCAAAAATAATATGGATTAGTCATCTCTGAAACACATTCCCTAATAACAGGCAAGGGAGCACTTCTTGATGCAGGAAATCCTGTTTCACACAGAGCTGGTGAACTCAGGGAATTTTCCCAGAGCTGGCACAGGTTCAAAATGGCTTTCTCACCCTCCTGGAAGGATGGATAAGATAGCTAATCATCCTTCATGGAAAAGGATGCTCAGCGGTTACTTCCTAACCTCTGAGGGGGAAGTCAGAGAAGGTGTCTCTGCCCTCTGTGTCCCTGTCAGTGACAGAACTCAGGACAGGGAACCCAAGAGCTGACCTGTTGGCATATTTCATAATCACTAAGACAATTTTTTAAAAACATTACCAAGCCGGGTATGGTGACAAACGTCTGTGATCCCAGACATTAAGGAGGCAGTCTCTGCAATTTAGTGAGACTCTGTCTCAAAATTAAAAAAATAAGAAGTTCTGAGGATGTAGCTCATTCGTAATGCATCCCTGGTTCAATTCCCAGCAATGGGGGTGGGATGGGGAGAGGGAGTGGGGATGCTGCTCAGTGGTTACAGCACTGGCTGGGTTCCAGCCCCAGCAACACATAATAATAATAATAATAATAATAATAATAATAATAATAATAATAAAAGTAAAAACCTTTACCAGAGCCTCTATTCTCTGCCCATCACCTCAAATAAAGCACCTCTTATTCTGGGTTTAATACAATATCTGTTGGAAAGCCAGGGACTTGGGGTTAGGACACTCTGATCTTTCCCAAAGACCTCAGCTCTCAGCTTTGAAGCGTCCCTTGTTTCATTTGTATCTTTTCTCCCTGATCCATTGACGCATTTTTCCCTGAGCACTTTCTGTTTGGAGGCGCTTAAGAGGAGACAGATGAATGGGAGTCAGACTCTGCTCACGGCTCAGTCCCGATCCGGGTGAGGTTTGAAAGCTGAAGGAGCAGAGCCCAGGGAAAAGTTAATTTGGGGTGCTAAGCATGTGGACTTGGGCTTTTGTGCGGGTGAGGAGTGAGGACGTGGAATGAGTCAACTCTTTGGGAGGTGGGGATGGGGAGGGGAGCGGGGGGCCTCCCCGGAGCCCGGAGCCATTAGTAATCTGCTTTGTGAATGGAGTTCAAGGAGGAGGGGGGCGCACATACTTGGAATTCCTTTATCTGGGTGGGCTTCTCCTCTCCAAACTTTCAGGATGTGGGAAATGGAAGATGAAAGAAGCGACATTTCCAGCCTATCGGGTTACACAGTGTAAAACGCGGAGGGAGAGGGGCAGGGGGTGGGGACGGGGCGGGAGGCTCGGGAGAGGGGCCGGGGACGCCCAGGTTGGGAGCCGGCGGCGAGGGAGGCCGGCGGGAGGGCTGGGCGCGCAGATCACGTTTCTCATCACATCAGAGCTGTGGAATTTCCTCTCTTCTGGGGGTGGGGGAGGCCCTGCGAAGATGAAGTTGGTTTAAGGTTAGTGGGTGATGAATAACGGCCCCAGGGCGCGCTCACGGGGGGTGTTACCAAGTGACCGGTGTTTACAAACAGAGCTGTCCCAGTGGGGTAGGGACGCGGGTGCTGGGACCCTCCTCCGTCCCTGCTGTTGACCGAATCCTGTGACCCGAGAATGGAGTCCATGTATGGACTGTATTTGAGTCTGACCTCTGTGGTATGCAGAGCCCCAACTCTGGGGCTCTCGCAAGGCGGGGAGCAGCGGGCCGGGGAAGGTGGTTAGCCCAGGCGGGAGAGCCCCGGGGTGGCTGCAGGATCCGCGCCCTCCAGGCGCAGCCTGAGCTCTGCTTTGTGTCTGGGGCGTCCCTGGGGCGCCCAGGCCGGATCTGTTTCTGTTCTACTTAAGCCACGTGCTCCACACCACTCGGTTGTCCCCGCCTGGCTCTCAGCGGGCCTTTCCTCTCCAGAGTCGTGCGTATTTTAAAAACTCTACCCGGGGCCCATGTCCCTTCTCTCAGGGGGAAGCACCCAACCCTGAGGCCCTCCCCAGGGGTGGGGAACTTCAGCTAGGTGGGGGAGGTGCTTCCTAAGGCCAAGGACACCCTCCCTCTGGGGGAAGAAGAAACGCTGGGGAAGGGCCTCTGGGTCAAGTTTGGACCCCAAATGAAATCCCGCTCTGGCAAGAAGAAGAGCAGGTGGGAGAACGGAACCCAGCAAAGAGGGCTACAGGCGGTGGAGAGAGAAAGAATTTCTATTAAACCCTGATACCAACCATAATTGAGCAATGTTTTGTTCTAATATTATGGTGGGTAGAGAGTTATTAGGTGGCATATAAATCATCACATACTAAAGATGACAAAAATATTGCTTGTTTTCAAAAAAATTAGAAGACAATAAAATCTGCTTGTCACCAATCATTGCAAGCTTCATTGAATCTTTTTTCCCTCCTGTTTCAGAAAGCTGTTTAGGATTTTGCAGTGTATCAGGGTCATCATTTTCAACCATCTATTAGTGCCATCTAGTAGTCTAGTGAGAGGTTCAGTTAATAAAGATTTCTGGTTGATAGATTGCTAGAGGAAACAGACTTTTTGGTCTCTCTTTGAATTGCTACGGAGCTATTACAATACATTTGACTCCATTTTTTATCATTTAACAAACCATACACTCACATTCTCCCCCTCCTTTCTCCTTTGCCAAACACCACCACCCTCAATAAGTTTGGAGAAAAATAAATATATTCCCTCCTCTTTGCATTGTGTCCTCAGGACTCCTTTTCTTCCAAGGGCAGCTATATATAACCTTGAACCTTGCTAGACTCCAGTGAGTCTGCCTAAATCCAGACAGATCCTTTTGACACTCATAGTCATTTTCTAAGATTGACTTTTTATTTCTTCTTTCTTTATTTTTGCAGTACTAGGGATTGAACCCAGGACCGCTCACATTTCCTGCCTGCTGGGCAGGGCCTTTACCACTGAGCTACACCCCAAGCAAGCCCTGGACTTTGTTTTTGTTTTGCATTACTGGTGCTGGGGACTGAACTCAGAGCCACACTCTACCACTGAGCTCCATTCCCAGCCCTCTTATTTATTTTTTTAATTCTGAGACAAGATCGCCCTAAGTCGCCCAGGCTGACCTAGAACTTGCGATCTCCCTGCCTCAGCCTCTTGAGCAGCTGGGGATTATAGGCCTGTGTCACTATGCCTGGCTGACTTTTTTTTTTTTTTTTTTTTTAATGAGGCCTATTAAATTTGGACAGGTACTATATTTGAACTGGTACTTCTGGATTTCTGAGTGGTTTCCTAAGAACAGGTAAGGGGAGTAACTGCAGTGATATTTCCGGTGTGCCCAAATGAAATAAGTCAACAACCTACCTTTCTATTCTTAGCCGAAATGAAAATTAATTTCTGAAAATTCTGTGGTCAGCTTAGCCCATGGTAGCCTGCTGTTGACCTTAGTGGTGGGGGACCTAAGGACTCCAATGTTGCAATTATAGCTGACTTGGATTACTGGCCTTATTTACCAGCTGGGCACCTTGTTTTTTATTGAGCTAACACTTATACAGCATTTGCTCTGTGCCAAGCACCGGTCTAAGCATTTTACAAATATTTGCTGGGCTCATCCTCACCCGGGTGTTGTTATTATATAACACTATGATGAAGCAGTGTTGCCATTATCCTCGCTTTACAGATAAGGAATCTGAGACTTGGAGATCTGAGGTCACTTGCCAGTTCTAGCACAGCCCCTGCTAGGTGGGGACATCCAGCTGTTTCCACACCGACCACCATGGAGCATTGGACAAATCACTCTGCCGTGCCCAGGGGCCAGAGAGGGGCTTGAAACCGCAGGCAGCTGGGGAGACTCCACACACACAGCAAAAACCACCAGCATTTGGCATCTTGGGTTCTAGGCAGCCAGAGGAAAGAGAGATTTCGAAGGCTGCTCTCCCCAAGGCCACCCCCAAGTCCCCACAGCAGCCAGTGTCCGGTACCTTCTTATCATTCAATTCACAGCCTCAGTCCTGTACCATTTCCGTTTCCTTAAGCTGCATCTAGACATGATTCTGGTCCCCACCAGCTTCTGACCTCCTTACTCATTCTGTTTACAGTGCGGCCTCGCCCTTCAGACTGCCCCGATTTCCAGATAGGAATTTGGCTGCCCTGTTGAGTATGATTCAGATTTTCACCCCAGCCACCTTGCGCCAGGTCCTCCTGTGGACACGCCCCTCCGGTCAGACTGGCACCCTGGGGCCCTTTCAGCCAGCGCTGCTGAGTGGGGGCAGGGCCCCAGTGGAACACATCCCACCCCTGAGGGTTTGGGCAGGACCAAGGAGGACGTGGAATGAAACTGGAGTAGTAGGCGGGGTAAGGTCACAAGGGGGGCTGTCAGGAGGGGTAGATTGGTTGGCAGGAGGTAAGGCATGAATAAGCGCATGGTCATTGCTGGATTTGTGGGGCACAGGGCGAGGAGAGCCGCCCCACCCTTGTCCAGGGTTGGTTGTTGTTGTTGTTGTTTGTTTGTTTGGGCTGGGGATTGAAACAGTACAGGTGAGGACCACAGCGCCCAGTCTCCTCCAGGGTTTCTTATAAGAAGCCTCTGGGAGGTCGCTGCCTGGGGGGACAGGACCAGGGTGCTTGTGAGCAGCTGGACAGGCCTAACTGAACGCCTTAGCCAATGTTTACAGAATAGACTATGTCAGATCTCCAGATCTTTCAAAATACTAATGGCCCCTGGAGGGCTGAAACCTGTGAGCTGCTGTCAGGTCCTCCACACCTTGGTCTTGAAGGAAAAAGGAAAGGCTGGTGGAAAGACGCTGAAGACCAGGAAACCCAGGAGATGGGGTGTGTTCTGCTGGGGCTCACCTGTTGGGGCCACTGTGAGGTGCAGACTGCAGGGGTGAAGCTCCAGCAGGTAGACAGAGGAGCCCAGACAGGAAGCCTTCCTGCGCACCTCGACGCCCTAGTGCTGGAGATGGAACCCCAGGCCTCGGCACACTGGGCCAGCCCACCTGAACCACACCTGGCCTCTCCACTCTACTCTTAGCTCAGCTCTCCCTCCCACCCCACTCCCGCCCTTCCGCAGGGTGCCTCTCTGGGGATCAAACCCAGCGCTGCTCTACACTGAGCCACATCCCAACTATTTTTTTTTGGGGGGGGGTAGGGATGCCAGGGATTGAACTCAGGGGCACTCACCACTGAGCCCCAGCCCCAGCCCTATTTTGTATTTTATTTAGAGACAGGGTCTCATTGAGTTGCTTAGGGCCTTGCTGTTGCTGGGGCTGGCTTTGAACTCAGGATCCTCCTGCCTCAGCCTCCTGAGCTGCTGGGGTTACAGGTGTGCACCACCTCACCCAGCTCCAACTGTTTTTTTTATTTTGAAACTACATGGCTGAGGTTGGCCTCCAATTTGTGATCCTCCTGCCTCATCTTCCAGAGGCAAGTGTGAACCACCATGCCCTGTTCAACTGCTCTCTTTTCAGCCTGTTTCACCTACATTTGTTTGTTTGTTTATTGGTACCAGGGTTTGAACCCCCCAGGCTCACTTAGCCACTGAGCCACATCCCTGGCCCTTTTTAAATTTGTATTTCGGGACAGGGTCATGCTGAATTGCTTAGTCCCTCTTTAAGTAGCTGAGGCTGGCTTTGAACTTGGGATCCTCCTGCCTCATCCTCCCAAACAGCTGGGATTACAGAGGTGTGCCTCTGTGCCTGGCTATTTTTTATTTTTTGTGGTCCTGGGGTTGAACCCAGGAGCGCTCCACCATTGAGCGCATCCTCAATCCTTTTTATTTTTGTTTTGAGACAGGGTCTCACTACAGTCGCTCAGGCTGGCTTCAAACTTTCAAGGCTTCAGTTTCGAGAGTCACTGGAATTACAGGTGTGCCCCACCACACCCAGCTCTCTCCTTCCTACTTGTCATTTTATTCTCCACCCTTGGTCTTCTTTTTTTTTTTTTTTTTCCTCTTTTATTTATTTATTAAAGAGAGAGTGAGAGAGGGGAGAGAGAATTTTCAATATTTATTTATTTATTTATTTATTTTCTAGTTCTCGGCGGACACAACATCTTTGTTGGTATGTGGTGCTGAGGATTGAACCCGGGCCGCACGCATGCCAGGCGAGCACGCTACCGCTTAAGCCACATCCCCAGCCCAACCCTTGGTCTTCTTGCTGTCACCTCAATCGATTCTTTTTTTCCTATCCATTTTTTTTTTTTTTTTTGGACTCTCCAGTACCAAAAAACACAGGGGCACTTTACTCCTGAGCCATATCCCAGTCCTTTTGGGGGGTAAGGTGGGGGCAGGGTCTTGCTGAGTTTTTCAGGGCCTATGCTAAGTTTTTTTTTGTGTGTGTGTGTGTATGTGGTGCTGGGGATTGAACCCAGGGCCTTGTGCATGCAAAGTAAGCACTCTACCAAGTGAACTATATCCCCAACCCAGCTTGCTAAATTCTTGAACCTGGCTTTGAATTTATGATCCTCCTGCCTCAGCCTCCCCAGTGGCTGAGATTACAGATGTGGGCCACTGTGCACAGTTCTAAAAGGAATTTTATTATTATTTTTTTAATATTTATTTTTAGGTGTAGATGGACACAACACAACATCTTTATTTTTATATGGGGCTGAGGATTCAACCCGGGTCCCGCCCGTGCTAGGCGAGTGCTCTACTGCTGAGCCACAATCCTAGCCCTCTAAAAGGAATTTTTAAAAAATGTTTTATGCAGGGGAGGGGCTGGGGTTGTGGCTCAGCGGTAGAGCGCTAGCCTAGCCTAGCACGGGCAGGACCCGGGTTGGATCCTCAGCACCACATACAAATAAATAAAATAAGTGTATTTTGTCCAACTACAACTAAAAAAAAAATTTTTTTTAAATGAAGGTAGATTAAAAAAAAAGTTTTATGCGTGTATGTTTGACTCTCTGCGTGTTTTTTTATGTTTCTTCTGCAACTCTAGGTCAGGACTTGTAGGGGGGCAAACACTGGTGTCAGCCTTGGGAAGGGGTTTCCCTGCAGCTCAGTTTAGTGGCTAGAGATTGTCATCCCAGCAACCACTGTTTGTTTTCCAGCATCAGGTGCCAGGTTAAGGGCTCTTGATCCTTACCTGTGCCCATCCCTGTCGGATGAATGAGGAAACTAAGACTCGGGATTGAGCAAATGGCTCAGTGGTAGCTTTGGGTTTTGGTTCCAAGCTGACATTGACCGTCCAGGCTCTGTGTCACTGCTTCATACCGAATCCTTAGGACCATGCTGTGGTGCCAGGCTAACCTTGAACTCCTAGGCTCAAGGGATCCTAACTAAGAATAAAGGCATGTGCTACTGCCACCAATAGTACTCTTACCATCCTCATTTTCTAAGTCAGGAAACAAGCTCACAAAGGTTAAGTAATTTGTAGATGTCACACTAGTAGGAAATGGTAGAACCAGACTGTGACCCCAGGCAGTGGGATTCCCAGATTTAGGGTTTTTTTTTGGTACCGGAGATTGAATTCAGGAGTGCTTAACCTCTGAGTTACATCCCCAGCCCTTTTTATTTTTTATTTTGGACCAGGGTCTTGCAGAGTTGCTGAGTGCCTTGCTAAATTGCTGAGGCTGGCTTTGAACTTTTGATCCTCCTGCCTCAGCCTCCCCAGTTGCAGGGATGACAGACGTGCACCATCCCATCCGGCCCCAGCTATAGTTCTTTAACCACTGCATTTAGTTATTCAACATCTGAAAGAATGTCACACAATTTTTGGTTTTACCCTTTAAGTGACCCCAGGGAAGAACCCCCAGGACAGGGCCCCTCCGAGTCCCTGACAGTGTTCGGTGGAGAGTGGTGGCCTGGGGGGCTGAGAGGGTGAGCAGAGAGAAGGGCAGGAGCAGGAGGTGGGGTTTGGATCGCTTTGCTTCGTGCCCTGGAAATGCAAACACAGCTCTAGTTCCAGGGCTGGCTGGGATGGCTGGCGGAGAGCCTGGGGAAGGGAAGGGAAGCCCCATCTCAGGGCGCAGCACAGGACCCTAGGGCAGTGGCTTCCCCCTCTCTGACCTTTAGCTCCTGCTGATAAATTGGCAGCAACTGTGTGACATCAAGGAGACATTTTCTTCTTTGTGAGCTCAGAGCTTCCATTTAAAAATTCCTCTGTCACAAGACAGAGGCTGCAGAAGCCCAGTCACACTTGTGCCCACAGCAGGTGACGTGCACTTGCTCCAAGACCTCCCCAGGGCTGTGCAATCCCAGGGATTCCGGCGGCCGCCAGGATGCCCATGTAAGGTGCGCTTGCTGGCCTTATTTATCCCCGCGGCGCTGCCAGCTCTTGGAAGGCCTGCAGGCATGGGATCGCTGTCACGGGGCTGCTCCCAGGCGGGGTGGCACCGGCTGGCCCACGGCTTCCCCTAGGCCTTGGCTCTCCCTCCTTCTTGTCCTTACTCCTGGTGAAATTCAGGACTCGGATTCAGATTAATTGAGCAGTGAGCTCAGAAGTCATTCAAATGTGTTTTTCTTTCTTTTCTTTTTTCCCCAAATGTCTCTCTCTCTCTCTCTCTCTCTCTCTCTCTCTCTCTCTCTCTCTCTCTCTCTCTCTCTTTCTTTCTTTCTTTCAATTTTGTGTGTGGCACTGGGGATTGGACCCAGGGTTCTCTACCATGGATCTACATCCCCAGCTCCTCCCTCCCTTTTTAAATTTTGGACAGGGTCTACCTAAACTGTTGAGACTGACCTCCAGAACGTGCGATCCTCCTGCCTCAGCCTCCCGAGTCACTGGGATGAGAGGCATGTGCCCTGTGCCCGGACAGACCTGTCTCCTGGGCTTTTGGGAGGAGCACTGAGGTGGAGGGAGGAATGTCGTGACTAAATCACAGGACGATAGAGAGAACTATTATTTCAATCTAGGTAAAGGGCAGAGGTGAAGGGAACTGAGACCTCTTAATACTCCAAAGCCCTCATTTTACAGAGGAAACTATAGGCTCCGTGGGCATGTGACCCACTCAAGTCCACAGCAAATTAAGTAGCCATGGCAGGTTAGAATTGATGACCTTGGGTCAGTTGCTGTTTTCTCTCTGGACCTCCAGTTCCTTCATTCGTAAAGTGATATGGTGGGGTTTAATGATGTCCAAGACTTCCTTCCAGATCTTAAAATATAAAACTATGACTGAAACCATGAATGAGTGACTCTCTCAGGCCATGGGGACCCTATGGATCCACTGAGCAGGGTCCCTTGGAGCCTGGGGTGCTCGGCCACTGAGTTACATCCCCAGAGTTTTTATTTTGAGACACGAAGTTGCCTAGGCTGCCTATGAACTTGGGGATCCTCCTGCTTCAACCTCCTGAGCCTCAGGGATTACAGGCCTGCGCCTCTGCACCCAGCACCTCCTCTTCCCTTCCCAAGCCTCCGAGAGACGTATTTCCTACTTTCTGCTGCTTAGTGACCCACCATTCCTCCAGCCTTTAGCATCATTTGTCAAGGCCGGCACTTCAGTCTGTTTCCGGTACTAATCTTCCTGCTTCTCCCTCTTGAGTAAGGTCATCATCTCCACTATGCAGATGAAGAAACTGAGGCTCATAGATTGACACGCTTGCATATTTCCTTAGCAAATATGTGGTGAATCCCTCGAGATCCCAAATCTGGCTGGAGGCCAAGCCCCAGATTTGACCCACTGCCTTGCCCCAGTTTCTACCCATGGCCTTGTGCGACTTCCCCTGGGACCCTGAAGCTCTGACTGTGGCCCTCAGCTGTGTGTAAGAGTACTCAAGAGAGTGAGGTCAGCCAGGCACGGTGGCTCACGCCTGTAATTCCAGCAGCTCCAGAGGCTGAGGCAGAAGGATCGCGAGTTCAAAGCCAGCCTCAGCAATGCCGAGGTGATAAGCCATTCAGTGAGACCCTGTCTCTAAATAAAACACAAAATAGGACTGGGGATGTGGCTCAGTGGCCTAGTGCCCTTGAGTTCAATCCCCGGTACCAAAAGCGGGGAGAGAGAGGTCATTGGCTTCACTGTGAAGACCCAATATCTTAGCCCTATTCTGAGGCCACAGCCTAGGCACTTGAATTTGACCTCGTATCTCATCGTGAGTACCCTGGGTTAGGGCTCCGTTTAGGGAGAAGAGCGAAGATCATTTGTCTTTCATGACTACTGGACAAAAATTCAAAGTGATCAGCTGTCGTTTTGTTCCTCTGAGTTTCTTAATAGCCAAAGAGGATAAAAGCCCACTGAGGGTCAGGGTGGATAAACTCCTCTCCATGGATCTGCATGTAGACATTTGCTAGAGTCGCAGACTCAAAACCACCCTCCTGAGAGGAAAGAAGAGAGTGAAGGAAATAGAGAGAGGGAAGGAGAGGAGGCCCTACACCAACACTGGTTTATTCAGGACAAACCAGCTGAGCGGGGCCGGAGACTGACACTGTCTTCTGCGTTCAGCCTGGGTGTAGACACAGGGCCGTGGGAGAGTGGGGGGATTTTTGAGGTTAGGTCGTGGCTACGGGGTTGTCAGGGAAGGGCCCTTTTGGTCCTCACCTCCATTCTTGGAGGTGGTCACTGTGGTATGTTCAGGACTCCAGTCCCAGGTAGCAGTCTCCTTCCTTTGCGTGCTGATGGAGCACTGCCTGGGGTTTAAGGTCAGGCTGAGTCACAGTGACTGGGAGGCGACTCTTGTTCTAAGGTGGAGGACATGTTTCAGAACCGTGTCGCCTGTGTCAAGTTCTCCCTAACATTCCTGCCTTTTTCTTTTTCTTTGATAAGAAAGGGGTGAAGGGAGAGGGGCTGTCCGTGTCTCTCTAGCTACTTCCTGCTGGGAGGGGGCTTCGTCCGAGGACTCCTGTAGGCCTTGGCGTTGGGCAGCTCTCGTGGAGCTCAGCAGGGGGATGCTCTGCACCCTCTGGTTGGTAGTGGAATCCATGGTCCTCTGTAAAGTGGAGGTGAGGAGCCGAAACACGGAGGGCCCCACACAAGGCCACAGTTACACAGAGAACGGGGAAGGAGAAGGGGGCTAACCAAGAAAAATAGCCAGGGGAGAAAACCATCCCACTCCATGATCCATTAGGAGGAGCACTGATGGAATTTGGCAGCCTGGTCTCTTGACTTTTCATGCCATCCCTCACCAGGCCAGACTTGTTTGTGTGAAAGCAGCAGCGCGCGCTCTCTCTCTCTCTCTCTCTCTCTCTCTCTCTCTCTCTCTCTCCAGGGATTGAACCCAGGATGGTTAACCTGAACCACATCTCCATCCCTTTTTATTTTTATTTCAAGACAGGATCTCACTAAGTTGCTGAGGCTGGCTTTGAACCTGCGATCCGCCCGCCTCAGCCTCCCAAGCCACTGGAATTACAAGCGTGTACCACCGTGCCCTAGGCGTCAGGTCTCTTGTAGGAAGGGCACAGATTCCTCCTTTTTCTGCAGTTAATGAACTTAGTCCTCGTCTGTTTTGGAGGACAGTCAACACCATGGGTCTGTTTGGTCCTGAAGCGTGGACAGTTGGGTGGGGATTTCTCGAAGGCTGTAGGCCATTTCCTTGGATGGTCCTGCAGCATGGTGGGCAGAGACTCCTACTACTGCTGCTCCTGGGCGGCTGCTGTGGTTGTGCACTGACCCACCAGGAGGGGAGCCAGAGGGGCAGTTCGTTTTGGTCCAAGTAGGGTGAACATTGGGATGGGCCACTGAGGGTGGGGGGTGAGGAGGGCCAGGGCGCACGTTCCTGTCCAGGGAGTGGTGAACAGATGTAAGTGCTGTTCCCACCCAGGAAGAGGCTCCCTGGTTATGATGGAGGCAGCCAGAGAGGTGCCAGGAGACTGCTGGCTGTAGTTGAGACGACTGTGGCCCCACGTCCGACCCTGGTAAAAGGTAAAGGTGGCAGCTAAGTGCACAGCTCCGAGGGACCAATACTGTGTCCAGAAGTTGGGGCTCTTCAATTAGAATGTGGAGGGTTTGGAGGTTTAAGGACACGTGCCCAGGTAAGGGGAGGCCGGCAGTGATCTGGACTGACGGGATAGGGCTGCTGTTCAGAGAGGCGCACTGTTAGTGGACCTGCACTGGGCACAGCCAGGACAGGTGTTTAGTCACAGGGCGCTCCAAAGGGCACGGGGAAGGGGCGCTCTCCTAAGTGGCCTGTGGGTCCCGCACAGGCAACGCGCTCAGAAATGGGGCTGGGGGAGGAAAGGCTCAGTTCCACAAAGAGGGAGGAGGGGGCCACAGGCGCCTTCTCCTGGGCCCCGACACAGAGAGGAGCCCAGGGGACAGGAGGTGGCCTGCCGCGGGGACAGTGATGTGCGAGGCAAGGGGTCGGCAGCCGTGTACCGGAGGGCATGTGTCGATGGCCGGTCACAGACTCTGTCCTAACAGTTTTCTCAGGGGACGGAGAGGAGCCCTCTGGTGCCGCCCTGGTAGGAAGCGGCTGGCTGGCGACATCAGCGGAGCTCGGAGGGTGACCAGACCCAGCAGGTGGGAAGGGCTCTGGGATGGGCACCAAGCAAGGTCCTGGCACTGAGGACAATGACCCGGCAGAAGTTGGGGTGGGAGAGAGACGGGCAGAAAGAGAAAGATGGGCAGTAAAGAGATGCGGGTTCGGGGGAGCGTCCTCATCCTCCAGGTCTTCGGGTTTCGGGGTCCAGTGAGGAAGCGGGGCCTGAGCGAGGAGGGGGCACGGGGTGAACGGTGGGTGACGAGTGGAGCTTTGCCCTTTTCAGCTTGGAGTGGGGCGTCCGGGGGGGGGGATGACCTCAGTGTGGCCTCCGGGGCGTTGTGGAACTCCCCGATGTGGACCTGCACGTCTGGGTTCAGGGGAGTCGGAGCGTCTGCTCCCCCGGCTGTGGTTTAAAGGGCGCTGAGAGTCGGTGGCTCAGGAAGGACTTGCTCTGCTTGTCGTCTGATTAGGCGACCTGTGGGGTGTGAGGCTGGCCAGGTGTCAGGAATGGGAGGGGCAGAAAGGAAAGCCCTGGAGCAGCAAGGGACGGCCACAGCGGAGCTCGAGGGCTCGGGTTGAGGGGTTTGGGGGGACAACTGCTAAATCAAGAAGCGCCAAGGGAGAAGCTTGGTGCAGGAGTTTGGTGGGAGCATCGGCTTGGGATGTGGTTTTAGGGGGCGCCGGGGGGCTCCCCTGTCCTGAGGGTGGGGGTGGCATGGGTGTGGAGCCGCCATGTGATGTGGGGGCTGAGACAGGTTAGTGGCCTTGGAAACGCAGGCTGAGCCACTATCCAGTTGGACAGAGGTGGGCAGCCCGATTCTGGGGTGATGTGATCAAGGACGGAGGCCACGTGGGAGTCTTCTCCGAGGTGGGAGGAAAGGTAGACCCGCCCTGTGAGCATCCAAGGGTTCAGAAACGTCACCATGAGAAGCAGAGGGACTTAGCAAGGAGGTTCCAAAGTTAGGAACCCAGAGGCGGAAATAACTGCCAGTCCCAGAAAGGAGAGAGGATCACGTTGAGTGGGGACTGGCGATCCTGAGGAGCTGTCGAGGGACAGTGGGAGTGGCTGGGACCTGGGGAGCAAGCGTGAGTCCCAAGTGGGCCAGTCGGGTTGGAGCCACGTGGGCCTGCAGGGGGAGGTGCAGTCGCCTAATTTATTTAGAGAATTAAGAGGAGGTTGGTGTGTCCCACAGAGAGGTCACAGGAGGGGCTGCAGAGGAGCAGGTCACCCACATGCTGTGGCAGAGGACCAGGGAGAGGGTGGGCTTAGCCAGGTCGTGAGAGAGGGCTTGGCTGAGCACAGGGCCTGTCCCTGAAGCCCTGAGGAAGGACTGTCCAGGTCAGCTGGGTGGAGAGGCGGGTGTCGGGGTCTGTCCCCATGGAGGCAGACAGATCCTGAGAGGAGGGTCTGACGGGATGGTGACTGGTGACAGGGCATCTCTGAGGCCAAGGACTGGGACTGGGTTGCAGATGAGGGAACAGGAGCAGGCGTGAGGGCTGGGACCAGAGGATGTGTTGGGACAGCGGCCAATTAGTGAGGAGAGGTCCTGGACTAGGGGGACAGTACCGCCAGGTTCTCACCAGCCAGGACTGGGGTCTGTCCTGTGGGGCGTTGGCGGCAGAGGGTGTTAGCCCCGAGAAGACAGGAAACAATGGGCTTGGGGAGCCGAGGTCTTGGGGACTGAGGGATGTGGCACTGTGCAGGGAGGAGGCAGGTCTGCAGGGAAATCTTCACAGGAGTGTGGAGGGTGGCCATGTGGTTGGAGGTGTCCCCTGCCAAGGCTGACACCTCAAGGAGGAGCTCAGGGATGGTGGGGGAGGCCTAAGAGGATAAAGGGGCAGTGGGTTGGGGAGCTGTGGCAGGAGCTGAAGGAGCGAAGGCGCTGGCTTTGGTCAGGTGTCCCCAGTGAGGATGGGCATTGGCATTGGTGTGACCAGGAAGGAGTGAGAACAGAGTGTCGGAAGGTTGCAGAGCAGGGGACCCATTCCTTTAGGGGCAGGCGCAGAGGGACTTCCCTCAACGCACACGATAGAGGTGAGGAAGCTTCTGGAGGAGGTGAGGAAAGACTTGCCCGAGTCCAGGAAGAAAGAGCAAGGCTCACCAGGTGCCGATGGCGGTGGGGGTGACAGTCCAGGGGCTGTCTGTCTCCTGTAGGCCGCTGACTGTCCTCAGGCTGAGGGGTTTCCAGCCTGGGTTTGCATCCGTGGACTGTGGGAACTGGAAGCCAACGGGAGGAGAGTCTCGCTGAGCGCCTTCCAATTTCCGGGGTCCCCCTTTGGCGGCAGCAGGGCAGGGCCCTGGCGGAGGTTTAGAGTTGGGGCCTGTGTTTTCCCAGTGTCCCTGCTGGCCACATGTGAAGCAGGTGCCTGGAGGTGTGGAGGATGACATGGAGGACGCCTGTCTATGGGGTCTGTGGGGCCCTTGAATGAGTGCAGCTGCCCACACTTGGTATTCAGTCTGACCTCATTTTGAGTTTTGGGGTTTGGGGGGGAAATACCGGGGATTGAACTCAGGGGCACCACTGGGCCACACCTCAGCCCTATTTTGTATTTTATTTAGAGACAGGGTCTCACTGAGTTGCTTAGCCCCTTGCTATTGCTGAGGCTGGTTTTGAACCTGCGATCCTCCTGCCTCAGCCTCCTGAGCTGCTGGCATGCACCATCACACCCAGCGAGTTTTTGGGTTTTTGATCCTCCTCTCTCTTCTTGTGGACCCTGAAGGCTGGTCTTACAAGTTCATGTTGGGGGGTCTGGTCCGTCCCCAGGTTTGGAGCTTTTCTCTGATACCTGGGGCAGACTGGGAGGTGAAATGTCAGTGAGGTAGAGTCTGCCGTCTTCTGAGTCAGGGTTGTGGTTGGTGTATTTAATCACAGCCTCTGAGAGGCCAGGGAGGAAGGGGGCGGGGTTTCCACCAGCGCCTTACGTGATTTCTCTCATCTTTTCATAGTTGATGGCCTTTAAGGCAGCCGTTTCCATTCCCGCCCAGAGGCCCGGGATCAGGGCCTGGCTTGGTCCTGTGGGTGAAGTGGTGGTGGTTCCAGGTGGGGTCCGTGTGGGCAACTGCCCAGTGGTTGGCAGGATTTTGGCGTCTGCGTGGGCCTCAGCTGCCGACCAGATGCGATCCTTATACTCAGGAGACACAGAAAATAAGAATGACACAAACATCGTGCCCGGTGAGGGTGCAGGACTGCGAGATGTGTAGATTTTTCCTTCCAAAAGTTGGTCGGTTCCAAGTCTAAAGAGCCCAAAGGGTGAGAGGTCGCCTAGGGAGCCAGGAGGTGGACACCACAGTGCCTTCAGCACCTGCCACCTCGGGGAAGGGAGGACCTTGGAGGGAGCAGAAGTTCCCATGGGGGGAGCCCCCAGGGTGGGGGTGGGGTGGGGAGGGAAGAAAAGGGGTGAAGGGAGTCAGGATGAGCGTAAGGAGGAGGTTGATTGTGAGGCTGGAGAGAGGAGGTTCCTCTTGGGGTCAAAATCATAGGGTTAGGGTTAGGGTTGGGGATACCTGGAGGGGGGTTGGGGAGAAGAATGTGAAAAGCTGAGCAGTTCTGGCAGAGAGAAGGCCTGGAGCCAGAGGCCTGGAAATAGGGGACCTCGGACCATTTGCCATTGTGGTGGAGAACATCTTCAAGGTCCTGGAGAATTGGGAAGTCAAATGTGCTGTTTTCTGGCCAGTACCTGTCCTTGTCCATTTGCAGGAGGCCAGGCAGGACCACAGAGGAGCACCCGTCTTTCAGGTCTGACTGGCTGGGAGCCCCAGGGTCTGGGTGTGTTTGGGAAGGAACCCCAAGGGGACATCTCATGGGTACTTTGGGGGGGTCTGGCCCATGCTGGACAAATGGATGGAGGAGGGCCCCCAAGGATTCCAAAATCAAGGGGCATCTCCACAAGAATTGTGTTTCTCTGATGCTTTTCCAGGATCCATGGGTGGAGGGACAGGTGAGGGAGGGGTGTCCCTTAAAGAAAGCCTGTCATTGCCACGACGTGGTGGCAGGGGTTTCTCTCACCCAGTGCTGGGATTTGCCAGAGGAAGAGTATCCAAGGAGAGAGAGACCGAGGCAGGGATTCCAAGAATCCAAGGGAGCTGGAGGGGGTCACTCACCCAATAGGCGAGGGCCAGTGGAGAAGTCCAGGAATGTGAGTGGTCCTTACTGGGGGGAGAGGAAGGAGAATGAGAGGGGGGAAGAAAGGGACACTGGGTCAAGGTCAAGGGAAGGCCGGAAGGGCCACCTATGGTGGTAACCTCCAACACTGGTCTGGGTTTCAGCACCCAAACATAAGGAAAGAAGGGAATGAAGGAAATGGGGTGGGGGAGGAGGGGCCCAGCAGGGACCCCGGTTTATTCTGTACAAACCTGCTGAGGGGGCCCAGTGGAGAGGTCGTGTTCCACTTTCAGCCTGGGGTAGGTAAGCGAGGATGAGAGAGTGGGGGGGTTTTGAGGTTAGGTCGTGGCTACGGGGTTGTCAGGGAAGGGTCCTCCATTCTTGGAGGTGGCCACTGTTCCGTGGGGAACCTGGTATGTTCAGGACTCCAGTCCCAGGTAGCAGTCTCCTTTCTTTGCGTGCTGATGGAGCACTGCCTGGGGTTTAAGGTCAGGCTGAGTCACAGTGACTGGGAGGCGACTCTTGTTCTAAGGTGGAGGACATGTTTCAGAACCGTGTCGCCTGTGTCAGGTTCCACCTAACACCCATGACTAACTCAGTTTTGTAAGTTTGAGCCACTAAAATATCTTCTGACTATCCTGAGTTGTGCTCCCTGTGGCAAGGCACCTGGTCAGCAGGTGACACAGGACGAATGGAGACAGCAACTGAACATGCAATAATACCCCGTACCTTTCTTTACCTTCGGGGATCTGCCAGGAGTGAGGATTCTACTCATCCTGCTGCCATCAGAGACCTGAGGGTTGAGGACTGTGGGTGGGATTTGGAGGCCACAAGGAGACCCTCAGGAACAAGCCAGTGCTTCGCTCATTCCTCCCATAACAGTTACTGAGCACCCACAGGGGCAGTTGGGTCTTGGACTGTGTAGTACTGGGAATTCTGGAACTAATACTCAAGAAGTTAAAGACCAACTTACAAGCAAGACTCTGTTATGCAATGCGAGACACGCTGCCCTGGGGCTGCGGGCACTGGTGGAGGCATGGTTAGTTTTGCTGGGCTGGGGTGAGGTGCCGGTCTGGAAAGACCTCACTGGGAAGCTGTCCTTTGAGCTGAATCTTGAGATAAGAGGAGGAGGGGAGAGTACATTCCAATCCAGAGAAGAGCTGGAGCAAAGGTTCAAAGTACTAGGTGAGCATGGGCAGAGCAGAGAATTTAGAGTCCAGAATATTCTCCAGGAAGTCTGCTTGTCTTTATGTGAAGAACAACCTCTGCAGCTATTAGTCTATATCATCCTCATCAACATCATCTAAGCTTACATTTATACAACTGAGGATGTGGCAGACACTCTGCTAAATGCTTTATTCACATTGTTTAAAAAACAACAACCCTGAAAGGTAGCTATTAGGAATACCAATCTACAGGGAAGAAGCGGAGGGTTAAAGAATTTGGGAACGGTGGCTCACAACTGATTCCAGGAACTCAGAAGCCTGAGGCAGGAAAATTGCAAGTTCCAGACCGGCCTGGGCAACTTAGGGAGCTCCTGTCTCAAAATAAAAATCAATAAAAAGGGCTGGGGATGAGCTTGGCATGTGAGGCCCTGGGTTCAATGCCACACATGCGCACACACACACACACACACACACACACACAGGATATTCATCCAGCCAGGTATGATGGCGCATGCCTGTAATCCAGTGGCTCAGGAGGCTGAGGCCGGAGGATAGCAAGTTCAAAGCCAGCCTCAGCAACAGTGAGGCCCTAGGCAACTCATTGAGACCCTGTCTCTAAATAAAATATCGAACATGGCTGAGGATGTGGCTCAGTTGGTAGAGTGCTTGCCTCGCATGCAGAATGGCCTGGGTTCAATTCCCAGCACCACAAAAAAAGAAAGTAAACAAACAAAAATAGGGCTGGGGGGCTGGGGATGTGGCTCAAGTGGTAGCGCGCTCGCCTGGCATGCGTGCGGCCCGGGTTCAATCCTCAGCACCACATACCAACAAAGATGTGTCGGCCGAAAACTAAAAAATTTTAAAAATTAAAAAAAAAAAATAGGGCTGGGGCTATGGCTCAGTGGTCAAGTGCCCCTGAGTTCAATCTCTGGTACCAAAAAGGAACCATCATCATCATCCAAAAGCCCTTATTATTATTATTTTTTCCCTTCTGTGTTGCTGGGGATCAAACCCTGGACCTTGTTCATACCAGGTGAAGGACGATGCTCTTATCATTCTCTATATTTCCAGTTTTTTTCTTTCCATTTGCTTTGTAGATGATTTGTGGGGAGAGCGTGATGGAGTGCACTTTTTTTCTCGTGTGTGTGTGTGTGTGTGTGTGTGTGTGTGTGTGCGCGTGTGTGTGCACGCGCGCTCATACCCAAGGGCCTAAGCAAGCCTTGCTCCTGTCCAGGGAACACTCACTGGAAGTCACCCGTTGGGCTTCCCCATGTCCTCATGATGTTCCAGCAACAAGATTCTGTACAACCTGAACCAAGGAACCAAGCGTGAGATGATTCTCCTCCTCCTCCTCCTCCTCCTCTTCCTCCTCCTTCTTCTCCTTCTCCTTCTTTTTTTAAATGAGAAATATTAAACCAAAGAAGAACCAAAGCACATTTTGTTTTTAAAGAGAGTGAGAGAGGAGAGAGAGAGAATTTTTAATATTTATTTTTCAGTTTTCGGCGGACACAACATCTTTGTTTGTATGTGGTGCTGAGGATCGAACCCGGGCCGCACGCATGCCAGGCATGGGCACGCTACCGCTTGAGCCACATCCCAAAGCACATTCAGAAGTGTTCATTTAACCATCACCGCTGCCCAAGACGTTTGCCTGGAAACTGTGCTAGTAAAGTTGTTTCTTTTTTTAAAATGGAAAGTGGTTTTTTAAGTCAGTAAAAGGAAGAGGAGTGTCGTGGGAGGGGTTGACGAGGTTCAGGTTTGAGGGTGTCTAGAGAACGCAAACCTCATTTTACAGTGATGTCAGGGAAAGGGAAAGGGACGTCATTCTGCCCAGCCCTGAGCCAGCCCAGCCTTACCACGAGGCCTCCGTGACTAGGAGGGTTTCTGAACAGAGTACAGATGCGTTCTATTTTAAGATGAACTGCGTCGGGTGAGGATGAATTAGAAGGGAAAGGATTTACAGGAGATTCTGGTTTCTGGCTTGGGAGTTATGTTAAAATCCGGGGCTGCTGCTCAGGGTGGAGCGCCTGCCTGGCAGGCACAGTGCCCGGGTTCAGTCCCCTGCACTGCCAAACAAGAGAAAAAGGAAAATCTGGAGGTGGGGCTAGGGGTGTAGAGGATGGGCTTAGCATACAGGAGGCTCCGGGTTCCATCTGGGCCCAGTCCCCACTACCAGGCCCAGTTTGTGAGTGAGAAGTGGGAAATTAGAACCTGAATTGAGATGACAAAGGAGAACAATGGTAGGGGACATGTAATGAAGATACTGATATGTGACAAATATCTTTTCTTTTCTTTTTTTTTTTTTTAACAAATATATTTTGCCACACACATAAACTCTGATTCTTCTTCAGCTGGGAATGTAATTCCAGCAACTCAGGAGGCTGAGGCAGGAGGATGACAAGTTTGAGGCCAGCCTCAGCAACTTAAAGACACCTTACCTCAGAATAAAAAATAAAAAGGGCTGGGGAGGTGGCTCCGTGATAAAGCACCCCTGGATAAATCCCCAGGACCAAAATAAACAAACAAACTAACCAGCTCTGCTTTTTTCAATTTTTTTTTAAATGTTAGGTTTGTTTTTGTTTTTGTCTGGTGGACCCTGCTGGTATCTCTCGGATAACCATCTCTTGCAAATCTTTTCTTGGTGGGCAGGAGGCCACTTGTTGCAGGTACCTGAGTGAGAGACTCGGTGACGTCGTAGCTGGAGTTTGAATCCAAACTCAGCCCCCCCCCCCCCCCCCCCCGACTGACTTGGAAAAGAATCTAAACTTGGCCCAGTGCCTCCCCCTGTCTTCAGCAGCAGGCTAAAAAGTAGCTCCGTGTGCCCCCTGCCACCCCCAGCTAATGGACTCTATCTCACAGCCTCTCTTTAGAGAGCCTTTGAGGAGACAGGACGTTTGTTTTGGACCTCATTATCCATTTCAGCCTGTCCTGGATGAAAATAATCGCCCCTGGGCAGGTACGTTCCTCAGATTCCTCTCTGCATCCGCTGCTAGGACGTCCCTAACCCCAGTGGCCATGGGAAAATGCCTGGGCTGGCCTCAGAGCGTCCGAGGGGAGTGGGCCCGAGATATGGAGAGGTGGAGAGGTCAAAGTCCAGGCCCCTTTCATCTTTTCAGGCTGTTTCCAAACCAGACAAAGGGCGCTGGCCAGGGGTGCCGGGCCCACGCGGCTTCGTTTGATGGTCTGGCCTTGGGAGGGGGTGGGGAGGCCCTGTCCTAGCTGGATATTGTTTTGGAGGCCAGCGCCTGGCTCCTGGGAAGTCCTGGCTTCCTGGGGGAATGCTAAGTGGAAGGCAGGGCCAGCAGCCCCCGCTCGGGGAAGGGACCACCCAGCTACTGAGAGGAGGGTGTGAAGGGCTGAATGCAGCCGGCCGCCGGCGGGATTGTCACTCCGACGGCGAGATTAGGGGTGTGAGGCTGTGTGGCTGCTGCGAATCAGGGCCTCGGATTTGCCACCAAAGAGAAAAAGGGGAGGCAGAGAGCGGAAGGGGGGAGGAGGAGGAGGAGGAGGAGGCGGAGGCCCAGCGCAGAGCTGGATGGAGGGGAAGGAGTTGGGAAGGCCCGGGAGAGGGCCGGTCCCCAGTGCCTCCCAGTCTGACCCTCTTGGGCTTCACACTTTGAACAAGTCACTTCTGTCTTTTGTAAAACAAAGGGATTAGGGTCCCGAAGGTACCTGGGGGCTGGCCTGGAGGAAGGAGGGGGGGGCCTTAGGTGAGCTCAGCCTTCTCCCCCTCTTTCTTCTCTGGTCACATTTTATCACTTTTTCTGAAAAGGGACACAGCCATGTTATCAATGATTGGGAGTCCAGCACCCTGCATCGCACCCGGATCCCTAGCCCACACCCCAGCACCTTCACACAATAACTGTGATCCTGAGGGTGGCTGGGTCTCCCTTCTATCTTTTCCCTTGTGTGTGTGTGTGTGTGTGTGTGTGTGTGTGTGTGCCTGTGTGTTGAACCCCGGGCCTCGCCAGGCTACGGGGAGCGCTTACCTCCAGCCCCTTTGTGTTTTTTGTTTGTTTGTTTGTGTTTTGGTTGAGCTCTCTATTTTGGAGACAGGGCCTTGCTAAGGGGTGGAGGCTGGCCTTGAACTTGCAATCCTCAGCACACCTGGGATTCCAGGTGTGTGATCCACCTCCCCTGGCTGTCCCTGCCACCCTCACCTAAATTTTCATCATCACAGGTGTGAACTGTCACTCTAGGCCATCAAGATCTCCACACACTTGGGAGCCTGCCCGGGTGCCAGGCTGGCGCCAAGCTCTCCGGTGGAGAACCTTCCAGGGAAACTCTAGACAGAGGTGGACTCAGGGGGCTGCAGCAGGATGGAGAAAGAGCTTTGGTGGAGAGACGGCGGCCTGGGAAGGCTGCAGGTTGTTCCTTCCCTGTGGCCTTCTGGCCTTTCCCGTCACAGGACTTGATGTTCTGTGTGTCCCTCATCAAGATCCTTCAGTCCTTCACGTGGCCCGAGACCGGCTTGGCGTTGAGCACCTCGCTACGTGGCCCTTGCTTCTCATCTTCCACCCTCAACTCTCTCCCTCCCTTTTTGTACCGAGCCTGGAACCCAGGGCTTAACCACTGAGCCACATCCCCAGCCCTTTTTATTTTTTATTTTGAGATAGGTCTTGCTAAGTTGCTTAGGGCCTTGCTAACTTGCTGAGGCTGGCCTTGAACCTGCAATTCTCTCGCCTCAGCCTCCCGAGTGGCTGGGAGAGTGGCTGGGATTACAGGCGTGTGCCACCAGATCCAGACTGGTGTTGTTGTTGTTTGTTTGTTTGTTTGTTTTATTTTGAGATAGAGTCCTGCTGCTGATTCCCAGGCTGGTCTTGAGCTAATGGGCTCAAGCACTCCTCCCAGGAGCTGGCACCCCTCCGGGCAGGCAGTAGCATGCCCAGTTGTTTTAATGGAAGGTTTACAGTTCATTGTTGTAGGTATCCTCTTCTTCAGGTTGAGGATATGGGCACCAAGGTTCAGAAAGTTCAAGGAACTTGCGCAGGTCACATAGCCACAACGAGGCCCAGTGGACCTCAGCCCCCTAGGTCAAACCCAAGGTCATCCCACTCTTGCCATTCCCCTCCAGAGAAGATGGGCAGGAATACACAGATATCGGGGGTCAGTCCTCTCCCCCCAGCCACAGCCAAAATAGCAGAGGAGATGATTTATTGTGTACTCGTTACACTTGGCCACAACTGAGAATGGAACTAGCCAGAAGGCCAAAGTCCTAGGCAAAGGGCCAGCAGGGACTCTGTGTCATGAGCAAGGTGGGCCTCTCCGAGGTGGTCTCGGCAACTGGAGGGAGATGGAAGCTCTAGATCCACTGAGACCCGTTCTGGAAGGCAGCACACTGTCCAACCGTACCAGCGTCCCGGGCCTCCTGATTTCTGCTCCTCTGGCCTCCCTGGAGCACAGGCTGGTTTACTTGGCCCTCTGCCTCATTTTCCTCTTGCTCTTCAGCCTGCACGTTTGCTTCCTCCTCCTCGATGTTCTCATGACACACAGATTTCGAGGGTGGCACCAAGGCTGAGCTTTTCTCTTCATTCCTGTGGCTCCCACATCTGAAATGCTTACTGTCTCCTCCAACAGCAAATGGAAGTCGGTGGAAAATACCTTCCTCTTTCTTTGGATCCCTTGATGGACAGTTGTGCACCTCCTTAGAAGGTTCCCTGGGCTCAGACCTCTGTCTCCATTGTAGCCATCAGCTCAGTAGAGCTGGGGACAGAGCTCAGTTGGTAGAATGCTTATCTCGCATGCACAAGGCCCTGGGTTCATCCCTAGCACTGCCGGGAAAGAAAATGCATCTTTGAGTTGTTTTTCTTGTCCTCTGTTTCCTGGGTCCCTCTTATCTGGTCTCTGGAATGACATTCCCGTAGGAGCTACCCGCATGCAGACCTTTTATTAAGGTTCTGCTCCTAGGGGAACCTGGGCTCTGCGGGGTGGCATTAAATAACATGACGCCGGATGAGATCAGCAACAGAGTGATGGAAATCGGGAAGGGGGCTGGGGGATAGCTGGGGGCAGGGCATGTGCTGGCGTGTGAGAGGCCCTGGGGTCCATTCCATCCCCGTGGGTGCATAAGAGAAAAAAAAATAGAAAGGAAGAAAGAAACAGAGAGACCCTCCAGCCCTCAGAGGTGATGGAGATGAGGCGAACCCAGCAAAGGGGACCTGATAGGATAACGGGAATAACTAAGAGAATGGAGAGTCTCAGAAGCCACCAAGAAGAAGGAGGGATCCATTGGTCTTGGCCGAGCAGTGAGGCAGTGAGGACCGGGAGGGATGCAGATGCAGATGTGGAGGCGAAGTGGGTTTTCCTGGGAAAGGGTGCAGGGAAGTAGGGTTGAAGCTGCAGGGGAAGTGGGGTCAGGAGAGACTTCTTGTTTTTGAAAGCTGGGTGAGATGACAGCATATTTATTTATGTGCTGATGACACGATTCAGCAAAGAGGGAGAAAACATGATGCAGGGGAGACAAGAGGAGGAGAATCACTGGAGCCCGGGGTTGGGATCTTGTGCCCTAGGAGGGTGTTTGCTTTAGATAGGAGCAGGGACAATTTATCCCCAGACAGCAGAAGGAAAGCAGAGTTTGTGGGCAAATTCTCACATCCCATGACTCTTCAAATGCTTGACTTCATCAAGACTTTAAGTTGTTCATCAAGACTTTAAATTGGCTGGGTGTGGTGACACATATCTGTAATCCCAGCCACTTGGGAGGCTGAGGCAGGAGGATCAGAAGTCCAAGGCCAGTCTCAGCAATTTAGAGGGAGCCTGTCTCAAAATAAAAAATACAATGGACTGGAATGTAGCTCAGTAGTAAAGCGCGCCATTCCATTCTCCACGCCACAGGTAGGGCCCGGAGAGGACCAGCCTTCGGGAGGGGTTGGATAGTCTAATGCACTGCAAGGACCTTTGAAAAGGAAAGTAGAGAAATGAGCAACCTTCAGAATAGAGCGAACAAACATAGGGTGACTTAAAAAAAAATCTTTGTGTATTTATTTATTTATTTATTTTAGTGTGGTGTGGGAGATGGAACGCAGGACCTCACATGGGCTAGGCAAGCGCTCTACCACTGAGCTATCACCCCAGCCCCAAAACAGGGTTTCTTTGAAAGTCTACTGATGCATGTAAGGGCTGTCCGGAGATGTATTAAGGAGTAACCACATCACTGTAAGAAAAGATATAAACTGGCAAATTGGCTTGAGAAAAATCTGCCAACAAAATACAAAAAGAGAGTCAGATACAGTGGTACCTGCTTATAATCCCATTAACTCTGGAGGCTGAGGCAGGAGGATTGAAAGTTCGAGGCCAGGCTTAGCAAATTATCGAGGTCCTAAGCAACTTGGCAAGACCCTGACTCAAAATAAAATATAAAAAGGGCTGGGGAGGTGGCTCAGTGATAAAGTACTGGGTTCAATCCCCAGTGCCACTTGCCCCACAAAACAACAACAAATCCTCTAGTGCTTCGAGCCTTAACTAAGAAGCATAGGGAGTGCTGGGGGGTGTGGTACAAATACAGGTAAGTGGACGGTGGTGGTCCTGCCTTCACATTTTTACAGGTCCTATAGAATCAGCTGTTCACGCCTTTGTGATTTCCCGCCGGGTGCAGCATCTCCTAATTATTCCTTCTGTTTCTCTACCCTGGACAGGAGGAGGGAACAGCATGGATGACACTGTCTCTAGTCCCTGCAAAGATAACGCCTTGATGGTAGCTTCAAAAATATAAATTATAAACTGCTCTTGGGTACAAATTATTCCCATGTGAGCTTGCTCAGCGTGATCCACTTATCTCCGGGGCTGATCTGTAGTTAAATCCTGCTCAAGTAGCGGAAAGCCTGTTTGTTTTACCACAAACAGGAGAAAGGGGCCGGGTTGCAATTCGGGGTTAGGATTGAACCTGAAGCCAGGGCTCTGATAGGTTCCTCTGGGGAACACTCAAGCGGGGGACAGTGTGTGACACCTCTCTTCCCTTCTGCACCAAAACAACATTGGAAGAGGCCATGAGGCCCGTGTTCTGACTTCCAACAGATTCAGGAGGCCGAGCTCGGGGTCCACTGTGAGCTACCCCAGGGCGTGCTGCTTGGAAAAAAAAAATCACTGTCGTCTCTTCATTTCTCTAACCTTTTGTCGCTGTTTCAAAGCACCTGCCAAACAGAACCCTCACGCTGTCCCCGAGGTAGGTGGAGCAGGCTCTGCTATCACCATTTTGCAGCTGAGGAGACAGGCCCCCAGAGGTGGCAGGACTCCACCCAGGTGACATGGCTAATTAGCAGCCAAGCTGGAGCACCCTGAAGGGGAGTGGAACACCCAGGTGTCCTGGGGGCTGGGCGCCCCTGAGAGGCTCTGGGTGAGGAGATGGCTTCTCTCCCAGGTGACCCGGGTTTGAGTCCCAGCTGTGGATTGCTAGCAGGTCAC